>NC_079218.1:15252317-15583684 GCF_029633865.1 Lampris incognitus
GTGACAGCCCTGGCATATCAGTTATGAATGAGCCTAGTTACAGTAACAAGACAAAAAAAAACAATTTGATTAACATAAATCAAAAAGTCCAATCCCTAAATGGCATTTGGTGTTCCAGGAGGGATGAGGATTAACCTGTGTTCTTAAGGAGACCATCCAGACCCAGGTGAAATTCAACCCTCTCCGGGATTCGGTGGTCATAGCTATATATATATAAGAAGATGTACGTGAAATACCCGATTGCATGATAGACAGAAGGAACCAAGGAACTGTTCAGGAACTCGCCTAAATGCACTGCAGTTACCTTGTATCACCTCTGGATGTCATTAAGGGGCAATTGAGTCTCATAATTTCAGTTTAAAGAATTGAACTGTGACATAAAAACAGAACAGTGCAGTTTAATCAGGTGTCCATGTTGTGTGGTCTGCAGTGCTGCAATGTTTTGTATTGGATGTCAATATGTAACTTTTGGCTTGGCTCACCAAGCCTCGTTAGTTTTTCCTTTATCAAACCTCAACACTGAACTTCGTACAGAATGGCAAACTATTATGCTTTGCATGTCTATATCAATAATAATTTTTACCCTTAGTAAGTTTTTTCCCAGTCAGTTCCTTAATACACAACATGAGGGCTGTTAGCGAGAACAGTTTGCTGGAAATCCGACACTGAACGCTACCTGTGTAGGAGGTCACATTACTCTTCTTCTAAGGTTTTTGGTCGAAAGCGAGCTAATCTCTGTTTTTTGGCTTCTTTGGACCGCAAAACTCTTATAACCATAAACCTTTAATACTCAGTGCAATACTTGGCTTTGCTCATGTTAAATATAAATAGGTTGAGTGCTTAGCTAACAAGAAAAAAAACAATGTAATTCCATATTCCATACTACTTTATTGATTTAAAGCTTGATTTTACCCCCCCCCCCCCATGGCACAGAAAGTTGACTCCTTCACATTAAATGCTTAGCTGCTGAAGAGGGCCAGTAAAAGTTTTGCAAATCAGTAATTCAAGATGGATGCAGTAAATTTGCTAGCTAACTTGTTGTATGTATAGCCAGGCTACTGCGTTTTGCAAAAAATCTCTGCACAATTACACCTACAATACTGCCTATATATACATGCATCACAATGCAGCCGGTCGTGTGCATTTTCTAACCAGCTTTTACAGACTCTCACAGACGACCATCATTATGGCAAAATTCTGACACTCTTATTATACTGCATTTTAGATCAAAGAGTCTTTCCAACTTTTTAGTTTGCCAGTAAAAAGGAAAAAAAGAGCAAATTACCACCTTCCTTCTCTCAAGGAACAATGCACATCATTTCAATTCATCCACCCAAATTGATTATAACGCCGCATAAGCACTGAGAGAAAAAGATTCACAGCACAAAAACCCATCCTTACCAGGGCACAGGTGATAACGCCGGTGCCAAACATGTGTCTGTGCTGATTTCCATGTGTGGCCAGTGGGGTTCGGTCCCCCATGTCTCGAGTCAGCATAACTGGCTCATGACAGGTTTAAATGCTGTAGCCCCCCTCCCAATGAAGACTCAGACCAGAGCCTGGGAGAGAGAGTACAAGACTGCAGGGATGCAGACCTGCATAGCTCTCTCCCCAGTAATGTTATTACAGACATCTTGTTTTAAGTCTTTTAATTGGTTTTATCTCCAGTGTATTTAAGTCTTCATCTTTATGATTTGTTAAACGGGCTGCCCTCACATTTTTTTTAAATTTTTTATTATTTTTGATTTGGAGATACTTTATTGATCCCTGTAGTGAAATCACGCTCTGCATTTAACACATCCTAGCTGTGTAGCTAGGAGCAGTGGGGCAGCCGCCGTGCAGCACCGGGGACCAACTCCAGTTCGTCTTGCCATTGCCTCGGTCAGGGACACAGACCAGAATATTACCCCTAACATGCATGTCTTATTGATGGTGGGGGAAACCCGAGCACCCGGAGGAAAAGCACCGCCGACACGGGGAGAACATGCAGACTCTACACAGAGGATGACCTGGGATGACCCCCCCCAAGGTTGGACAACCCCGGGGTTCGAACTCAGGACCTTCTTGCTGTGAGGCGATAGCACTAACCACTGTGCCGCCAATTTGCCAATTATCCATGACCGACGACTACTGGAGCCAAGTCGTTTGGGTGGCAGGTGGAGAAATAACAAAAACAACACAGCTGGCCTGGCTCCTGCGTTTCTGGATGCAGAAATTTAGGGAATGGGGGGCCGTGAGTCATACACTCCGCTTCAATCAGAGCTATTCAGCAACCCCTGCTGATATTCAGCTGTCACAATATGCTCTGAAAAAGGCAAAACATTGCAAAAAACACCTGTAAAATGCATTTGTCACAATAGCCCATTCATGGTCTCCATGCAACATAGGTGCTTTAACAAATTTTGTTTTAATTGCGCTGCCAGTGCCTCGGGAAATGCTCGCCACATTAGCACATTTTGCCCTCAGATGTCGGTGCAGTTACAACAGCAAGTTCAAGATCCAACCAATGGCACTACACAGAAAAGCTGCTGCAATTGTGTTGACCTCTATCACTTGGTACTGCCTGTAAATTGCCAGAGGTTTGTTTGGGTTGGATGTGGAGGTCGAACAGAGTTGTCACTATCCAATCTAGAAACAAATAAAAAAAAAGAGGCATTTGCTATCACTGCATCCATCTCTGTATGAGCAATCAAAGCGCATGATGAAACCTTTGTAAGTGCATTACACAATCTAATGGCTCCATTTGGGGATTATTATTTGATGTGCGGTTCAGACCTGATCACTGCATTTTATTTTTTGTTTTGGATAGATGATGTGTTTACTCCACTCTGTTTTATAAAACATGAGGTAAATTAACTGGCACATACATCAGTCTGCCGGGGGCAAAAACCCAGAGTTTTAGCTCGTGTTTTGGCAAAAAAAACAAAACAAACTATTCTAAGGAAAAGACGAGGTCGCATAATTTCAAAGAGTAATAAATACACACATAGCTGAAAAAGAAAATTTAAGAGAAAAGAGAAAACTTATTGAGTTAATTATATAAACCTATCTTTAATTTATTTGGATATGGAATTGTTTGCCAGGCTTGTAGCCTTGATGTCTATAAACCAGCTTCCATGAAAAACAGAATTTCATTGAATTTCTAATGATGTCAGTATATTATGTAACAACTGCAAATAATGCAATGGAAGTGAATGCTAAACTCAGGTAACATAATTAGCCATTAACAAGGCCATTTTTAATAGAAATAATTTTGCTCATATGTTATCGATAAAATGTTACTTTTCCCTTGAGAATGGTGGTAACACTGATTCAGAAATTCACCCCATTGCTCAAAAGTAAAAATATCCGCCGAGCCAATACATCTTTAGCTAGCCTGTGGCAGTAATACAGCCAGACAATTGATTACCGAGTAATGAGGAAGCAGCGCTTTTACACCAGCAGGTCGTCCAATCAGCTGCAACCGGGCGTCAAGACACTGAGCTCCCAGCGGCCTCGCTGTTTTCTCTGAGGTTCATAATGTAATTGATATAGAAATTAAATGTATTACCTGGCAAAATGTACCATACTATATCCAAACAAAAACACTGTGATTTCCAGATTTCAAAAATGCACACCAATTTTCTTCCTTTTTTTCCTGTCTTTCTTTCTTTTCTTTTTTTTTTTTCCACTGGAAGTAACAATTCCACTGAGTAAATTGTATAGACAGTTAGGCTTTGGGCTTTATGCCTCACAAACACAGCGGATGTCCTTGATCATAACAGTAGATAATAGCCAGCACTTTTCTCTGAGCTGTAGCTACCCCGCTATGTCTAGGAGGGAGGTGAGTGTAACTGTAGTGCCAGCATACAGCCCGACAAAAAGTGGAGAAATGGTGGCGGTGTGCCGGGACAAATAATCAGATTGGACTGAGGCAGAATGTGTTTTTCCTCTGCATGTCTTCTAGTGAGGAATCAAAAAAAAAATCATACAGGTCTAATTAAGAGATGTCCACTTTGGTTCAAGGAGTCTCACCCGCTTTTCTGGGAGCTACACAGGCCCCCTCAAGCCAAATGTAGTCAAAATTTAATAGGTACATTGGAAAGAAATTATTTTAATGTCAATGAGAAAATCTTTTGTTTCCATTTTTTTATCGCAAATAATGACTAGGAGCTAATTGCCAGGGACACATTGCCAGGGTCTTATTTCTTCCCTGATAGGTTTGTGGTAAGACCTTACCATTCTCATAACACCTGTATCATCAACACAATCACTGAGAGAGAGAGAGAGAGAGAGAGAGAGAGAGAGAGAGAGAGAGAGAGAGAGAGAGAGAGAGAGAGAGAGAGAGAGAGAGAGAGACAGACAGACAGACAGACAGACAGACAGACAGACAGACAGACAGACAGAGAGAGAGAGAGGTTAGTCTCACAGTGTAATTTAAACTGGCAAGTTTAAGACCTACCTGTTCTGCTCCATCTCTGTCCATCTCTCTCTCTCTCTCTCTCTCTCTCTCTCTCTCTCTCTCTCTCTCTCTCTCTCTCTCTCTCTCTCTCTCTCTCTCTCTCTCTCACTGTCTGGGTATAGTGGGATAGTGGGAATGTTTATGTTGGTGGGTGGGCAGGGGATGAATTATACTACTATGCATTTGTTGTGCACTTTTATATATGTATTTAAATATGTGTTCATGTTTTATTCTTGCTCATATTTGTTGTGTGAAACACGTGGAGCTTACATTGTGTGAAATGTGCTACATAAATAAAAGTTGACTTGACTTGGGTCCTTTATTCTGGGGTTTAAATCCTCAGAGAGAATAACACAACTAATTTTTAAATTCATTTCTGAACAATCTATCCATTATCCGAACCGCTTATCCTGCTCTAAGGGTCATGGGGATGCTGGAGCCTATCTCAGCAGTCACTGCATGGCAGGTGGGGAGACAAACAAGACCGACATATATACACACACACACACACACACACACACACACACACACACACACACACACACACACACACACACATTCATACCTAGGGACAATTTAGTATGGCCGATTCACCTGACCTACATGTCTTTGGACTGTGGGAGAAACCGGAGCCCCCGAGGAAACCCACACAGACACGGGGAGAACATGCAAACTCACACAGAGGATGACTCGGGACGACCCCCAAGGTTGGACTACCCGGGGGCTCGAACCCAGGACCTCCTTGCTGTGAGGCAACTGCGCTAACCACTGCACCACCGTGCCACCCATTTCTGAACAATAATTTGGTCAATTTTGAACAATAACAATTTTGAGGAATCGAAGAAATCAATGAAATATGTGTATAAGGTGTGGACGACTTTGACCCTTTGACAGTTCCTAATGTAGAACACCGTTAGTCATATATTAGCACAACATTTGTTTGTATATCGACACACAGTGATTGTATAGGGGGAGTAAACAGTGTTTTCTTTGTTTATTAGTTCATTTATCCATTTTATACCCACCTACCTACATTAGTTTTTTGTTTTTTTTTAATTTCCATATTCGTTATGGTGCTCATAGGAAAAGACTGACAGGTTTAATAAATTTACCCATCACAGGCTGTTGAAAAATAAAATTTGCTGTATCAGTTTGATAAAGCAAATTACTCTTCAGCCATTCGATGACATTATTATTCAATCAATCTCTTAAAGTATCTCACCTAATTTAGTTTAATAGTCTTGCGCCTACAAAGTCTGCTTGGGTTTATGCACACTATGCACCTTATGCTTAGGATTTATCTCGTGCCTTTCATCCATATCAGTGGAAGTACATCATAGTTCACAGGTCCAATGCACTGCTGGACTCTTGCCAGACTTCTGCAGCTACATTCACACTGTACCCAATACCCAGGCCCCCTGGATGCACAGTAACTGAATGCTGAATGAATATTCATAGTTTGATACACACAAGTTTACGCTTTATCGTTTGTCTTGCACAGTTCCTTTGTGCCGCACAGGTCCTGTTTTCCTCACGTCATGTCAGTGTGAACCGTTACTTAAAAGTTTTTGCATTATTCCACGAAAACAAATTAAAATACTTTTCTGTAATGTGGATAAAACTACTCTAGCTCGGATTTGTATTGATGCATTGTTTGTAAATCACACAGGCTGAATTTTATTATGTATGAGATGAGCGGTACAAATTCAGCCTGACTCGAAAATCTCAAACAGCTTTGTGGGTGGTGAGGATCTCGAGAACCCCCAGTGTGTTTTACCTGCCTCCAAGACATAAAATAAAATATAAATATGTTCAACCAAATCAAAAAGACACTGCTGAGTAGCTGAATATCTGTTGAGAACTGGAATGAGTAGTGTAAAGTTAAATTATGTAGTTGTGTTTTTATTATTATTCCTCCCCCTTTTTTCCCCCCCGATTGTACTTGGCTAATTACCCCCACTCTTCCGAGCCACCCTGGTCGCCGCTGTACCCCTCCGCCGATCCAGGGAGGGCTGCAGACTACTACATGCCGCCTCCGATACATGTGGAGTCGCCAGCCGCTTCTTTTCACCTGACAGTGAGGAGTTACACCAGGGAAATGTAGCATGTGGGAGGATCACACTATTCCCCCCAGTCCCCCACCCCCCCACCCCCAAAACAGGTGCCCCGACTGACCAGAGGAGGTGCTAGTTCAGCGACCAGGACACATACCCACATCCAGCTTTCACCTGCAAACAAGGCCAATTGTGTCTGTAGGGACGCCCGACCAAGCCGGAGGCAACATGTCTGTCTTTATAGATGAGCATCCACGGTCATTTTCATATTGTATGAGGAAGTCAGGAGTTGCGGAGAAGTATGTAGGAGTGGTACAGGATATGTATGAGGGAAGTGTGACAATGGTGAGGTGTGTGGTTGAAATGACAGATGGGTTCAAGGTGGAGGTGGATTACATCAAGGATCGGCTCTGAGCCCCTTTCTTGTTTGCAATGGTGATGGACAGGTTGACGGACGAGATCAGAGATGAGTCTCCGTGGACTATAATGTTTGCAGATGACATTGTGATCTGTAGCAAGAGTAGGGTGCAGGTTGAGGAGAGCTGGAGAGGTGGAGGTATGTACTGGAGGGAAGAGGAATGAAAGTCAGTAGCAGCAAGACGGAATACATATGCGTGAATGAGAGGGAGGACAGTGGGATGTGAGGATGCAAGGAGTAGAGGTGATTAAGGCATATGAGTTTAAATACTTGGGGTCAACTGTACAAAGTAATGGGGAATGCAGAGGAGAGGTGAAGAAGACAGTGCAGGCAGGGTGGAGTGGGTGGAGGAGAGTGTCAGGAGTGATTTGCAACAGAAGAGTACCAGCAAGAGTTAAAGGGAAGGTTTATAAGATGGTTGTGAGACCGGCTATGTGATATGGTTTGGAGACAGTGGCACTGATGAAAAGACAGGAGGCAGAGCAGGAGGTGGCAGAGTTGAAGATGCTAAGATTTTCATTGGGAGTGACAAAGAAGGACAGGATTAGGAATGATTATATTAGAGGGACCGCTCAGGTTGGACGGTTTGGAGACAAAGCAAGTTTGAGATGGATTGGACATGTGTAGAGGAGAGATGCTGGGTCTATTGGGAGAAGGATGCCAAATATGGAGCTGCCAGGGAAGAGGAAAAGAGGAAGGCCAAAGAGGAGGTTTATGGATGTGGTGAGAGAGGACATGCAAGTGGCTGGTGTGACAGAGGAAGATGCAGAGGACAGGAAGAAATGGAAAAAGATGATCTGCTGTGGCGACCCCTAACGGGAACAGCCGAAAGTAGTAGTAGTAGTCATAGTAGTAGATCCACAGTAATTTTCACAAGTTGCCACCTATTCTCTCAAACAAATATTTAAGGTTGTAAGATAAGATGAGATATACTTTATTAATCCCCGTGAGGAAATTAATCCTCTGCATTGCACCCTGCCTGGTGGCACAGTGGTCCAGTAGTTAACACTGTTGCCTCACAGCAAGAAGGTCCTGGGTTCGAACCCCAGGCCGTCCCAGGTCCTTTCTGTGTGGAGTTAGCATGTTCTCCCCGTGTCTGCATGGGTTTTCTCTGAGTGCTCCGGTTTCCTCCCGCCATAAATAAATAAATGAACGAATGAATGAAAAGGCATGCATGTTAGGGTTAATACTCCTGTCTGTGCCCCTGACCAAGGCAATGGAAAGAAGAACTGGAGTTGGTCCCTGGGTGCTGCAGCTGCCCACTGCTCCTATACAATAGGATGTGTTAAATGCAGAGGACACATTCGTTGTAAAAGTACAATAACAAAATAAAGTGGCTTTCTCTTTTTTTCTTAACCCATCCTAGCTGAGTAGCTAGGAACAGTGGGCAACTGCAGTGCCCGGGGACCAACTCCAGTTCTTCTTTCCATTGCCTTGGTCAGGGGCACAGACAGGAGTATTAACCCTAACATGCATGTCTTTTTGATGGTGGGGGAAACCGGAGCACCCGGAGGAAACCCACGCAGACACGGGGAGAACATGCAAACTCCACACAGAAAGGACCTGGGACGGCCTGGGGTTCGAACCCAGGACCTTCTTGCTGTGAGGCAACAGTGCTAACAACTGGGCAACTGTGCTGCCCATACTGTACTACAACTAGCAAATAAGCCATTTTGAGTCGACAGTCGTTGTCTAAGGCAGTGGCGTTTCTGGCCGTTCTGGCACCCTAGGCGAGATCTCCAAGCCCCCTTCAGGGGAAATACCAATTATGCAGCTTAGCTTTTCTATTTCTAGCTTACCTACTTAGCTAGCTTAGCACACTACATTTCAAATAGCTAAAACTAGAGACAGACCGATGCCTTTAAAAATGTCAATTTAAAATATATCTCTATACTTTTGTCCCCTTTCTTAATAATTTTCCTCTTCCTTCTAAACTGCACCTCCGATGGCTTTGGTCTTTTCATTAGTACAGACAGACTGGCAGACATTTTCAAAAGATGCAGTGAACTGTCAACTGCTGCAGTCGCTCTTCATCCACACCTGGCCCCTCCCCAGTCTCGCTCATCATCTCACCCATAACAAATAAATACATGTAGATTGAATTGGCTCATATATATATATATATATATATATATATATATATATATATATATATATATACACTACCGTTCAAAAGTTTGGGATCACCCAAACAATTTTGTGTTTTCCATGAAAAGTCACACTTATTCACCACCATATGTTGTGAAATGAATAGAAAATAGAGTCAAGACATTGACAAGGTTAGAAATAATGATTTGTATTTGAAATAAGATTTTTTTTACATCAAACTTTGCTTTCGTCAAAGAATCCTCCATTTGCAGCAATTACAGCATTGCAGACCTTTGGCATTCTAGCTGTTAATTTGTTGAGGTAATCTGGAGAAATTGCACCCCACGCTTCCAGAAGCAGCTCCCACAAGTTGGATTGGTTGGATGGGCACTTCTTTGAGCAGATTGAGTTTCTGGAGCATCACATTTGTGGGGTCAATTAAACGCTCAAAATGGCCAGAAAAAGAGAACTTTCATCTGAAACTCGACAGTCTATTCTTGTTCTTAGAAATGAAGGCTATTCCATGCGAGAAATTGCTAAGAAATTGAAGATTTCCTACACCGGTGTGTACTACTCCCTTCAGAGGACAGCACAAACAGGCTCTAACCAGAGTAGAAAAAGAAGTGGGAGGCCGCGTTGCACAACTGAGCAAGAAGATAAGTACATTAGAGTCTCTAGTTTGAGAAACAGACGCCTCACAGGTCCCCAACTGGCATCTTCATTAAATAGTACCCGCAAAACACCAGTGTCAACATCTACAGTGAAGAGGCGGCTGCGGGATTCTGGGCTTCAGGGCAGAGTGGCAAAGAAAAAGCCATATCTGAGACTGACCAATAAAAGAAAAAGATTAAGATGGGCAAAAGAACACAGACATTGGACAGAGGAAGACTGGAAAAAAGTGTTGTGGACGGATGAATCCAAGTTTGAGGTGTTTGGATCACAAAGAAGAACGTTTGTGAGACGCAGAACAAATGAAAAGATGCTGGAAGAATGCCTGACGCCATCTGTTAAGCATGGTGGAGGTAATGTGATGGTCTGGGGTTGCTTTGGTGCTGGTAAGGTGGGAGATTTGTACAGGGTAAAAGGGATTCTGAATAAGGAAGGCTATCACTCCATTTTGCAACGCCATGCCATACCCAGTGGACAGCGCTTGATTGGAGCCAATTTCATCCTACAACAGGACAATGACCCTAAACACACCTCCAAATTGTGCAAGAACTATTTAGAGCAGAAGCAGGCAGCTGGTATTCTATCGGTAATGGAGTGGCCAGCGCAGTCACCAGATCTGAACCCCATTGAGCTGTTGTGGGAGCAGCTTGACCGTATGGTACGAAAGAAGTGCCCATCCAACCAATCCAACTTGTGGGAGCTGCTTCTGGAAGCGTGGGGTGCAATTTCTCCAGATTACCTCAACAAATTAACAGCTAGAATGCCAAAGGTCTGCAATGCTGTAATTGCTGCAAATGGAGGATTCTTTGACGAAAGCAAAGTTTGATGTAAAAAAAATCTTATTTCAAATACAAATCATTATTTCTAACCTTGTCAATGTCTTGACTCTATTTTCTATTCATTTCACAACATATGGTGGTGAATAAGTGTGACTTTTCATGGAAAACACAAAATTGTTTGGGTGATCCCAAACTTTTGAACGGTAGTGTATATATATATATATATATATATATATATATATATATATATATATATATATAACTTTTTTTAAAGAAACACCCAATGGTAAGGGAAGTGCTCAACAAATAAGGAGCAAAATAATCCTGTGAGTCAAGTAAATTATGAGACAGTATAAGCCTGTTTCATGCCATAAGCAATCATCAGCTGTCATCATATCTCTCTCTCTCTCTATATATATATCTATATATATTTTTTTTAAGGGGCAGGTGGGGGGGGGGGGCTATGTGACCACCCAGGTTGCCTATGCTTAGAAATGCCCCTGGTCTAAGGGTTGCAGAGTGTGGTCTTATTTTTGGTCTTTGCAGTAAACCTACTTGGTCCTTCTTGTTTTCTATGAGGTAGTCAAATACATTGTGCAAAGAATAATCTTTATAACTCTTTCCAACAATTTTTGATGTGAGTAAATATAGGAATTTGGAATCTTGTGCTTTTTTTATTTTGGAATCTTGTACTTTTCAACTGCAGCATGAAAGCAACTTACCAACTCTTCTGGATGTCACAGCAAATTTCACTGGAGTGTGCAGACAGCATCATGGCAGCATCATCAAAGCATAACGAAAGTAATGCACACCGCCCTGGATTACACAGCGTGGTAAACTTGCGGCAGTGCCAAGGCCAAGGTAATTCCTGTCCTTCATGCTGCGTGAGCAACTATGTTCTAGTCAACGAGAGCGCTGATCAACCAATGTCTCACATTATCATTTAATCTCAATTTGAAGCTCCAGAAAATACTTTTGGCATGGCGACTTTATATAAATTGTTCATCTAATTTCTGAGTATTTTTGTAAAATGTTCAATATGCACATGCTAGTCATACATACATGCTAATAGGCTAGTCCACAGTCATTGGTCTCAGTTAATTGAAAATAATGGTGCAAACATGGATGGGCAGGAATAAAATATTAAAATTGGCCTGAGACTTTTGCCCAGATTGGCGCTCCACAATCAGACGGACTATATTCCTATAGTATATAATAGGG
Organism: Lampris incognitus; assembly: GCF_029633865.1. Lineage (NCBI taxonomy): Eukaryota > Metazoa > Chordata > Actinopteri > Lampriformes > Lampridae > Lampris > Lampris incognitus. The sequence goes on from NC_079218.1 coordinate 15,263,988, forward strand.
ACACTTGTCGATTTGACCTGTATGCTATTGAGTTAAGTGAGTTGATCTTAATGTTTATTCATTTATTACATTCAATGAGGGAAAAGTTTATTTTTAGCTAAATAAAGAGAACATATGACATATTGATTTTTCTATGTCTTTATTGTGTATACATACTGTACACCCACAAGTCTGCTTCACAGATGCGAGTGGTTCTGGCAAAAATAGCTGAGAGGGGAAATTTGGTGGTATATCCATCTCACACGTGGCCAGTTGACATAAAAACATTAGATAAAATAGCTCCGTATCGGCTCTAACACGCACGCCGCTCACAGAATGGATCAGAACCACTTGTGGCGGACATGAGTCTTAAATCAGCAAGCAAAATTCTTTATAAGCTACATTGTTAGACATTTTAAGTTCCAGTAATTCAAATTTACAATACCATAAGCATATTGTACTTTTACAGTAACTAACTGTTTCTGTAATTGTACTATTGCAGTAACGTCACTGTAAAACCCTAGGTCAACTGTACAGTACTGTAATCCTATTACTTACAATAAAATAAATATAGGGTTACAATAGAAATAACACAATAACTTCTGAGAGTACAACATTTTTGGTTTAAAATGCTCCACTCAACAGTGTTTGGACTCACATACCTGACTTAAATCAGCATGAGATGTCCATGACGTCCTGTAGCCTCACGGTACAAACCCAAATACACAGCAGAAGTCTTTGGGCTGTCCTAAACTGTGGACATGCAAACCTGCAACTCGTGTCGCTGCTGTTCATCGGTAACAGCTAGTTCTGTGGTGGCACGCTCCCCTGAAAGCACAGAAAGATAATTTTGACTCTACAGTTTCCACACTGATGCAATTCAATACAATATCCTCAAAATAATACTAATCTTCCTGAAAATTGCAATGTTTAGTTTTTTGTTTACACCTTAAGAGGAGTTATTGAAACAGTATACTAATAACCAGTCAGTATAACACAATATCGTTCAGACTGCATTCGTTTTCAGGTAGTGTCCCTAATGAACTAACAACTGAGCATTTCCTGTTCATCTGCTACTTACACATTTTTCACCTCATGCGAGTTCTTCCACTCGAACTTGGTCTGCTGGCAAAGGAAGGATGACACTCTTCTGTTGATAACTGCCATCTTCCACTTCACCATCTCTCCTGTTGTATGACTCACTCCGGTTTTAGCAGTGCATTTTCTTCCTTCCTCAGGATTTATTCTCACAAAGAGTCTTTGGGCAAGACAAAAGCAATGGGGAAACAACATTCAATGCACTATCAAGATTATGATGCAATTCATTACTGTTTATTAATGTATTACATGTGCGTTATATTGCAGTAACTCTCACTATAATGAGTACATTTGCGTAAATAGTTTTAATTTTAAAAGGCCAATGTTACAGTAGATATACAACACCGATTCGGCCTCAATCACGAAGCCGCAGCCTTATGGTCCCTCTGCATGTTGTGTGTTGCGGACAGTGTTTGGCGACTGAGGCTGAATGGGTGCTGTGCATCTGCTGTAACGCTAGCCTCGAATGGTAATTTCACCCAGACCTCTGCTGCTACCCCATTTCAATAACGGTAAATTGAATTTTACTTCTTCAGATCATCCAATTGGCAAGATTGACAGAAGCGGTATTAGTGCTGGATACCCTTTAATTTCAGAGGGGGGAATTTCATGGCTCATTATAGCTCAGGGAAAGTGAAAAACTATTTGATTTGTGATTCAGGTAAACTAACAACTAAATACGTGGCGTTTCGAGGAAAACAATATGTACTTTCCGTTGTATGAATTCCAGTGTTGCACAGGCTCCAGGTTCCTGATACTCTACGTTGAAAATATAAAAGCATCCAGAAAACACAGACAAGGCCTCTGCAAAACCCAAGTGCTCCTCCAAAATGAAGGCCAGCTCTCCCTCAATGCTGACTATACACTTGGTTGCATTGAGAATGTGTGCCCTGAACGATACAAATTGCACACTTTTAAAAGACATACTCTAAAGGCTACGTACACACCATTCTCAAAATTATAAACTGCATCTTATCGAGCATCACCAGTCTCGGTGTGCCTGGTAGGGTCATGTTTTTCTGGATGGACAATGTTGTTGCATATGTCTTTAAAACACAAATAATTGGGTTATCCTAGGGCTGGATGGTTATGTCCAAAATGATAAATCACGATTATTTTGAACAATATTGAGATCACGATTATTTATCACGATTATTCATTGATTTTAGGGACAAACTATATTTTTCATTTCAAAATAATTCCCCTCACCTGCCGCCCAATGACTGCTGGGATAGGCTCCAGCATCCCCGCGACCCTGAGAGCAGGATAAGCGGTTCGAATAATGGATGGCTGGATGAATAATTCCCCTGTGTGGTCTTGTGGAAAAAAAAGACATTTGCAAGCATCCACTACTCATTTTAAAGTCACCGTCGATGTAATGGAATTGTCAGGCTTGAGTACGGCTCCATTGTCCTGCTTGACCAGAGGTCAGTGGTAGTCGCAAAGTACTCGACGGCTATGACATCCCTCTCAAATTCCCCTCGGCGTTTTGCATACAGTGCAGGTAACGCCACTTTGGAAAGATAATTGTGTGAGGGGATCACAAATCGGTTGTCCAGTGTGTTGACCATTTTCCTGAAGCCTTCATTGCTCACAGTGTTAGTTGGACACATAGTGTCTATGGTCAAATGGAATGCGACTGCATTGGTTATTTCAGTCTGTCTTTGGGAGCTAGATGGATAAGGTGACGAGTGGTACAGGGTTGCTGAGTTGACGCTGGACAGGGACGGGGATTTAGTGCAATGTTATTCTTCTCAGCCTTCTTGCATTCATCGTACTGCGGTTTGTGGTGTTTTTTTCAGGTGGTTGTTTTTTCAGGCTGTCAGCTTGTTCAGAAAGCTGCAGCTCGTCTGGTGTTCAACCACCTTAAGTTCTCCCACACAACTCCCCTTCTCATGTCCCTACACTGGCTCCCAGTAGCTGCTCGCATCCAGTTTAAGACTCTGGTACTAGCCTACAGGGCAGTGAAAGGAACAGCTCCTTCCTATCTCCAGGCCATGGTCAAGCCCTACGCCCCCGCCCGACCACTTTGCTCTGCTGCCTCGGGACACCTGGTTGCCCCGTTGCTCAGAGGCCCCTGCTGCCGATCGACCCGGTCACGGCTCTTTTCTGTCCTGGCCCCACAGTGGTGGAATGAACTCCCCACTGATGTCAGGACAGCAGAGTCACTGCCCATCTTTCGGCGGAGGTTGAAAACTCACCTCTTCAAGAACTACTACCCTGTTACTTGTTCTTAGCACTTATTGTATTCACTCATTAAAAAATTTTTTTTTTCTTGCGCTTTTACTTTAGCACTGGTTTTGCTCTTAGATGCTTGTTTAGAGAGAAGATGCACTTATGACCTCTGATGACTAGTAGTTCTCCTGATTTCCTACATTAAATGCACTTACTGTAAGTCACTTTGGATAAAAGCATCGGCTAAATGACTGTAATGTAATGTAATGGTTGAAAAGATTTGTTGCGTTGCTTTGTGGCACACTGTAGTGGACTATATGGGCAGAATTCACCATAATCGGTTGGCATTCTGGGTGACACGGGCCCTTTAAGAAAGGGTTTCCGGGTTGACAGGGTGGAGTTACGAGGAGGATGGTGAGAGCAGCGCTACATTGCTGGTTTGGTGAGTTTTGTCTCATCTCATCTCATCTTCAGCCGCTTTTCGGGGGGTCGGGTCACAGTGGCAGCAGGTTAAGTAGGGCACTCCAGGCATCCCTCTCCCCAGCAATGCCCTGGTTTGGTGAGTTTTGTACGGAAGAATAAATGACACACACGTTCGTGTAGTCAATGAGATAAATTGTCCGTCTCTTCTTTGCTGCAATTTCTACAGCACACACAATTCTACGGCACTCTTTGCATATGACTTGTTCTTGGTTGACATCACTTGGCCCCCAAATCCGAAATATTTCCAAACAAGGGATGATGATCCGTTTCGAGGGACTAGCTCGTCACCTTCTGCTCCAGATGTTCGATATTCGTTTTGCCCTTACTCGTCTACTCTGGACCGCAGCCGCAACAACCAGAACATTGTTGCGCAGGCTGCCGCTCGAGGGTCGGCGCTTAAAGCGAAGAGCTGTGATTGGTCAGGCAGTTAGTTTAGGAAGCGCTTGATTTCATATGCAGCGGAGCGTTCCATGAGCGGAGCACACATTTTAAATGTCAGTATCGCAGTCGACCATGTTCATTTAATTTTGGGAAGCCAAAATCAATTAATTGTGCAGCCCGAGGTTATACTACATGAAAATAGCCAAAATGTACTCAATTATTATTTAATCAAATTTACAAGACCATTTACATCTACCAAAATGAAGATGGGGGTCTTCTTTTTCAAGCAGGTGTTTCATCATAAGAAGCACCGCTGTACGGTTGTGTTGCATGGCTGTAGTGTCGCTCTCAGTGTCCCGCAGAAGACGCTGAATGTCTCTTTTCTGGGACTGTCTTTGAAGGAAGTTTATGGTCCTCTTCGCCTTGGTTTGAAGTGCCTTTCCAAGTCGATCACAGGTGTCCATACCCGTGAGAGCTTTGAAATGTTCGTCCTCTTTTTGGAAAGAGGAGAGGCTACTGGGTTCTTCAACCTCAAGGATACTGGCAGGAGGACATGTGTTTATCGTGTGACTTTGGTAAATATATCTCAAACTCGTTGATTTATCAATGTCTGGCATGTCTGCAGCTCTGGGCCCAGCAGAATGAAATATTTTCCCCATAGTCTTTCTTCTGTTTTCTGAAGAGTCAGCTGCACCATATGTGATCATATTTGACAGCATCCCCATGCTGAAGTCAAGAGCTCACTACAACAGTTGGTCCTATGTCTGCAGCCCCCTTCTGTTGCTGAATGACAAGCCTTCCAACATGCACTGAGGTCAAGGTTCAGAGGTCAATATTTCACAGCAGGAACCACAGAGCTCAACAGTGACCACCCGCTTTTTGAACGGCTCCAGTTCAGGAAGTGAATTTCCCATTCATCTCATGACTGACGTTTCAGAAGATCCTGGTTATAAAGAGTTTTATGCTTGGAACAAAGCCAACCAACAACGAGATGAATCATGATCATAAAACATTTGCCTTTTTTTTTCTATTTTCCAGTGATTTGTTTTTGTGCTCCAAATCAAAAGTAAAGACTGTGTACATAATTATCATTATTTTTTTTAATTTTCCCCCTTTTTCTCCCCAATTGGACTTGGCCAATTACCCCACTCTTCTGAGCCGTCCGGGTCACTGCTTCACTCCCTCTGCTGATCCGTGGAGGGCTGCAGACTACCACATGCCTCCTCCGATACATGTGGAGTCACCAGCTGCTTCTTTTCACCTGACAGTGAGGAGTTTCGCCAGGGGGGAGTAGCATGTGGGAGGATCACGCTATTCCCCCCAGTCCCCCCCCCCATTGGACAGGCGCACCAATTGGCCAGAGGAGGCGCTAGTGCATTGACCAGGGCACAAACCCACATCCGGCTTCCCACCCGCACACCCAGCCAATTGTGTCTGGAGGGACACCTGACCAAGCCGGAGGTAAAACGGGGAATCGAACTGGCGAGCCCGTGTTGGTAGGGAACGGACTAGACTGCTACACTACCTGGACGCCCCACATAATTATTTTAAGAGCGAAGGAACTACTCATCCCATAAACCATTGCGAATGCTACTGTTCCAATGACTTCCAACCTAATGATAGCTAGCCCGCTTCTTCCTAAATGTAACCTTTGTCATTCTCATAGTGTTTATATTGTTAGTGTTGTAATATATTGTAGTTTGTATTGTGTTTGTGTGTGTATAAATAGTGTTTCATACAGTGTATAGTATACTATGTACTGTACAGTGTTGTCATCAGTATGTTACAGTTTCTGGTGTCCATCAGTAACTGGGGTACGCAGGTGTGGAATATCGCGCATGTTGAGCTCGAGATGAATGCAAACAAACATCCTCTTGGAAAGGAAAAAGGGCTTCACGCACTTCAGCCTATAGATGTCCTCAAATCCTCTCCTTTTACCTCAGGCAACCCCCCCCCCCAAAAAAACCCCTAAAACAAAACAAATTTTTTAATGGATCTTCATGATTCATGTGGGTTACACTTTCAGATCGGAAAATCCAGAACTCTGGATTAATCCAGAAAAATCACATCCCTGAACATTATGCTGATACATGTGAGGCACATGTTTGGCGATAAGCAACTGCTTGTTCAGATGCATCACCAAATGTGTGTAATTCTTTCCGTACCTTCCTGTTTTCTGCATTTAGTGGAACATAAGATGTGAGCATTGTCACTGTGGGGAAACAGATTTCTGCCTCGCAAGCTCTCGTCTTTCCCTTAATCAGTCTTGCTGCACAATATTGTCCTGGTTACTCCTGCTGTGCCAAATGTTCTGTACAAGAATACTGAACCTAGAAGTGTAGAGAAGGATATAGCCTAGTATTGGATTGTACCAGCTAGCAAGCAATCTGTAGATGACCAAAAGTTTTGGCTCTTTCCTACTTCCCCGGGTTAGTCAATGTTGGTAGCCAAGAGTGCCAAGAAGACAGTTCGACTGAAGGCCAAATGCTGGCTTGTGTTGATCTACTGTCGCTTAAGTGAGCCATAGCTCACTACGCTCAGACCTTGCCTCATGGGGTAAGTGAGCAATAACAAAGGGGACATTAGCAGCCCATTGTCTAACCTTGAACAAGACAGAAAACTCCATCATCCATCAACTGTTGCAGTCTGTCTGTGGACAGGCTGAGGAGAGCTGCCTGCATAATACATACAATGTTCCACTGACTCCTGGATATTCAGATTCCCATCATGATGTTCCTTAACATGCTTTTGGAGTGTATAAATTGTACAAATTAGGCTACAAGTGGTTTCAAATGGCATAACCAGCAACAGGCAGGTCTTTATGCAAATCACACAAGCCTCAGGAGTGGTTTATCTGATGGAAGCAGGCACAATTGATGGTACAAAGCTTTTTTTTATTGCTGCTAAAGGCTTTTGTATGCCACAGACAGCACAGGAGAATTTCACACACTACCTGGGCAGCCTACATAGTAAAGCCTATGTGTGGGAAACAATGAGAAATGATCCACATCTCCAGTACCAGACATTGGATGAGGCCCAGTCTTCGACCTGCTTGTTCAATAGTTTTTCCATATCAGCATATTGCCCAGGAATTGCTTTGCACTTTCACAGCAAGGACAACAGAACCAGAACTTGTCATCATTTTGGGCCTGTAAATTAGCCAAATCCTGGCTGCCCAGTAAACTATCAAGAACCATTTTCCAGAAGACAAAATTGCAAAAATCAAATTGTGATTATGATTCAATTTTATTTGCATTTCCTTTTTACTTCGGCAAATGCGTGTCCATCACCCATATAGTGCATGACAAAATTCATTTCATTTATTTATTTGACTTTATTGACAAAAACTACCTTAAGCAACCACATGACCTTTTTTGGCAATTTTTTTCAAAATGTATTTATTTAAAATGAATTAATTAAAAATTTTATGTGTTTATTTATTTATTTCCACCCATCCATCCATCCATTATCCAAACTGCTTATCCTGCTCTCAGGGTCGTGGGGATGCTGGAGCCTATCCCAGCAGTCATTGGGCGGCAGGTGGGGAGACACCCTGGACAGGCCGCCATGCTTTAAAATTTATTTATTTAACTTTATTGACAAAAGCAAAAACTACCTTAAGCAACCACATAATTTTCTTTTTTTTTTGCAAATTATTTTCTTCAAAATTTGGTGTTTCCTTTCAGTCTTTTCCGATTTCGAAAAGTCAAATTTCATATAAACTGGCTCCATGGAAACCCTGCTTCTGTCTTTTAACTGACATTGCCTAGTAACTACTACGCCTACTACTACTACTTCTTTCGGCTGCTCCCATTAGGGGTCACCACAGCAGATCATCTGTTTCCATGTCTTCCTGTCCTCTTCCTCTGTCGCACCAGCCACCTGCATGTCCTCCCTCACCACATCCATAAACCTCCTCTTTGGCCTTCCTCTTTTCCTCTCCCCTGGCAGCTCCATATTAAGCATCCTTCTCCCAATATACCCAGCACCTCTCCTCCACACATGTCCAAACCATCTCAATCTTGTCTCTCTTGCTTTGTCGCCAAACCGTCCAACCTGAGCTGTCCCTCTAATATACTCATTCCTAATCCTGTCCTTCTTCATTCCTCCCAATGAAAATCTTAGCATCTTCAACTCTGCCACCTCCAGCTCCACCTCCTGTCTTTTCATCAGTGCCACTGTCTCCAGACCATATAACATAGCTGGTCTCACAACCATCTTGTAAACCTTCCCTTTAACTCTTGCTGGTACCCTTCTGTCGCAAATCACTCCTGACACTCTTCTCCACCCACTCCACCCTGCCTGCACTCTCTTCTTCACCTCTCTTCTGCACTCCCCGTTACGTTGGACAGTTGAACCCCAAATATTTAAACTCATACGCCTTCGTCACCTCTACTCCTTGCATCCTCATCGTTCCGCCGTCCTCCCTCTCATTCATGCATATGTATTCTGTAAGACACTACGAGACATTACCGTAAGACATGTCAAGACTGACATTGCCTAGTAAAGTCAGTTGATTTCTGACTCAAGCCTGCCTCCTGAGTATCTCTGTCCTTGGGTCCACTTGTCCTCTGCAGTGTGTCAAATCGAATTGATTGAGGTGCAGTACAAAAGCATCGTAAATGATCCAACATTTCACTACTGTCTTGTGTCTGTGGAACAATGCAGATGCACTTTTACAACCCTGAGCCAAATGTGCTATGACAGCGAGCTGGTCAGTACGCAGTGTACTGAGTACTGCTTGTGTGTACTGAGTACACATAAGCCGACTCAATGTGAAAAGCCTATATAAGATAACAGCAAAACTCTATCTTAAAATGTTACCCTTGAATCAGTACATTCATCTTAGGTGTGTGTAGAGGTAAATTATTTGCCTCACTGAAAAGTTTTTGTTGTAGTTTTTTTTTTAAACCATGAGCAAGTCACACACACACACACACACACACACACACACACACACACACACACACACACACACACACACACACACACACACACAGACAAAAAAAATCCTTTATGAATATGAATTTAAGCTGACCCAAAATTACAACTGGTAGATTGCTTTTGTATCCCAGACTCCCCGAAGAAGGACTAAAGTACAAAACAGAAAATGAGAGCAGTGAAGAGATGCTTTGACATCCCCTCGTAGGTTAATAGAAAAAGGGCTGAGGAAGAAGTCCTTCTCTACCGCGGCACCACATTCAAATCAGAACAGAATTACCGTTTTATCTGCATAGGAAGTTTCCGCAACCCAATATGTTGACTTTGTACGACGCCTGCTCCGGGAGACACATCGTCTGCTAGGCATTTTTTAAATATTACAGTAAATATGCCCCCCTTCAACCAGGCCAAACTGGAATTCAAAGACGAACCAGAAACTGCCTGCTGAGTGTTTGCTAGGCAAGGGTACGCTTCGTAAGGTGATGTGTGTTACTGTAGGAGAAACAGAATCAGCATAAATAGATTCAGTTGTAGGGAAACAGCTCCAGAGGGCTAAACAGTAAAGTCTGGCATTTTCCTATACCAAGTATACACGTGTTACAGCCACACTCACATGTATTAGACCTACACTTATCCTTCAATATCTCAACTGATAACTACCTACACCATTAGTTTTTACAAAACAGTTGGAGCAGTGACTCCATGAAAATGCTCAACACTGCATAATTTCACTTATCTTAAATAATGATCAATGATCTCACATGTCTACTGCCTTTGAGAGGCCCATGTAGCCCTATGGCTGTTGGCTTCTTGGGGGTAATGACAATCAACAGACAATGTTACGTAAAAGGAATACAGCTGTCACAAGGGCAATCTGTTTCATTACCCTAAGGATATAGTAACATGTTTTCAGTGCAAAGAAAAAAAATGTAATTAAAGGTTTATAACCTCTTTAACATAGAATAAATCATAACACATAACACTACAAATGTTTTGATCACAACATTATCATTAGAATCCTGGTGCTCCCCTAATTAACAAGCTGATGTTACTTTTCATTATCTTATCAATGCCACTACCAATGAGTATTGACATTTGAAGTCAGCATCCACTGATGCCTCATCTGTCTCTGATAAACAACAGAGCATTTTAATAGAGTGGCCAGGTCTGTGGCGGTAATTATTCTGACAGAATATTTAAAAATGTGGGCATATTATGCAAAATTACACTCTATTTACCTGATTAGGAGCATAAGAATAATAATTTTGCAAACAAATCTTTTATGACTGGTTGGCAATAATAATGATGGTTTTAAACATCTTGAAGATTGCTTGAACCAGAATAAACAGCTTATTTTGTACACACAGAGTGAATAAAACATATCACCAGTGGTGGAAGGAGGAGTCAGATCTTTTACTTAAAAGATCTGAAGTAGAAATACCACAGTGTAGAAATACTCTGTTACAAGTAAAAGTCCTGCATTCAAAATTTGACTTAATACTACACCTCCTCTGTCTGTCATACGCTTTCTCACCCTGCCATATGCTATAAATAAGTCCATAAAGACACAGTGTAACTCCTTCTGACCTTCTCTATACTTCTCGATCAACATTCTCAAAGCAAACATCGCATCTTTGGTGCTCTTTCATGGCAGGAAACCATACTGCTGCTCGCTTATCGCCACCTCTCCTCTTAACCTAGCTTCTATTACTCTTTCTATATCTTCATGCTGTGGCTGATCAACTTTAAACCGCTGTAGTTACTACAGCTCTGCACATCACCCTTATTCTTGAAGTATGCTTCTTCTCCACTCCTCAGGCTTCCTCTCACTTTCCAAGATTGTGTTAAACAATCTAGTTAAAAACTCCACTGCCATCTCTCATCAACACCTCCATGCCTCCACAGGTATGTCATCTGGACCGACAGTCTTTCCACTCTTCATCCTCTTCATAGCGACCCTCATTTCCTCCTTATCCACCACACTTCTTGATTCACTATCCCCACATCATCCAACTTTCTCTCTCATTTTCTTCATTCATCAGCCCCTCAAAATACTCCTTCCACCTTCTCAGCACACTCTTCCTCGCTTGTCATCACATCTTTTCCCTCATCGCACTAACCTGCTGCACATTCCTAGCTCAGTCCCTCTGTCTAGCCAATTAGTATAATGTCCTATTCTGCTTCCTTAGTGTCCAACCTCTCATACAACTCATCATACGCCATTTCCTTTGCTTTTGCCACTGCTCTCTTCACTTTACATCACATCTCCTTGAACTCGTGTCTACTTTCATCCTCTGACTATCCCACTTCTTCTTTCCCAACCTCTTCCTCTGTATACTTTGCTGTACTTCCTCATTCCAGCACCAAGTCTTCTTGTTTTCCTTCCTCTGTCCAGATGACACACCAAGTACCTTCCTAGCTGTCTCCCTCACTATTTCTGCAGTGGTTGCCAGCCATCTGGTAACTCTTCACTCCCACCCAGTGCCTATCTTAACTCGTCCATAAACTCCACACAACAACCTTCCTTCTTCAACCTCCATCATTTGATGCTTGGCTCTGCCTTCACTCTCCTCCTCTTCTTGATCTCCAAAGTCAGCCTACAGACCATCATCCGATGCTGCCTAACTATGTTCTCTCCTGTCACCACCTTGCAGTCTCCAATCCCTGTCAGTTTGCTCCTCCTGCATAAGATATAGTCCACCTGTGTGCACTTTCCTCCACTCTTATACTTATACATCACCCTGTGTTCCTCCCTCTTCTTGAAATATGTATTCCCCACAGCCATTTCCATCCTTTTTACAAAATCCACCACCATCTGTCCTTCCACATTCCTCTCCTTGACACCATACCTGCCCATCACCTCCTCATCACCTCTGTTCTTTTCACCAACATGCCCACTGAAGTTGATGATAGAGAGCAGGCTGGGATCTAAGCCAGGGAGGATGGATTAAAAAAAAAAAAATTGGAACTATATCACAAGGACTGGAGGACAGACGCATAAGAGCTACAGTATTTACAAAGAACTGTAGAGAAATGGGAGCAAATTCCAACATTTAAATTGGACGGCTGAAAGGGGTGGGGGGCAGTGGGGGTAAAATTGGACCTTCGACCATCAATCTTGTCAACAAAGAAAGACAAGAAGTTTTCACAGTCATTAGCAGAACAGGCGGAAATGGTAGGAAGAGAGGTATTCACAAGCTGATTGATAGTACTAAACAGAAACCTAGGGTTATGTTTATTACTATCAATCAAGTCAGAGAAGTAAGCAGCTATCAAATCTTTAATAGTTTGATTCAATGTTGATAATAACTCCTTCATATGGAGTTGTTGAACTTCAAGAGATGATTTTTTTTCCATCTGCGTTCGGGCTTCCTATATTCACTTCTTTTTTGATGGATGTTTTCATTAATTCAAGGGGTTGTGTTAATAACTGGGACAGCCCTGGAAGTATATGGAGCTGAAAAATCAAGGGCAGATGTACACAAATCATTAAACCAACTAATGATCAGACTGGGAAAGTAACTAGAAACCATGGATATAGTTCACCTGCGTGCACTTTCCTCCACTCTTATATGTCACCCTGTATTTCTCTCTCTTCTTGAAAAATGCATTCACCACAGCCATTTCCTTTCAATTTGCAAAAGCCACGATCATCTGTCCTTCCACATTTCTCTCCTTGACACCATACCTCTAAGAATTGTATTCTTACTATGAATGCGTTTTCTTCATTTAACCCATCCTATTGTATAGGAGCAGTGGGCAGCTGCAGCACCCAGGGACCAAGGAAACCCACGCAGACACGGGAAGAACATGCAAACTCCACACAGAAATGACCTCGGGTGGCCTGGGGTTCGAACCCAGGACTTTCTTGCTGTGAAACAACATTGCTAACGACTGGGCAACCCACAAAATATAACAATTGCTTCATATATTATAGTAGCATTCCATCAGTTCCAGGTTCTCAGCCCTTGTCTATGAATGTATTGTTCCTGGAGCCATCTCATCAGGTTGCCCTGGTTCCCCAACACCTGACGTGGACCCTGTTAACCTGGGCAACATCCAAGCCGGTATGACTCTATTCATATTACTCTCACTCATAGCCGAGGTAGCTGGCTTCTATGAGTCTAAGCCACAAACTCTTACTGAAGACTTGTGCCAACTGGGGTTTGAACCCTCGATCTCTGGCATGGAAAGTCGACATTCTTACCTACTGAGCAATCCTGCTACCCCCATATTTGATTTGGCAAAGGTTTTACACCAGATGCCCTTTCTGATGCAACCCTCCCAATTTATCCAGGCTTGGGACCAGCACTAAACATGCACTGGCTTGTTATCCTCAGTGGCTGGGTTCAATCTGCAAATTAACTAAAGGTATCAAATAAATGAAGTGGAGTAAAAAGTACAACATTTGCCCCCAAAATGTAGTGGAGTAGACGTATAAAGTAAAATTGGAAATGCCAAACTAAAGTACATCCATCCATTCATTATCCGAACCGCTTATCCTGCTCTCAGGGTCGCAGGGATGCTGGAGCATATCCCAGCAGTCATTGGGTGGCAGGCGGGGAGAAAGGTCGCCAGGCCATCACACAGGGCCGACACACACACACACACACACATACCTAGGGACAATTTAGCCGATTCACCTGACCTACATGTCTTTTGGATTGTGGGAGGAAACCTGAGCACCCGGAGGAAACCCATGCAGAAATGGGGAGAACATGCAAACTCAACACAGAGGATGACCCAGGACCACCCCCAAGGTTGGACTACCCAGGGGCTCAAACCCAGAACCTTCTTGCTGTGAGGCGACTGCGCTAACCACTGCGCCACCGTGCCGCCCAACTAAACTCAAAACTTGACCAAAGTACAAGAACCTCAAAATTGTACTTGCGTAAATGTACTTAGCTATTTTCCACCACTGCATATCATACACTTACTGATGTGAAGTTCTTCTGATGTAAAGCACTTAGTGTCCACAGACTAGAAAAAACTCTAGAGATTAATTTGTTTCATTTCATTTCACACAATTTTGTGCAACAAACCTGATTTGTTTTTTCATTTCTCATGACGAAATGGATTTATTGGCTCTTCAGCACTACTTACTGTATTTTGACTGAAATATTCTTAATTATTGTTGCTCAGCATAGGTAGGACCATATTCCAGACTGTCAATGCTAAAATCCTCATAACCTCTGCCAATATTTTAATTTCTAGAGATCCAGCCCAATCACTTTAAACCAGTCAGATAAGTATTATTTTGGAATATTAATGTTAAAAATGACATTTATTGATAGAAAAGTGCCATTTACATACTCTTTTTTGATAGCTAGCTTGTTTGCAAACTTGCATTATGTTGCTAGGCAACTTATCAAAAACAGACCAACTGATACTGATGACAAATTCAGTGTTGTCTAATTAAATCAAAATATTAATGTATTCATTACAGGGAACAGATTGGTCTTCCGAAGCGGTTTAATAATGTTGACAACCAGGGGCCATATTCATTAAATATTTAATCTTAGCACTTCTTCTTCTTCTATCAGCTTGTTCCCTGTTTCCCAGGGGTCGCCACAGTGGATTTGATAGTTTCCATTGGTACCCTGTGAGGGCACAGCATCGATGGTGGTCATTGTTAACCCGGGTCTTGACCGATCCAGTATGATCTTGTCAATCGGCATAATGATTTGTCAAAATTTTACGTCGGATGCCCTTCTTGACACAACCACTAACCCTATGGATGGGGGCACAGGTAAAGTGCTGGATGCCATCCTAGCATTCATGGACTTGCGTCCATGCCTGTCGCCATAAATATTTTATCTCAGCACTAAGAGTCATAAATAGTACTAAAAGTTCCTAGCAACAAGTTCCTTCTTAATACTGATTCAAGAAAACGGCTGAAACCAGTGTTTACTAAGGAACTGGGTGAAATCTTAAGCTAAGATGAATGGGTGAGGTTCCCCCCATTGTTATGGAGGATCTTGTGCTTAATGAATGAGATTACTTACTATATTCCGCTTCCGGTGTGGGAAGATGGCTGCACAAATTCACGTTTGCAGCAGCCTCACCCAGTGCAGGTGTTGGAAGATGGCGGCGTGAATTCACATTTGCGGCAGCCTCACCCAGTACCGTCCATACAGTGTCTTTAAGTTTTGTCTTCGTTTGATGGCTGGGAGAGCTGGTGCTGGATCAGCTTGGAGAGCAAGACAGGCTAAACTAGCTGCTAGTCCATGCAGACCTACAGTTCTGATAACACAGAGGGCGGTCTGGCGACTGTGGTGTTTTTGATGTCGTTGTGAGGAGTGCGTGGAGGTGTGTCGAGGGTGTCTGGCTGGGAGAGTTTGGTCTGCTTCGTCCGGTGGGCCTGGGGACCATGGCCCCTGCCTGGAGCTGCGCCCGAGGAGGAAATGCTGAGGGCGGTCTGACAGGACGCAGAAGTGGGGCGGGCTAAGCTATCTGCTAGCTCATGCAGACTGGCGGTTCTGACATTCATCCTGGCTGGCATTCGCTCCCTTGGACAGTGATTTTTTTTTTTTGGTTTAGTTTTGAAATATGTGTTAGTTTGGATATGTGTGTTCTTGTAGTTTTTGGATGTGTTTTTGTCTTTGTGTTGTACTGCTGTGGGCTGGGGGAAACGGCATTTTGTTTCATTTCATGTATGCAAGTGCATGAAGTGAAATAACAAATAAAGTGTTCCTGATTCCTGATATATCCACAGGGGACAGGGCTGTGTTGGTGAATTCTTCATTACAAGACACCGAAGTTTGGATCAAATGGATCCCTGAAACCCTTCAGAAGGGGTTCCAGTGCAGCCCCATGGTGGGAGGTACAGATTGTGCTACCATAGTGAAATAATGAATCCATTATTAAAGAAGATCGACCTGCGATGATAAGCCCTATGATGGTCTGGCGGCCTGTCCATGATGTCTCCCTGCCTGCCGCCCAATGACTGCTGGGATATGTGCCAGCATCCCCCGTGACCTTGAGAGCAGGATAAGCGGTTTGGGTAATGGATGGATGGATATTAAAGAAAAATTTAAGTGCCACTAATTACAAACATGAAATACATACATGATTATATACATGAAATCAAAAAAAAATTCAATGACATAATCAAGTAGGGTTTACTTTCAGGTAATTGACACAGTTTCTTGCACACCTGGCAACTCCTAAATTAATTATAGGCTTTCAAATGTAGCCTTTTTATTAATAACACAAGACCAATGTTGACTACAAGTCTGACATATCCCCATTCTAACATAAATGGAAATACAATTGGACGCAAAAGACTCCTACTTCTTGCACAACTTGTCCATGTAAGGAAAGAAATAATTAAAGTCAAATTTATACCTAGGATCACCTTCTAGTCTAACAGCAGCAGCTGCTAATGGCCGCAGCCATTTCTGAGATTATGATTTAGTCTAAGTGACTTAGGAGTCCTCTCAATTACCCCTAGCATTTCACAGATTTAGGAGCTAGTTTAAGAGCTAAAATGCTTCATGATCTACCTTTAGCTTAAAAAAAAAAGTCTTGAAATTAGGACTGACACTTCCATTATTTTTAGGATTTCCTCCTAAATCGGCCAGTTAGTACCTACTTTTAGCCTTAAGATGTTTCAAAAAAACAGCCCCTGGAGGATAGTTTCTCAGGGGACTTTAGTCATATTCTTACAACAATGGCAGTTCTAACATTTTTGTCAACTTTACATCCCTCTGTTAAAAAAAAGGGAGACTGGAATATGTGATTTTCATCAAACGGGCTCTCCAGGCTCTTTTCCTCTTCTATCATTCAATCATTAATGGAGAATGATTATTACTCCTACTGCATTTTACACCAAATGTTGAACTCAAGTTACTTGAGCAAACTCTCCCTGCTTCTCAAAAATAATTAGTTAAATAATCACGTCAATAGTTTCTAACCTTGACCTTACTCTTTTTCCCTCTTGCACCAACATACCAAGTCAAATTCCTTGTATGTTCTTGAACTACTTTGCAATAAATATGATACTGATTCTGTATATGAGCACCAAGGTAGGTGGCCCCCTTTGGCAAGAACAAGTTGCATTCCTCAATCTAAATATGCTATCATGTCCACCTCCAGTAGTGGAATAGGTTGATGAGTTGTTTACTTGAGTAATAATTTAACAAAATGTGGAGGCAATAGTGTTCAGGGGAAAGAAGACTCAACGTTATCGCACATATAACCAAGTGCATGTATTGAAGTTCTGAATGTTGGATGTTCTTCGGCATCTTGCTGAAGTGCTCAGAGGGTCCCAATGCGAATGGATTGGCATTTATGAAGTAAACACATGTTGTCAGTGGTTCACTTGACACTTATTGCTGCCTTTTAAAAACAGTTTGCTTGGGGCGTCTGGGTGGCTATTCCGTTGCCTATCAACACGGGGATCACTGGTTCGAATCCCCATGTTACCTCCGGCTTGGTCGGGCATCCATACAGACACAGTTGGCAGTGTCTGCGGGTGGGGAGCCGGATGTGGGTATGTGTCCTGGTTGCTGCACTAGCACCTCCTCTGGCTGGTCGGGGCGTCTGTTCGGGGGGGGTGGGAGATAGCGTGATCCTTCCATGCGCTACGTCCCCCTGGTGAAACTCCTCACTGTCAGGTGAAAAGTGACTGACGACTCCACATGTATCGGAGGAGACATGTGGTAGTCTGCAGCCCTCCCCGGATCGGCAGATGGGGGTGGAGCAGCGACCGGGACGGCTCAGAAGAGTGGGGTAATTAGCCAAGTACAATTCGGAGGAGAAAAAAAAGGGTGGGGGCAGTTTGCTCAAGTTGAGAAGTGTACCTTTTTATGTTAAGCACATTTTCCCTTAGCATTAAGTGTTAAAAGATGTAGATGAATTTAGTTTTGTAAGAAGTGTTACATTTGTATGGAACATAGAACAGTTAAATTAAGATGCTCCCTAAAGTAGAGACAAAAGTCCAAGTACCGACATGTATGTACTTACAGCTATGTTGCTGTAAAAGTAAAAGCATTCTGTAACATTTCATCCCTGCTCACCTCAAACAGGGACCCACAACTCTGCAGCCTGTGGTGCAGATATCACAGTTTTTCTTTCTGTGCATGTTTGTGTTGGCTTTCTTAATAGCATGCATTAGTACCAAACACGCCAGCCGCTTAAGAGAGACTGTGACCATTGCCACATGCTACTCTAAAAAATGGATGTGTGGGAGCTGCTGGCCTCAACTTCAGTTGGCTATGACCCTTGCCTCAAGGAATCCTTCAAGAGGGAAAGCCCTATGGATTTAGACTCCTTTCAGTCCCAATCAACCGTGAACTGAACTGACTTGGCTGAGTCAGACCCAGGAGCCCTAAGTGACTACCAGGACCTTATCACCAGAGCAGTACGGGGTAAAGGAAATGGGAACGGTGACAACAAGAGTGACAATGAGGAAATTCAACGGACATGGCTGAGCCTCATGGCTACAAGTGTGGGTGATGACAACGCTGTAAGGGAGAAGGGATTGTCTCTCATTCTAGGAGCCCTGAGGCGACTTAATGTGCCATGGCTAGCAAAGATAATTCCCCTCCTCCATGACTAGCCGTGGGCCTGAATGTAGCGCATGAACCTGCTGTCTCAAGCAAACTGAAATTGAGTGGCTCCATAAGCTGATGGTGAGTCAGTCAAAGGTAATGTTGCTTTTCTGACAGAAAGCAAAGAATAATAATTAATCTTCGACAAAGGGAAATATCGGGAGCCTGAGGGTTGCCTTAAAAATAAGGGAGGAAAAAAAATAAAGAATGGGTGTTTGTATGGTGTATGAAATGTCCATGCAATGTTCCTCTTTCTGAGGACAACTTATACTGGGTTTTTTTATGTAGCCTATTATATGGGTGAGCAGTTATCTCCAACAAACAAAAAGGAGAAGGATTTCGTTCACTAACAGACATTTGGTCTCTGAGTTTCTCTCAAAGCTATATAATAAATACATATATGTAAATCAAATTCATTTAATAAGCAAAACTTGTGATATCCCATCTGTCCAGCGGTTCTGCTATCCATTCCAAACTACCATCACCACCACGGGAAAAATGGGTTGCACTAATGTGTTTGCCCATCATTCATACCTATCAGTGGTAAGAAGATTGTTCATGTACCCTCTCAATGGGGGCATCATTTCAGCAGCGTACACTGTATTTGCACAGCTCAGTGTAATGTTGTGTACTTTCACTGGTGTCGGGTTTGTCTGCTACCAACGTTCATACATCAGTATCCTGAGAGGAGACCATCTGTTTGTTTTGGCCTGACAACACCTTAGCTTGCATGCATATGGACAGCCCATTAGATGGCCATATCTTCTGCAAACATGACGAGGGGAAAAAGAGGCTACCCTCCTATCCCTGGTTATTTTTAGTGCGGCATGGACTCATTTACCTGGTCTGCATCCACCACGGCGGCCCAGTGGTTAGCACTGTTGCATCACGGCAAGAAGGTCCGGGATTTGAACCCCAGCCCATTCCAGGTCCTTTCTGTGCGGAGTTTGCATGTTCTCCCCGTGTTTGTGTGTGTTCCCTCCGGGTGCTCCAGTTTCCTCCCTCCACCGGAAGACATGCATGTTAGGGTTAATACTCTTGTCTTTGCCCCTGACCAAGGCATGGCAAGAAGAACTGGAGTTGGTCCCCGGGTGCTGCATGGCGGCTGCCCACTGCTCCTAGCTAAAGTGTGTGTCGGGATGGGTTAAATGCAGAGGAAAAATTTAATTTCCCCACAGGGATTTATAAAGTACATCTTATCTTATGCAACATCTGAAAAGCAGATATAGCCACCGAACTGAAGCCAGGCTGCAATGCCCCTTTGTGCTCTGACAAGAGGCTGGGCCCTGCCACTCAGGGGTCAGCAGGCACTACAGCAGGTCACTGGGAGTCCAAGGCTAAACCAAACTGCTCACATTGGCCTTTTATCCATCCATCTCTCTCTCTCTCTCTCTCTCTCTCTCTCTCTCTCTCTCTCTCTCTCTCTCTCTCTCTCTCTCTCTCTCTCTCTCTCTCTCTCTCTCTCTCTCTCTCTCTCTCTCTCTCTCTCTCTCTCTCTCTCTCTCTCTCTCTCTCTCTCTCTCTCTCTTTCTCTCCCCCCACCCCAAATGTTGTCCTTTCTGCAGGGCAACAGAAATAATTTTTTCATCGTTTTACAGTGTGGACGATGTGAAAACCTGTTTGTTGTTATACATTTATAAATAATCTGCTTGAACTACTCAGTGAGACATTTTCTGAAACTGATTTTTGTTTTATGAGCTGGATTACAATAAGACTAATAAGTTTGAATATCAGCTGTTGGAATGGAATGTAAACTAAATAAATGTGCCTCTCTCTCTCTCTCTCACTCGTATGTCATGGTGTGTTTGTCGGACGGTGTGTTTTCACCATTATCCCATCACCAATTATATCTTAAATTCAGCTTTGTTTTTTGATACAGTTCTCATAACACTGTACTGTAATGATGAGATGAACTAAAATCCCAACTAAAACGTGTTCCTTAACACATCTAACGTATGAGTCTCCGTGGATGCAGGGAATGACGGAGAGAGAACTATCTCAGCAAAATTCATAAAACTGCATCATTTAAAGACTTTTCGCCCCACAGAACGGCAGCGTGCTTGTTTACATAACAATCCGATATGGGACCTACAGGTACCGCATAAGGCAGCAGGTAGTGCTCTGCGTGAATCGGCTCCTCAGTGATCATCATCCAATGATTTTTTTTTCTTTTTTTCCCCTCTCCTGAGCGGCAGGTGTTCCCATTAACTTGGGGAATATCATCTAGCTCGCAGGGATGGAGAGGCACGCTGTTTATTTTCCCCCCCTCCATCTATGGTGCTTGGGCACAAAGCAGACTGATATAACGTTGCAGAATTTAGTTAGCGGTAACGAGAAAAAAAATGTGTAAACAAAAATGTTCACTTGGAGAGCTTATCAGAAAGCTTAGTTAAAAATAATGCAGCTGTGTGACATGGTTTTCTGAGATTTACTGGCGGTGTTGGTGCTTTGCAGCTGTCAACTTGGAACCTCTGTTTAAATTAATACAATTGGGCCATTTAGTTTGCACTTGGCATTCAGTACACAGCATTCCCCCGTTCAGCAGGCTCGGCTGTAATTCTCATAAGAACACGATTATGATGTTCTGAGATTTTATCACAACCGTGCCTTACAATACACAGAGCTTAGTGCGCTATGAAATTACCACGTATCCCATTATGAACCACTGACCAGTAACAAAACGTTGCAGCAGTTTCAGATGATGGAGGGTCATTTTTAGATCTATCAGCCTATTTAGCCCATTAACCCTAAATTGGGAATTAGTCAGCTTGACTGACTTTGAGTTAGTTTTGTGTTTGCGTGGGTGTTTGTATTTGACGCTTCTTCTTTTTTCTTTTTTTAACCCCCCCCGACGGTATCCGGCCAATTACCCCACTCTTCCGAGCCGTCCCGGTCGCTGCTCCACCCCCTCCGCTGATCCGGGGAGGGCTGCAGACTACCCCATGCCTCCTCTAATACATGTGGAGTCACCAGCTGCTTCTTTTCACCTGACAGTGAGGAGTTTCACCAGGGGGACGTAGCGCGTGGGAGGATCACGCTATTGCCCCCAGTTCCCCCTCCACCCTGAACAGGCACCCCAACCAACCAGAGGAGGTGCTAGTGCAGCAACCAGGACACATACCCACATCCGGCTTCTCACCCACAGACACAGCCAATTGTGTCTGTAGGGACGCCCGACCAAGCCGGAGGTAACACGGGGATTCGAACCGGCGACCCTTGTGTTGGTAGGCAAAGGAATAGACCACTACGTTACCCAGACGCCCCGTGTTTGACACTTTTTTTGATGAAATAAGAATAGTTTTCCATTTAAAACAGCAATGAACGCATTCATACATACAGAGCAATAGCAGTTATTGTCTTAGCCCACTAATGTCAAGGTGTCCGTGTAGATCTTTGCAAGAAGAAAAATAAAAATCTATGATGAAAAAACACATCATGAAATGTTTCTTATATTAAATGATATGTAATTAACAATAACATCAGAGTAGTAATAAATCTACTCTCCAAATTCCAAAGTGGAATATTAATATTGGAAAAATGCATTAGAAAAAAATGAATAAAACAGAAATATCATATCAAAGCAGTGACAGAGAAAACATTAGAATCTTAATAAAATACTGTACAGATATCTAAATGAAAAAAAAGGAATAAAATAATACCAATGGCGCCGTCTTAATCCAGCAGTAGCTTTTGTTGAAGCTACTGGTAGAAACATGCAGTTAAAGTGATTATTTAAAAGAAAATGTTCATTTTGGCTTTACTTTTTTTAACCTAGTCCCATTCAAATCTTGGGGGTTTATAAAAAAAAAAACTACTCTTTATTTTAATTTTAACTTGGACTTAGGAATGGTTAAATGACTTCTGCACTACTGTGCTCCTGATTTAAGTATGTGCCATTAAAACATATAAAGACTGAAAGCCAGGAGTTAGACATAGCCATGCCTTAAAAGTATTGCATGCCTAAATTAAATTTTTTTTAAATTAAATTTAAAAAAAAGGACTTACAGCCCAAAGCAATAGGCTGGAACCTGTATCATATATTAGAGCTACCTGACTGAAGTTCCTTGTTAATACAACCTGAACAAGTCAGAGGTGGATCAGATGTTGTGCAGGGAGGTATACAAAGACTAACAACGGTAATGCAAGGACATAAAAACACAACGACCTCCTCATTCAGGCCCGAAAATATCGAAATATCTCCACAATAGTCTCAACGTGCTTTTCTAAATTCACTTGGATACTCTGCACAAAGACATCACCAAGGTTCCCCATGTAACAGAGCACCAAGGTCACTTTCACTTTGGCCTCTTGAAGAGCTGACGTCAAACACGAGATTCAGCCTCAACATCACTGAGCTACATAAAGTTCTAAGACCTCAAGTAGAACCTTTTACAGTAAAATTTCAGAAAGACTGCCAAAACTTAACTTTACTGACAAAATGCTGGTAAAACATAGAGCTGCAAGTATTCCCACTCTTGCATTTTACCAGAAATATACATCCATCCATTCCATTCATTATCCGAACCGCTTATCCTGCTCTCAGGATCGCGGGGATGCTGGAGCCTATCCAGCAGTCATTGGGCGGCAGGCGGGGAGACACCCTGGACAGGCCGCCAGGCACACATTTGTACCTAGGGATAATTTAGGACGGCCGAGTCACCTGACCTACATGTCTTTGGACTGTGGGAGGAAACCAGAGTACCCGGAGGAAACCCACGCAGATACGGGGAGAACATGCAAACTTCACACAGAGGGCGACCCGGGACGACCCCCAAGGTTGGACTACCCCGGGGCTCAAACCCAGAGCCTTCTTGCTGTGAGGCGACCGTGCTAAACACTGCGCCATAGTGCTGCCCGAAAAATAGAATATATGTATATGTATGTATACATCCATCCATCCATTATCCAAGCTGCTTATCCAAATTAGGGTCACGGGATGCTGGATGTTGGATGCTGGAAATATACATATTTAGTAGAAATAAACAATCACACCTCATTGCTTAAAATTAAAAAAACAAACAAGTGGAACAATTGCTCAGAAGCTTACGTAACAGCTGATGCGAGTGTTTGCGTTTTCAAGATGTTCCTCCTAACCTCCGGTGAGATTATAGAAAACAAAAACATGAATCCTGAAAGAAAAAAAATACCCCAGAAACCCATGGGTGTTCTCTCATCATCACATACCTGAGCAGCAACCTTTTCCAGACAAAACACAGTGTGTTCAAGTGGGGTAAAAAAAAAAAACAACCCAATAACTGTTACGTAATCTCTTATCATTCCCCTTTCCTGTGAAGGTAAACATAACTTTGAAAATGCTTCATCAACCCACAAGTTACTGAAATGAATAACATGATTGTCATTTAACCTTCATTCAAACCTTCGAGATGTAAATATTTTCAAACTCTCAGTAGATGTCAGCTAAATGCGATCGCTGCATAATTCACTAGGAATGTACATGAGCAAAGGCTGTGTGTGTGTGTGTGTGTGTGTGTGTGTGTGTGTGTGTGTGTGTGTGTGTTGGGGGGCTGTACAGTACGTCAACATTCTTCACATGGCCCTATGCATGCTCATAATCCAGGTAAGAAAATCAAAGAAGGTTGAATCAGTTCATCTGGATACAATGTTCATTGATGTATCCGCCAATAAACGTTGTATCCAGATGAACTGATTCAACCTTCTTTGAACATTTTTCACAGTTGAAAAATTATAAGGGAAAGTGGTCTGAGCTGGTGTAATATGAGCTGCAGTTAAAGGATGCGACATTTCAAAGGAATCCAACCTGTTGTAAAGACGGCAACATTTTAAAAAAAACACCTGCTAGGTTTTAATGACCTGTATTGACCCTTGGCCTATAGTAGGATCCTCCACATGTATATTACGACGAACATAACAGCAACTGAAGGACCTCTCATAGCTGTCTCATATGCCCAAGGGTACATTTTTTTCCCTACCCCCTCCCGCCTTTTCTTTTTTTTTTTCTCCCCAATTGTACTTGGCCAATTACCCCACTCTTCCGAGCCGACCCGGTCGGTGCGCCACCCCCTCTGCCGATACAGGGAGTGCTGCAGACTACCACATGCCTCCTCCGATACATGTGGAGTCGCTGGCCACTTCTTTTCACCTGACAGTGAGGAGTTTCCCCAAGCGGATGTAGCACATGAAAGGATCACGCTATTCCCCCCAGTCCCCCCCTAAACAGGCGCCCCGACTGACCAGAGGAGGTGCTAGTGCAGCGACCAGGAAACATACCCACATCCAGCTTCCCACCGCAGACACGGCCAATTGTGTCTGTAGGGACGTCCGACCAAGCCAAAGGTAACACAGGGATTCGAACTGGCGACCCCTGTGTTGGTAGGCAACGGAATAGACCGCTATGCTACCTGGACGCCTGAAGGTACATTTCTTAAAATGCTGTCTGTGTTTCAATAACAATAACAATAATGATGAGTCCATGTTCAAGCTGACATTTCACTTTGTCATGTACATATAAAAAGTACCATGTACCTTCAAATGCAATGAAATGCATATGCCCTGCCTCTCTCAGCCCCTAGAACTATATCAAAAGAAATAAAAAATCAGAAATCCTACAAAATAATAAATCAATGAGTTACGTAAGATGCCTACTGTTCATTATTCTGACTGCCTGGGGGTAAAAACTGTCTTTGAGGCGGCTGCTCCGAGCTCTGATGCTTCTGTAAGCGTTGTCCTGAGGGAAGGCTGGAGAACAGATCATGTGCTGGGTAGCTGGTGTCCTCCATGATACTTAGGGCCTTCCTTCTACAATGGGTGGTGTGAATGTCCTGAAGCTGTGACAGTGGTGCTGCTATGATTTTTGAAGCTGTTTCTACTATCCTTCTCAGTTGTTTGCGGTCCTGTTCAGTCAGGTTGTAAAACCACGCCAGTATGCTTCTAGTAAGGAGGCTCTCTACGGTAGTCTAATAGAAATTGATCAAGGTTTTTTGTGGACATTCTGATTTTTTTTAAGACATCTCAGAAAGTACGGTCTCTGTTATGCCTTCTTAATAACACCACTGGTGTTCGGAGACCAGGAGAGGGAGTCTGAGATCTGAATGGCTAAAAATCTGAAGTTCTTCACAATTTCAACAGGGACACCGTTGATGTAAACTTGTGTCTGAACCGATTTGGACTTCCTAAAATCAACAGTTATCTTTGTTTTCTCAACATTTAGGGAGAAGTTGTTATCTTGACACCAGACGGATAGGTACCTCATCTCCTTCCTATAAGCACCTTCATTGCTGTCAATTATCAGTCCAATTACTGCGGTGTCATCTGCAAATGTCACTACGCTGTTATGATATTTGACAACACAGTCATGTGTGAACAGACTGTAGAGGAAGGGACTAAGGCTACAATGCTGTGGTGCTCCTGTGTTGAGAACTATGGTAGATGAGACGCTGGTACCTGCTCTCACTGTCTGAGGTCTGCCTGTCAGAAAGTCATAACCACTAACAGATGGGATTACAAAGACCAAGGTCCCTAAGCTTTAACATCAGTGCAGTCAATAAACAGCATTCTGACAAGGGTTTTTTCCTTCAAGTTGTTTTAACACAGTAGGCAGAGCCAATGACACAACATCTTCCACAGATCTATTTGACCGGTAGGCAAACTGTCGTGGATCAAGGTTGGCAGGAATGTTAAGATTTATGAATGTCTTAACTAATTTTTTAAAGCATTTCGTTATTCCTGAGGTCAAAGCAGCAGGTCTGTAGCCATTAAGACAGGATACAGCTCACTTTTTTTTTCTTTTTCTTTTTTTTTGGGTACAGGCACAATAAGGGTTTTCTTAAAGCATTTAGGAACCACACAGAGTAACAATGACAGGTTAAAAATGTCTAAAAACATTCGATAGCTGACTAGAGCAGGTCTTAAGGACACGAGATGGGATACCGTCTGGGCCGGCAGTTTTGCGTGCTTTGACAGAGGCTGACGTGACAGACTCATGTCAGCTTCTGTCACTTCATGTGTTACCTTGTTGAGTGAGTGCCCAACAAGGCACACAAAGCGGGCATAGAACCGGTTCAGGTCATCCGGGAGTGAAGTGGTGGTGTTGGTAAAACTGTCCGGCTTGGGTTTATAGTTCTTTATCGCTTGCAGTCCCTGCTATGCGTGTCTGAAGTCCCTGCTGTTGTAATGCTGTTCTAGTTTATCACAGTATTGTTTTTTGGCTGACCTGATGGCTTTCCCCAACACGTACCTGGCTTCCTTGTAGCGGTCCTTATCCGCGACTTTAAAAGTGGCTGTCCTTTCTTTTAGTCTCACTCAAATGTCACATGGTGGCCCAATGGTTAGCAGTAGTTAGCACTGTTGCCTCACAGCAAGAAGGTCCAGGGCTCAAACCCCAGGCCATCCCAGGTCCTTTCTGTGTGGATTTTGCATGTTCTCATGTCTGCGTGGTCTTCCTCCCGGGAAATGGTAGATCCCGTGTCTAGCACGGCCAGCTCACCTTTGATGGCTGCGTCAAACTATTGGTAACCGTGCTGGGCATGTAGCTGAACATTTGTGGCGAAGGCATCCAGGCTTTCTCCGTTTTAGCGGCAGCGGCTGGCGAGCTGCTCCCTGCTCTGGTCGGTGAAGGATCATCACCAGAATTGCCTCTCCAGTGCCACGGTCAGGGATTGGAGATCCTGCTGCTCCACTGGGGCTAGGTTGAAGAGCACCTGCAAGGCCTTTCCCTCTAATGCCAGAGCCAGGTGGATGACAGTCTCCTCGTTACACCACCCATCATACCATGTCACCAATTGGACTTGCAAGAGGTATGGCTCTAGCAGTGTCATCCCATTGTGCTTGGGCAGCTTGGCTGGTGTTCTAGGCACAGTATCTCTGCTGCTCACGAGGGGGCGATCGGCGGCAGCAGGCAGCATTTGTTTCCCGGTGTGCGATCGGCGGCAGCAGGCAGCGTGCTTTCCCCGGCACTGGTCCCCCCTGACCTCTAGGGGATGGTGGAGCCGCAGTTCACTCGAGCCATCAGGTTGGGCTGGAAAACCTCCATCTCTGGCAGGCTCCGTCTTGTGCCAGGTTTTCCAAGCACCAAAACGTCTGCTCGATGTCCCGCTCCAGTCTCTGGATCTCCCTCTCCATTCTTTCATTCAACCCCACTTCTGACACCAATGTGGCGAGCCAGACTGGAGAGTGAGAAATAGATATCGCTTATTCACAACTCTCGTGTCCCATACACTGCATGACCCTAAGAGTGCTGTTTAATTGCAATGCTCCATCAGAACCGAATGGAACTGACAGGAAAGGAGAGGCAAGAGGTAAGGATTCAGTTAATGGCAGCTCCTGTGTCCCATACACTGCACGACCCAAGGAGTGCTCCTTTATTCTGCTCCTCCCCAAAGGTTGCCGAACAATGGCTTCCCCTAATGAGGTCACTCTGGAACACATTGTCGGTCGGTAACATAGTCGTCTACCCAGTCTGAGTCAACCCCCAAACAAGCAATACTTAGAACATGACACAGCATTAACAAAACAATGATCTGAACACGATCATAAGTCCCATAATCCCTTGTGCTTCCCATCGCATAGCCATCATCAGTCCAGCAACCGTCTTCCCCGATCTCTACAGATGTTGACATGTAAACAGTGTTTTGTCAGACAACAAACATATCGTAGCGAATTCGGGGGGCAGCCCGGGAACCGCCACCACAGCCGGGACGTGAACCCGTATCTCCTGCACTGCAGGCAACAACATTAACCAGTCAACTAAAGGGTCCAACCCGTTAGCGGGTCTACTTATCCATGCACGTTACACTACCCCCTTCTTTGGGAAGCACGTCCCCACGCTTCAGCATATCAGCTCCCTCACACCTCTGGGCGCACGTGCTTCCAATGGCCTCACTGTCTCACCATCCCACTTCTGACACCAATGCAGTGTCACCGACCAGAGCAGGGAGCAGCTCAGGACGCCGCAGCTCGGGATGCCGCATCCGGGACGCGAACCCATGGCTCCCACACCGCAAGCGACTACGTTAACCAGTCGACTAAAGGGGCCGACCTGTTAGCCAAGTGCTAACGCGTCTACTTATCCATGCACGTTACACTACCCCCTCCTTCGGGAAGCGTGTCCACGCGCTTCAGCATATCAGCTCCCTCACGCCTCTGGGCGCATGCACTTCCGATGACCCCATGGTCTCAAATCCCACTTCTGACACCAATGTAGCGAATTCAAGGGACAGCCCAGGAACCGCCACAGCTGGGACGTGAACCCATGTCTCCTGCACCGCGGGCGACAACGTTAACCAGTCGACTAAAGGGTCCGACCCATTAGTCAAGGGGTAACGTGTCTACTTAACCGTGCACGTTACAATATCACTGGTCACTTTTTGTGAACTCGAAGATATATGGTGGTTGTGCAACACAAGTGGTTACTTTAAATAAAATGAGTGATGGTTTTGCTCTCTAGAGAAGACCTCTATTACACTGCTTAAAAATTGCAAAGATTGCCTAAGCTGAGAGAAAATGAATATCAAGTGCAATATATATATATATATATATATTGTCAGGATACTGAGATAGCAATCTTGAGTGGAAAATTAATTTGATTTCCAGCACAGCCTGTCTTTGTAAAATAAGACATAGGAGCTTTTGTGTGTGTGTGTGTGTGTGTGTGTGTGTGTGTGTGTGTGTGTGTGTGTGTGTGTGTGTGTTGCTACCAACCAGGATTGACTCTTACATTTCTGTAAAATGTTGTACTTTTTCACATTTCTGTGTTTTCTGACTTCTTAATGTTTGTGTTGACTGCTGTTACCTCAATTTTAGCCTACAACCACTAGCTGTTATCATCATTCACTTACTTTACTACTGTTCTACAAAGTACATGTTATGTGAAATACTCAGACGTTAATTTTTTTTTTTTGGATTTTCCCCCTTTTTCTCCCTAATTGTACCCAGCCATCCCGGTTGCTGCTCCACCCCCTCTGCCAATCCAGGGAGGGCTGCAGACTACCACATGCCTCCTCCCTTGTGGAATCGCCAGCCACTTCTTTTCACCTGACAGTGAGGAGTTTCGCCAGGCGGACGTAGCGCATGGGAGGATAATGCTATCCCCCCCAGTTCCCTCTCCCCCTGAACAGGCGCCCCGACCGACCAGAGGAAGCGCTAGTGCAGCGACCAGGACACATACCCACTAAGCCGGAAGTAACACGGAGATTCAAACCGGTGATCCTCCGTGTCTGACTGCTACACTACCTGGCTCAGACATGACATTTAACAGATTAACTCAATGGGTCATTTTGAAATACAGAAAAAAAATACAAAGTTGAGAATTACTGAAAATTAAACGAAGAGTACAAAAAAAAATCAGGAATGTTTACTCTATCCCAAAGCAAAGAGTTTAAATTCGTAGACGTATATATTAGGAATCAGGAACACTTTGTCATTTCATTTTGTGTACTTGAAATGAAATGCTGTTTCCCCCAGCCCACAGCAGTACAACACAAAGACAAAAACACGTGCAAAAACTACAAAAACACACATCCAAACTAACACATATATCCAAACTAAACAAAAAAAAAACACTGTCCAAGGAAACGAACGCCAGCCAGGATGACTGGCGGAACTGCCGGTCAGCATGGGCTAGCAGTTAGCTTAGCCTGCCCCGCTTCCGCGTCCTGTCAGACCACCCTCGAGGTTTACTCCTCGGGTGCAGCTCCAGGCAGGGGCCATGGTCCCTATTAAAATAACGTATAATTGCTCTTAATTGGAAAATGTTAATGGGCCAAGAATGGGAATGTGGATTAAAGAAATGGCTTCAAACATGTCGATGGAAAAGATAACGTATATTGTTAGACGTTAACAAAATATTTTTGATGATATCTGGAGACCTTTTATGTACTTCTTCAGGCATAATGTTAATGTTGGTAACCTGCTTCAGCAGGAACAAGCTATGAGGGAGTAGGGTACCATCAAGATCATACACATTGATCTCACAAACACCCTTTACTTATTTATCTATTTACTTTTTTAAAAAAATGTTCCCCCTTTTTTCCCTTTTCCTTCTTTTATGTCTCTACTCAGTTGACAGGGACGAGTTGTGAGAGGGAGAACAGCGTGGAAAATGCTTGCTTCGTTTTATATAATTGTTATTCATCATACAATCTGATGTTATTTGCAAACTGAAAACCAAGCACTATTGATTGATTAAAACCAATAACTGCAACTATTGGTTATTTTGAAAATTGAGTATTCTGCTGAATATTTTGACTATTAGTCGAGTAATCGACTATTTGGAATCAGAATTTCTCCCAACACTTTTTGATTATTTTGCATTCCTAACGCTAATTTGCACTGTTTACTACTTCCCTGGAGCTGTGTCGCTAATAAATTGCATCTTATTCAATACAATTTGCAACACCACCATTTAGCCTCCTCTCACTCTATTGGCTAAATGCAAGCATGCAAAACAAAATATTACAAAGCTGCTAAGCACATTTATTTTTTTATTTTACCCCCTTTTTCTCCCCAGTTGTACCCGACCAATTTCCCCACTCTTCTGAGCTGTTCCGGTTGTTGCTCCAACCCCTCTGCCGATCCGGCGAGAGCTGCAGACTATCACATGCCTCCTCCTCCAATTCTTTTCACCTAACAGTTAGGAGTTTCGCCGGGGGGACGTAGTGCGTGGGAGTATCACGCTATTCACCCCAGTCCCCTCCCCCCCAGTTCCCCCTCCCCACTGCAATGTCCACAGTTTTCGGATGCAATGCCTTCCACTTTTGTTTGCCAAATTCCCCCTTCCAGTGTGGGAAGATGGCTGCGTGAATTCACGTTCGCAGCGGCATCATCCAGTGCCGGTGTGGGAAGATGGTGGCACAAATTCACATTTGCGGCAGCCTCACCCAGTACCATCGATGCAGTGTCTCTGTCCACGTCTGTGTCTAAATTTTTGTCTTCATTCGTTGGCAGGGAGAGCTGGTGCTGGACCGGCTGCAAGAGCTTGGTCTGCTGCGCTGTGGGCCCAGGGACTGGGGCCTTGCCCAGAGCTGCACCCAAGGAGGTAACACCGAGGGCGGTCTGACAGGACGTGGAAGCGGGGCAGGCTAAGCTAACTGCTAGCCCATGCAGATCGGCAGTTCTGATAACACCGAGGGTGGTATGGCAGCGGCCTCACCTGACGTTGACTGGTGTTTTTGATGTCGTCGTGTGGAGTGTGGGGAGGTGTGTCAAGGGTGTCTGGCTGGGAGAGCTGGCGCTGGATTGGCTGGGAGGGCTTGGTCTGCTTCCATGGCCCCGGAGGGCGGACTGACAGGACACGTAATCGGGGCAGGCTAGGCTAACTGCTAGCCCATGCAGACCAGCAGTTCCGACAGTCATCCTGGCTGGCGTTTGTTCCCTTGGACAGTGATTTTTTGTTTGTTTTTTTGGGTATATGCGTTAGTTTGAATATGTGTGTTCTTGTAGTTCTTGAATGTGTTTTTGTCTGTATGTTGCACTGTTGTGGGCTGGGGGAAACGAAATGTCATTTCATTTCATGTGAGCAAGTACATGAGGTGAAATGACAAAGTGTTCCTGATTCCTGATCACAATTTATTGGCCTTTCAATAAGAGTCACTAACATGAATCTCCTAGTGGGTAGACTGAGTTTATGATAACACAGTGAACACACTTCCAGCAATGAGTCTTGCTGATGGACTTGTGAGAAGCCTACCAAGAGGTCTGTGTAATGAGTTATCCAACTCATGTTGAGCCAGTATTTAAGATAATTTTGAATTCAGCTGGTGGTGTAAAATGTTTTACAATTATTCAGTAGGCTACTTTGAGGCTGGAATATGATACGAAACAAGCAAGGATAAATGGCATTTTAATGATACATCGTCTAAATTTTGAACAAGCACCAACATAAGCAATCGCTCCACCTTGTAAAATAGAGTAAGCTACAATATTTGATATTCAAGAGACAATGTGTCTGGCTTTGTTACTTTTGTATTCTTTTCAAGGGCACAATGCTCACTCAGACTTTTGGGGGTGAGTGGGGGGGAATGAGTCACCTGACCGTTTTATTTCATGTCAATTTCAAAGTCAAGTCAATTTTATTTGTATAGGCCATTATCACAAATTACAAATTTGCCTCAGTGGGCTTTACAGCAATACACCATTTTGTCCTTAGACCCTCGCACCGGATAAAGAACAACTCGCTTAAAAAAAAACAAAGGCAAAAAAACCACTTTAACAAGGAGAAAAAATAGGAAGGAACCTCAGGGAGAGCAACAGAGGAGGGATCTCTCTCCCAAGACGGACAACGTGCTATGGATGTCGTGTCTACAGAATAAAACACAATTTACAGAATACAAAATTGAAAGAGGATAAAAGAATTATAATGGAATTATACAATATATATGAAGGATATGATGAAGAGGATGCCAAGCAGTGTACAGATGCCATCGCAACAGCCCAGGACCTGAGCCACATGACCACTATCACCATGTAGACCTGACAGGAGGACAGACTACACATGCACACATCACACCATTCACATACGTGGGAATGCAGTACAGGTTGTGAAGCACTCAATTTAAATCAGAATCAGCTTTATTGGCCAAGTGAGCCGATGCACATGAGAAATTAGACACCGGTTCACAGCAGCTTCTAGCACGTGCAGACTCACACACAAAAAAAAAAAGAAAAAAGAAAGAAAACAAACAACAAAAAAGAAGGGAAAAAAGACAGGAGACGTAAATGGAACAACAGGTTATTGGAGTCAGGCATGTATTCACATCAGGTATGTTACTAATATGCAGGGTCTGGTTATGGTTGACTAATCAACAACCTATATCCACATATTATATCATATTGCTTCATATACTATATTGCCCACAAACTATACACCATACCATGGCTCAACAACCCATCATGCAAATACAATGCTATATACTCCTTCTATATTTATAGTTTTTATACTGGTCTCCATTACAAAATTCAAAATTGCTCTTAAAACCCACCTTTTTAACTAGCATACTCACTTTTACACCCTTAACAGCATCATTTTAACTCCTGCTGATATATGCTCTATTGCTTATTGTGCGTTTTATTGTTGATTGCACTAATGTTATTTTTACTGCTTTGTTTTATTGTATTTGAAGGTGATCTTGAGTGTCATGACAGACACCTTTAAATAAAATATTATTATCATTATTATTATTATTATTATATCACACTATATTATCTTGTGTATCAGAAGTATACACTATATGTGCACCTACCATCCACTTCACAACTACATATTATATAACTGTTACAACCACAACAATAACAGCAATAATTGTGACCAGTATGCAGCAGTTGTATGTGTATTTATAATTGTACATTTGTATTGGACAAACATTGTATTGTACATCAGGTTTAAAGAGGAAGTGAACATCATAGATATGTAGGTGAGACATCTTGACCAGAGGGGGCTGTTTACAAAGTATCATATTTACACTATAAGTGTCCGTTATTGCACTATGCTGTTAAGTGTTCATGAGAGAGATGACCTGTGGGAAGGAACTGTTCCTATGTCTGGTGGTTTTGGTGCACATTGCTCTGTAGCGCTTGCCAGAGGGTAGGAATTCAAACAGACTGTATCCTGGGTGTGTGTGTGGTGTCTGTGCTGATTCTGCCCGCCCGTTTCTGAGCTCTAGAAGTGTACAACTCCTGCAGAGTGGGCACGGGAGCACCAGTGATTTTTTTCTGCTGTCCGTACCGTTCACTGCAGTCTGTTCCTATCCTGTTTTGTTGCTGCTCCGAACCAGACCATGATGGATTTGCACGGGACAGATTCATTGACCGCGGTGTAGAACTGACTCAACAGCTCCTGTGGCAGGCCACATTTCCTCAATAGCCCTAGAAAGTACATCCTCTGTTGGGCCTTTTTGAGGATGGAGTTGATGTTGGTCCCCCACTTCAGGTCTTTGGAAATGGTTGTTCCCAGAAACGTGAAGGTCTCCTTGGTTGATGCAGGGCTGTTTGATATTGTGAGGGGGAGGGGTGCTGAGGGGTGTCTCCTAAAGTCCACTGTCATCTCCACAGTCTTGACCATGTCCATCTCCAAGTTGTTCAACCTCCTGCCAATATGCAGACTCACTGTCATCCTGGATGAGTCCAATGACCGTAGTGTCATCTGCAAACTTCAGTAGTTTAACAGCTGGGTTTATGGAGGTGCAGTCATTTGTATAGAGGGAGACGATAAGTGAGGAGAGGACACATCCCTGGGAGGCACCAGTGCTGACTGTCTGTATACCAGAAGGGACTTCTGGTATAAAGGCAACTAATTGTAGGTTAAGGCAAAAAGACGAGTTTTAAGTTTGGATTTAAAGGACCCAGACTCTAACTGTCTGAAAGCAGCAGGCAGGTTATTCCACAAGAGCGAGGCTCGATAGGAAAAGGCCCTTCCACCAGCTGACTTCTTTTTGACTTTGAGTGCACACAGGAGCTCTGCATTTGAGAGGGGAGGACTCGAGACGGAGTGTACGGTTTAAGGAGATCAGACAGGTAAGATGGGGCAAACCAATTTAAGATTTTATAAGTCAGCAGGAGCCCCTTGAAGTCTGATCTAACATGGATAAGAAGCCAATGAGGGGAAGAAAGAATTTCGTGTGATATGGTCAAATTTTCTAGTTTTAGTTAGAATTCTAGCTGCAGCATTCTGAACCATCTGAAGTCTTTTAGTACTAGCATGTGGCAGAAACAGAACATTATAGTGATCAAGTCTGGATGAAACAGATGTATGTATTAGAGACTCTGCATCAGCCATGAACAGGAAAGACCAAATTTTAGCTATGTTACATAAGTGAAAAAAGGCAGTCTTGGTGATTTCTTTAATGTGCTT
This sequence comes from Lampris incognitus, assembly GCF_029633865.1. Classification (NCBI taxonomy): domain Eukaryota; kingdom Metazoa; phylum Chordata; class Actinopteri; order Lampriformes; family Lampridae; genus Lampris; species Lampris incognitus. The sequence continues at coordinate 15,299,421 of NC_079218.1, forward strand.
ATCAACGCAAAGGCTGGGATCAAACATAACACAAAGATTTAATCTCAATACTTCATTCCTGGTTCTGATTATGTGGTTTGTCGTGTAGTGGTTAACAACCCGCCTCTTCCGCTCGTAGCTGGAAACCCCAGTGTTAACAGAGACAGGTGATAACCAGCTTCATGATACCGGTTATCCAGGATAAACAATGTTAGTTTTAGTGAAGCTGGTAACCCAAGAGAGACAGAGGACTTAGGACAACAGCTAGTGATATGGAGGTTGGCTACTAGTCAAGTTCTCCAACCTTTTTTTCTCGCCCCGAAGAAACTCTGAAATAATTAATTTCAACAGAACATGCAACATGCTGCCAACAATATTGTTATGCAAGTGTTGTTTGAGTCATACAATATCTTGGCGTTCACATCAAAACCACATCTTATCAGTCCGATTTCTGTCTGCTCTTTACTCTGTTGTCTCTTTTTACCAGGTGTGCACACACATAGTAAACACACGCCCGCGCAGAGTATCTTCTTTTTTGGTACACGACTAGGTACACTTAGACTCAATGGTACCTCCACCCGACCGAGTGTAAACACTCGGGGATGACATTCTAGTCAAAGATTTTTTTCTTTTTTTAATAATTTAAGGAATCATGTCAGCCCTGATGTGGGGAAATTATCAAGGGTCTGATTCTACATTAACTATGTACTGCAGTGTAAATACTACTAAGAGAGTGGAAAGACAACCCCCCCCCCCACAAACAAATGGAATAATATAATTGTACAGAATGCAGTGTTTGTTTTTCATCCCGGACCACCAACAAGGTCCAAGCTTAGATTTTCTGTGAGTTTTACGAATGGTCCACAGCGCAACAAATTTCAACTGGCAAATCAGAGGTCAAAAATGGTTTACTTTAGAAAGAGACAAAAAGGGGTGTGAGAAACAGTGGGTTGGCTAGTGTAGGTAAACCAACAGTCTAGTGCACAAATATTGGTTTTGCTATTAGTTTCACTCCCCTATAATAACAATTATTGTTGTGTGTGTGTGTGTGTGTTTTTTAATGCATAGTTGAATCTCACTGAGCTGTTCTAATGAGCAATAAACAGCTTGAACCAGCATTAGTTAGGATTGATTCCTGGTACAAGCTGATGTGATGCAGTCCCAGACTCTGATATGCTGAGTAGGCCATTTCAAGCAAGCAATCTGCCATTCATTTAGTATGTTGCTGCAAAGAACAGTTAATAGCAGACGGGGGAGGAAGTCACACATGTGCAAGTCACAATCAAGTCTCAATTCATAACCTTCAAGTCTCAAGCAAATCCCAAGTTACTGTGGTGAGAATGAAGCAAGTCAAGTCCCTGCTATAGTAAGTCAAGCAAGTCAAGTCATTACTCAGGTCAAGCAAGTCACAAGTCAAGCCATACACAATTCTGATGATCTACCCGAGTTTCCACATTTAAATTAGCTAAGACAGTGGTCATGGGAAGTTGAGTTTTATTTTCAACATTAACGAAAATTGTTGCAGCCTGCTTACACCTTATAAACCTTACTGATATTCAACATTTGGTGGCAATCAATAACAAGCCTCTTCAATGAACAAAAATTGAGAGTTGGGCTCTGAAAATATAATATAGCCCTATAGCACTAAAGGGCTCTAAAGTGAAAACTGAAGAATGACAAAGAATTTACATCACAATGTTAAGCCTCCTGCCCTGGCTCCCCTTCAGGAAGGTAACACCATTTCTCCTCAGCCTATTCACACATCTGTCTACGGTGCTTCTCATATGATACCGTGTTATTTTTTTCCTACTTAACTGATTCTGAGCACCCAAAAAGTATTGCATCAAAGCCAAATATAACTGACTTGTGTATAAAATAAAAATAAGTAAACCTAATGCCTGGTCACCATATCAAAAATTGTAGACTACATAACATAATGTTAGCTAATGGGCTTGGAGTTAAATTAGTTGGGGTATTATCACAGTTTAGCTAACTCACTAATATTAGCCTGTTATTAACCTCAATCACATATGCATAAGAAACTCCAGTCCGTTATCAATCTAGCATAACATTTATGTAATTTGCATGCAAATACATTATTGAATTACAAATCAAACGAAATGCACAGTGAGAACACATGAAACATTAGCTAAATAACAATACACCAAAATACCGGGCCTCCCTCACCCAGACCTGTGAAACAGAGGGGAGGGGTAAAGTGGTCTGCCCATTCACCACTATGCTAACCACATGGAGAGCTTTCAAGTGTGGCACCAATGTGTGTTCATGCTAGAGTGACGTAATGACCCTTCCTTCATTGATCCACCTTATTCCTGGCCCCCATGATACCCTGAATGAATTATGGGTGCGACCTCTGGCGCGTCCTGTCACTGAACCAGAGCTGGCATTTTCCATGGTAATGGTACGCTAACAGTCTTTCTTAGAGCAATTTGTACGGCATCTCATTCATTCATGAAGATCTAGCCAGCCAAATTAGCTAATGATGTGGGAACACAACCTCACGGAGCTCAAAAAGGGAGAAATAAGAATACCTTTGCCATCTGTAATAGATGGTTGGGAAGATGACGTGAAGAGTGGCCTCGTATGGTACGGTAGCATTTTTAGCTATTTTGTTGAGTCCACTGCCTGCGATGGTAAGGCGATGAGGAATTTAAAAAGCTCGGAGGCGTACCAATATCTACACAGCAATAAAGTTGGCCGTGTGCTATTTAAGGATATTGGAAATGAACTTGTCTACCTACCAGCAGACATAGAGCCAAGTCAGAGCCTGCACATATGTCATCATAAGGCTTGGGTGCTAGCATCAGTGGCAAGTGACATACAGACAGCGGGTTGCACATGTATTGCAGGGCCCAGGTGCTCTTGTAGTCATGCAGCAGCAATTCTGCGGAAGGTCAGTAAAGAAATGACATGAAGAAATGAAAAATTTGACTTTATTGTGATATTTTTACAAATAAATTTACTGAACCGAAAATTTTACTGTACTTCAATCAATTCACTGCTTAATATGATGATGTTGTTGTGGCACACAACTTTAAATCTCAACTAACTATGTACATTTAGTCAAGTACTGTGCTTGAGTACAATTTTGAGGTACTTACACGTTACTTGAGTATTTACATTTTATACTATACTATACTTAGTGCCACCTCGACAGACTACATTAAAGTTCATCTGCAACAGACAGAGACTTCTCAGGGGATGGTGTTGCTGTCAAGCCATATGTGATGGTTGCTCCTTTGGAGTAGCTGTGGTCCTCCATTGCTGGGTCTGCCCACTGAGTTTGGGCATCATGAAAAGTCTTTGAAATAGGACCTGGCTCCTCAGAAACTTCCATCTCACCAGACTCATCTGCAGGTAATACATAAAGTAAATATTTAGGTCACAACATTTTTTTATTTAACCTTTATTTATACCGGCAATCCCGTTGAGATAACTGAGGCTCATTTTCAAGAGAGCCCTGTCCTCCTCACCTCACCCGTAACCTCTTGAGAGGTCGTTGGGACATCGCCGTTGAATCCACAACCAGTCCTCGTCATATGTCTGTCCTCAACTGCCCAGTGTAAGCTGGCAAAGTCAAGGCTTGTCCACTCTCTGATGTTACATAGACGTCGCTTCTTTTGTCTTCCTCGTCTTCGCCCACCCCTCACTGTGCCTTGCAGGATGGTCTTGGCAAGGCCAGACCTTCTCAAGATGTAACCATACCATTTCAGTTTTCTTTTCTTGACAATTGTCAACAAGTCCTCATGTGTTCCACTCGCTTGTGTAATCCTTCTTCTCACCTCTTCATTCGTAATATGGTCTCTATATGAGAATCTTTCTGTAGCACCTCATCTCCCTTGCGCTTATTCTTCTTTGGAGATCTGCTTTGAGTGTCCAAGTTTCACATGCGTATAAAAAGATGGAGATGACTAGTGAGCACATCAATCTGACTTTAGACTCGGTACTAATGTTTTTGTCTTTCCAGATTGGTTTTAACTTTGTGAGTGCCGCGGTCACTTGTGCAGTGCAGGAAAGGACTTCCGCTTTGGACCCTTCATCTGTGACGATGACCCCAAGATATCTGAATTTGTTGATGACTGTCGAGAGTGTCTGACCATTGACCTTAATGTTACTGGTAACGCCATTTGTGTTATTAGTCATTAGTTTGTTTTTTTCGGCACTGATCTCCATGCCGTATGCCTTTGATGTCTGGCCAAGGTGTTCGACCAGGCTTGTCAACTCTTGTTCGTTACTGGCCAGGCCGTCAATGTCATCGGCAAAACGGAGGTTTGTGATTGTGACCTGTCCTGGAACAAACATAAACAATACAACAATTAATTTACAGACAGGCAGGTTGATCAGTACAAAACACACACACAAACCCCCCCCCCCAAAAAAAAACAAACAAAACATGAGATGTATTGCTTCAGTAGTTATGAATTCAAGCAGATGGAAAAGTACACAAAGACTGACAGAAATCAAATGTACATAAATTTAAAGTACAATATTCATATAATAAGAATGAATGATTACTTCATGATATTATTTGTGAAGAATCTGGAAAGGCAAATAAATTCAAATTAGGGCTACTTTAAATCATTTTAAACACTGTAGCTGTTGCCAGACTATTCTCTACTGCAAATAAGCACTCAAAACCAAGTGGTTTTGTATGGGGGACGAGGGTTAGCTAATCAGACTCTAACTTGCACACAGACATCAGGATACATAGCCTAGGTTTAATATTTTCAAAATAAGTATTCTGTATCTGTTGGTTAAAACAGGGAATGAAATTAGCACCTGCCAAATAAAGGGTAACATTAAATGTCAATGGCAAGCAAAAATTTCAGGTCACCTGCCTGTTACCGTGGCAGACGGGTTTTTCTTATACTAATATTTTTAAAAACAATGCTTAAGGTATGAAGCCAGGGATAGTCAGGGTCTGAAAACTGAGAAAATGTGGGGTAAAAAAAAAGCTAGCAAACTAGTCGGCATCACACCAACTTACCTGCTGTGGTGAGTTGTGACATGATGAGTCCTGATAAGTCGGGCATCTCTTCTCAGGTGGCCTCTCACAAGCCAGAAAAACGTGTTGGGTAAAGGTTATCCAGCGTCGGCTTCTTATCAACAATGTGAAACGAGCAAACATAAAGAGTTTGAGAGTTTTGTTTTTTACTTTTGTTCTTTAACCAATTTCTTTTTGCCTCGTCGTCCTGTGGGAGGCGACGGGAGGTGCACCATCGCTGACAGGAACAGTCCGATTTCGTTTTAGGCTTACGATCGAAGCACTCCCGTTTAAGCCACTCATTAAGTTCCGTCCGGTTCTACGTACAACCACGAACGGCACATGTTGTCCCCGACCCTCGTAACGACGTTTTAAATGTAGGTTAGCAACTTTTGTCGTCTTTTTCTTTCCTTTCTTAAACACGAACAGCAACAGTTAACGCTTAGCCAAATCTGCCGCCGGTCTGTGATACTACTTCCGCCGAACACCGGACGTATTACCCATCGTTTCCCCAGTGACCCCCCCCCCCACACACACACACACAGGAAACTCGCGGATAGTGTCTTTTCCTTACTAACAGGGAATCCATTTTGGATTGCTTCTAATATGACAGTGACCAAAAAATAAAATAAAATATGACATCGACCATGATGCATTACAAGCATAAGCATACGCTACGTCTCAAGTGTACAGGGTTTGTTTTTTTTTTGCCCAGCTGTAACAACACTGGTAGCGAAGTGAATGGTGTATTAAAAAGGCATTTAAAACAGCAGAGAAAGGGGTACAAATGGCACGTCATGAGAAGACTAACATTACACCTGCAATCATTTAGTAATGGTCATGAGCACACACTTGTGTTAGCTAGTAATGTGTCCACACAGTAAATGTTATATGGCCTCGAATCTGTCCCCCGATTGCCTTTTACATTAACGATATGTCTTCTCAATAAAATGCATAATCGATTCGAAGCCAGCGTAGCTTAAACTTAACGTTAGCTTTCTAGCTAACATTTGTCCAGCCAATAAGTTAGTTAAAAACATATTCACATACCTTTCTCTGTGGGTTTTGTAGTACAGAAGAAGTTGGATGTTGTGGTGGTTGTGTCATTGATTTCTGAGCTGTAGACCTGGCATACGCAGCTGTTTTTCTCTTTTCTTTCTACCGTCATCGACAACAAAATCCTTGAATCCAAAAGTTATTCTCTTTGGACCAGGCCCCCCTCATGGGGAGCTGCCTCGTGCGCTGGCCTCTGCTGGTCTGCGGCTTCCTGGTAGGTTGCCAGGTTCGCACGCCTTGCACTAAGAATCCCCCAATCATGTTAAAAAAAAACCTTCTCAATAGCTAGAAATATGCCAACATTTAATAAAAAAAAAGCTAAGTCCTTTCGTCAAATATCTTAAGTCAAGTCTCAAGTCATGAATACCAACTCAAATTCAAGTATTTTATCAATGTTAGTCAAGCAAGTCTCAAGTCTTCAAATCTGCAACTCGAGTCTGACTCAAGTCAAGTCATGTGACTCGAGTCCCCTACCTCTGGTTAATAGACTGTGATATGACTCTGGGTGTGAGCTTTAAGCTTAACTGCAGGTACAAGTATTTTTGCAGATGTAGTATATCCTATGCAGGTAACTTTGATGAGTCTGTTGCAAGTTGGTGTAGACAAAGGTGGATCCTGGATGACCATATGGGCCACACTCAACATAACATTAGTGAGGTAAGTTGCCCACTTGACAACTCCAATGACATGCCAGCATACACATTCTCAGTCATCTAAAAGCTCTTTTAGGTAGTTTCTGTAACTGATGTTGCCTGCGAAATTGGCCACTGATTTAATGAACGTATAGCCTGGTGTCCTTTATGGTACCCACTGACAGATTAGTATATTTGGTCAGGACATGGTTTGAATGAGTCAAAAGTCTAAATTGTTCTTCAATGTGAACGCTGACTGTAGAATATGGTACAAGGATATTTTCATTCTCTGTATTGCTAAAGGCTGACCAAAAGACCAGTATATAAAACATACAATATGGCAGCTACCAGGGTGGATTTAGGACTAAATATCTGGCAAAAATAGTTCGTCCGAAAACTTGGAGCGCACTCCTAGAGTTATGTGTGTCAATTAGACTCTGACAACTGATGGAGTGTATTTTCATGCTCAATCTACATAATGCATGTTAAGCCATTCTTAGTTGCAAATTTCATGGTGACTATCTCAGCGCCCATTCAGAATCTCAATGAGCATGTAGTGATATACAACAATGATATAAACACCACACGCCATAGTCATCTCAGTCATAACATCTCACCTAATTGTACATTTACGATACATTTTTGAGCTTCACTTTTTTAAAACATCATGATGAAACTGTGTTGTATGCTTTAACACAGTAATAGAAGTCTGATTGAATAAATCAAATGTTTTCTTTGTTTCTCTAATTCATTTAAGGAAAATACGTATAGCTTAAGTTTTAATCAGACCCTTTCAGCACATCATTGTTGAAAAGAAAAAAATCTATTTTTATAGTGCCCATAAATGACAAACCTAAAATAAACCAGTATAAAAGCCTGCTCTGGTGTAAACAGTAGAATAGCTTCCTGAAAAAGATCTTTGGATCTCTCTATTAAACTGCACCATTTTGCCTGAAATCGAAGCAATTCTGAGACAATTGGGACACACAACTGGCAGAGGCATGAGGCAGTGAAGGGCAACCAACCAAAGAATCAAAAATATCATAAGATTAGATAGAGTAGGGTCTACTGATGCTCCACAAACACAGCGTGTCATCTGGGATGGGATTCTTGCTGAAGGCAACACGAGACCATGGAAAACTCCATGATATATCAAAGAATGATATTACACTAAAATGACTAATGATCAATGAACGACAAGTTTTTTCCAACCAACACATCGGACAAGGCAGATAGATTGTCTCAATATTGTGTATCGTACCACAAAGGAATAATAAATTAATTAAAAATTGAAAATATAGCCGTTTGAAAAGCTACTCTATAACAAAACTAGGTCAAAACCTACTTCTGGACCATGTATGGTCAGTGTTAGAAATTGTGGCCAATTTGTTTGCAGTATAGTCGGTAGTAGTGTCTATAATGTGAATTCATGGACATTAAATGTTCATCTGCAATTTTCTATAGTGGTCCCAGTTGTTAAAGAGTACTGCAGTAGCATATCACATGACATGGTTAAGCTATATTCGGGTAGAAAAAAAAGGTTATAAATGCAGTTGCAAGAACAATACTTCCCACTCATATCGTGGGATGTTTGATTTGAATTCTAATTATGTGAATTAGCTGTTAACCCCCCCCCTCTTTCATCTGTTTCTATCTGCGGGTGTGTCGTTTTTCTAAGACTCACTCTGTATTGACAGGCGGATTCATACAGAATGGATTGTGGCAGCTGCACGCCACTTGCTACCTTGCTACCTGCCCCGTCTCAAGGTCCGATTCACAAAAAAATATTGCGCCAATATTAGCGCAAACACACCCATAAAGTTTTGCAGCTGAGTTTAATTTGCCCTTGTTTTGCATCTGATTGGACTTATCCATGTGCCAAGTACAGATGGTGGCTTTGCGTCATGAGCACAGTAGGCAGGCTCAATGTCCTCGTCAAGTGTAACAAGAATTGTTTGACCTGGCAACCTGTTTCTGTGAACGATTTGTATGATTTGAATGACTGCGACGTCAGTGACGTCATCGGCCACCTGATCCAGTGGCTCAATCATGTAACTTGATCAGCCACTAGAAACATGATCACTCAGTCACCGGACATTTGCGTTTATAAATAGTGAAATAATAGTGGAAAAAAAATCTTACCTGGGTTGTATTATTTGATATCCCTGAAAATGAAGATAATTTGGTCTGGTATATGCCCTTCGAAAAGAGACATACTTAATCTAGTTATGTAACAAATAATTAGTTTCTGAGCCACAATGTCTTGCTCTTCAAATGGCAGTAAACTTACTTTGGAAAGAACGTTCCAATTGTTTGAGTTAATTGGCACATCAATTATGGCCTAAACATACTGCATTAAATTACTTTTCGAAAATCTTTGTACTTTCAGTTGTTAACATTAACTTCAGTTGAAAACCATGTATATAGATAGGACACATCACATAAGAGGCTCAAACAGCTTTATCCATAAGTGAAGGCTTAGTGTAATTCTGAACATTATCTATAGCCTATGGTGGGTTATGTACTGGCTCATACTTGACAGCAAATGTCTACTCTATTTCAAGATCAGAAATGTGACTGTAAAGGTTATTATTTTTTCTTCCATGACAAACTAAGATAAAACTAAAATGTGAGGTGTTCAATGTCCTTAGAAAATAGTGTGCGCCGCAAGAAATAATTTAAGCAAGTTTAGAACCACTCTCATGCGTCTTCAAAATGCACTAAAACCAAAAACTGGGATAAAAATCTCGAGTTGCCTTTAACTGACAAGCCCATCCATCCTGGCACTGCAGAGTAAAAATCCATAAATTTTTCATGTCTCCACATAAACTCTATTTTTCATAATATATCATTCTTAACTATAACTAAAGTCTGTGTCTGCATACTCTCAGGTTTGACTGACAGAGATATATTCCATCCACTGAGGGGCATGTCTCTTTCCTCCTTGGTAATCCTGGCTGGAATGGGTAGCTGAGTTTTCAGATTAGTAAACTGTCATGAAGCTTGAAGGAAGACAAAAGGAGGACTTTGATAGTTTGAAGTGCTTGAAATGCTTGGGATATGGAAAATAGAGCACACGGTGCCGTGATTACAACTTCCATATTACAACTCCGTCTTCTCAAGTTTAATTCTGAAGTATCTGCAACACCTTAAATGAGTACAAACTAGAGTGGCTAGGATTTTCACTGGTTCACACAGAAAAAAAAAATATGATCATCCCCTTTCAGGCTCCACTTTACTGGTTTCCTGTTGACCTAATTTGATGGACTTAAACTGGCTCTAAAATTTTGTTGATCACTTTTGAGTTACATAGTTTTGGTTGTTGTATTTATGACCTTTTTAGCCCCTATGAACCTAAAAATTATCTTAAATTAATGGGCAGGAGTCTTCTGGCCATTTCTCATCTGATAATCTAAGAATAAGGAAACACTCCAACATATTTCATGAGATTTTAACGTGTACCTTGTGCTGTGGGGAGGATCAAATATTACAGTCCCAGTCAGAATGAGTTGAGTAATTATATGGATCATAATTTGAGTGCATGCTCACTACTCTAGTTGAAATATTTAGTGGGTGGACACTGGTGAATGCAATTAAAATTAATTAATTCTGTAATTATTGTACTGGTATAAATTTAATTCATTCTCATGCAATAATTACAGTCATTCTAGTGCAATAATTACATTCATACTAATGCAATAATTACATCAAGTCTAATGCAATAAGTATATTTATTCATGTACAAATTATATTGTAATTATTTATATTATTCATTATTTTAGAACTTGTGTTGGTAGCTGAAGTTGTTTGGTTTGTGAGGTTGTTTTTTGTTTTGTTTCCCCATATCTTTAATGCACCGATCAGGAGTAGCGCTCCTACTTTCGTTGTATTCTATACAATGACAGGAAAAGGCTTTCTTCTTAAGATGGATCTGTGTTACAATCTACACCATAAGGTTTAAAACTGTTACCCACCACACTATAAAGGCCCTGTTTTCACAAATCAAAACGCACGGCACTGAGAAGTCAGCTTCATACCGAGCAGTGCTCGCAGGATGTGGTTGGCGCACATTTAGTACTTCTGTGGTAGAGTTGTGTGCATTTGGGAACAGGGAGGACTTTATTATCAGCAGGTGTGGTCGGGGGTGGTGTTGAGTGAACCAAACAAATCTCCTTTCTTTCCCTGTCAATTGGATGCTGGAAGTAAGAGAGTACAGGCTGGAGCTCTTCACACAGAGGAAAAGTTTCTCCTAAGAAGAAATTAATGTCTCTGTGTGGGAAGTAGGGAATTGCCTGGAAAATTTGAACAAGGTTTTATTTGAATACATCATCAGTCAGAAACAACAGGATATGATCAGATAATATGAGTTTCCATGTCAGAACTGAACACCAGACAAAGAGACAACTTATTTTAATAATAATAATAATAATAATAATAATGAGCCGGAAGGCAAAGCTCTCAATTTACCAGTCAATCTTCTTTCCAACCCTCCCCTATGGTCATGAGCTTTGGGTAGTGACCGAAAGGGTGAGATCACGGACACAAGCAGCTGAAATGAGTTTCCTCCGTAGGGTGTCTGGCCTCAGCCTTAGAGATAGGGTGAGGAGCTCAGACATCCGGAGGGAGCTTGGAGTAGAGCCACTGCTCCTTCGCGTCGAAAGGAGCCAGTCGAGGTGGTTCGGGCATCTGATTAGGATGCCTCCTGGGTGCCTTCCTTTGGAGGTTTTCCGGGCACATCAAACTGGGGGTAGACCCCAGGGTAGACCCAGAACTCGCTGGAGGGACTACATGTCCGATCTGGCCTGGGAACGCCTTGGGATTCCCCAGGACGAGCTGGAGGGTGTTGCTGGGGAGAGGGACATCTGGAGCACCCTACTTAGCTTGCTGCTCCTGCGACCCGACCCGGAGAAGCGGCTGATGATGAGATGAGAAGAGATGAGATGAGGTAATAATAGTAATAATAGTAATGGTAGTAGTGACTCTATTTCAACCTTCAAACCCCATCTCAAAATGTATCTTTTCAAACTGGCATATTCAGTCTGATCCACGCTTCATTGTGTTTTGTGCAGATGTTGATTTTATACTTATCTGTTGTGTTAACTTTTTATTGTCTATCCTGCTTTGTTTTGATTTTATGCTGTCTGATACAGTGCTGCTTGTTTTTTTGTTTTGTTTTGTAAGGTGTCCTTGAGTGTTTTGAAAGGTGCCCACAAATAGAATGCATTATTATTATTATTATTATTATTACTATTAGTAGTAGTAGTAGTAGTAGTAGTAGTACTAGTAGTAATAACAATAATAATAACAACAACAACAACAACAGCAACAGCAACAACAATAATAATAATAATAAATTTTTAATCATTATGGGCGCCTTTCAGAGCATTCAAGGACACCTTACAAAACACACTTGAGAACAAGCAGCGCTGTATCAGACATCATAAAATCAAACAAGGCAGGGGTATATAATAATAAATCAATACAACAGATGGGTATAAAATCATCATCTGTGCAAAACTCATTGTGGGTGTAACCATTAAAGTCAGACTGAATATGCCAGTTTGAAAAGGTGTGTTTTGAGATGGGCTTTGAAGGTGGAAAGAGAGTCAATATTGCAAATTCCTTGTGGGAGAGAGTTCCAGAGGCGGGGGGCAGAACAACTGAAGACTCTAGACCCCATGGTAGTCAAGTAGGCAGATGGTGTAGTGAGTTGGATGGCAGAAGAGAATCTGAGAGTATGGGAGAGTGTGTGGATATGAAGGAGTTCGTAAAGATACGAAGGTGCTAGGTTATTAAGGGCCTTCAAGGTCAGAAGCAGAATCTTGAACGCGATACGGTATTCAACAGGGAGCCAATGAAGTTACTGAAGAACGGGAGTGGTATGATCTATGGAAGGAGTTCTGGTAATGATACGGACGACTGAATTCTGGACCAACTGAAGTTTATTAATATACTTGAGAGGAAGACCAAAGAGGATAGAATCGCAGTCGTCAATATGGGATGTAATCACAAAGAAATGAGAATGGCAGTGCTGTTAGATGTAAGCGACAGGCGAAGATGATTTGCATAGGTGGAAGTATGCAGACCAAGTAACATTGTTGATGTGTGTTTCAAAAGATAATGTGCTGTCCAAGATGAAACCCAGACTCAACCTGAGGGGAAGTAGTAACTATAGAATTGTCAATAGTCAGAGAAAAATAATCAGGTTTAGCTAAAGTATGTTTAGACCTACGAGGAGAACCTCAATTTTATCATTATTAACACTAGAACGACCAAGGTCTTGGTTTTGACGGTTTTGGATTTTCAAAGTTTAATAACTTTGTGGAAAAAAAAGATACAGACCTGCCACTCCCTGAAATTGCATATATTTGCATTAAAATTCGTTTTAGATCAATTGCACAAAAAAAGTTATGATAAGATCTACCTAAAATGACCATGAGCGGTCAAAAAGATGGCTCGTAATTGCGTGCCATCATGTGCGTCATGTCACTATTTATGACGTGTGTTGGTCATGGCATTTCCTTCGTGAAGTTCATTACTCTGTCCTAGAAATACATTAGCATTCCCCAGTGCAGAGTAATAGTCTAAACTTGATTTTTGATTATTGCCAACATGTCTGGGTACAGCCATCATCTCAGACACACCATGACTACCACCGAGGTGTTGCAGTATTTACAGGCATTGGACAGCGGCTATTTTAAATTATTTGAAAAATAGTATATAAGTTGTTAAAATGTTAATTTTGGTGTCAGTCATTTCTTAACAGACATAGTAACATATGCAATGCATTAATATTTCAATTGGGTATTTATCTTGACAGAATATAGAGTTTAAAAACCGTAGGCGGTCATTTTGAACGCCCATTGTCATTCTGGTAGTTTTTAAGTTCCGGTCGTTGTTTGGGACTGTTTCAATTGTTGTTTTAAGTTCTTTTTTTACATTTCACGTTTTATAAGCCTTGTTACATTTGTTAGAATATCAATATGTGCTTTCCGTTTTGTTTTTCAGGTAATAATTTCACTTTTTCAATTTTGCTATTCAAGTTCAGCCATGTCTCTCTGAAGTTTAAATTATTTAAAAATAGTATTATAGTTGTTAAAATGTAAATTTTGGTGTCAGTCGTTTCCCAACAGACATACTAACATATGCAACTCATTAATATCTCTGTTGGGTATTTATCTTGACAGACTATAGAGTTTAAAAACCGGCACTCATTTTGACTGCCCATGGTCGTTTTAGGTAGGAGGGAAATCCCGGTCGTTCTAGTGTCAAATTTCAGGAAGTTGTATGAGAACCAGGATTTAATTTCTAGTAAGCAGTCAGAAAAGGATGTGGGCAGAAGAGTGGATGTAGGCTTTGTGGATTGATAGAGCTGGATGTCATCCACGTAGCAGTGAAATTGAAAGCCAAATTTCCTGAAAATAATAAATAGAAGGGGGCCCAAAACAGAACCCTGGGGAATACTGGCAGCAACAGGAAAGGACTGTTAACTCAAATGTTCAAGCTGGACAAACTGAGTGCAGCCAGAGAGATAGTATGATCTAAACCAGGTAAGAGTTCAATGATTCCTGTGGAAGCTGATCTCTCTAGGATGATGTTATGTGCAAAAACGAGGTGTGTACAACACTTTTGGGATTAAGGAAAAATGAAGAGAGAGCCCTCTTAACATCTTATGTCAAAATGTAAGCCACTGATTATGACAATGTAGCCGCCGTTTATAAATTGAATGCCCAGTTACATTGACAGCAGAAAGATATAGTATTCTTAGGTTACAGCATGATAGGTATGAAATGCCACCGTCAAGTAAGGAGGTGTTTGTATCTTGTGTGTCTCAGCATTGCACATCTGAGACACACAAACTGACACACATGCATAGATACCTTTTAACCTATTTCAGATCCCATCCTCATGACAATTTCATTTATAAAAGAAAAGTGCTATTCAAAAAAAAACAACCCATTATTGTTGTTATGGAAGTGAACAACCCATACAATTGTCTGCTGCTGTTTACTTGTCTGCTGCTGTTTATTGTCCAGCTTGTCTTTGAACATAGAAAATATCCTTAAACAAAAAAGGAAACAATGACATTTCTCCATGTAGAGTGAGGAATATGCCAGTCCAATACATCAACATCCATTAGCTCTGTTCTCTATATACTGTTATTTACTAATCCAGCTTTTCTTTCTGCTTTCTTAAAACAATGTGCGTACGTGTTTGATATCCATTTCCTTTGTGCAAGAGAGTTACTTAAAGTAAATCTTGAAAAAGAGTAAACCAAAGGGTTGCAATGTGCTTTATTCCCTCTTTCTCTCTCTTGAGACCCCACCCCTCAAAGTCCAATACATGGTTCTGGTTTTAATTAGATTTTTTATTTTTTTAAGCTAATGTTTTTTTGGTAAGTTTTTTTTGAGTCAAAGGAAAGTAAGGCTTCTGTATTAAAGTCACTCCACATGATTGGCATTATTAGAGCTTGTCAGTCAACTCAGTAGAAAGAATCAAGATAGCCGCCTAATTATTCAAAAATCAAGTAGCTATTTTAATTTCTCTCCTACAAACTGAGAGCTTCAAGGCTTGGTTCACAATCTTTGTGAGTAAGTGATTTAAGATGTGATAATGAACAGCACGCAGCTGAAAAATGGAGACAAACTAAGACAAAAACAAGAGTGAATTATGTAGGTAAAAAAAAAGGGAGATTGGGTAGAGCCAAGTTCTCTCGGGGGAAAGGAGCGAAGCAAACCCTTGTGCGGGGGGGGGGGGGGGTATGAATCTGAAGCGAGAACCTAAAGACCATGTGTGCATGTGTGGCAGAAAAGAAAGCACTGTGCTGCTGAAAGTGTGATTAGAATACAGTACAACCACATAATGCATTCTAAAACTACCGTATATGTGAAAATGCCATTTGCATCTGAGCAATAATAGTGAAAAGCAACATTTAAGAAGTAATGTTATAGTAAAAATGTGCCCTTTAATTGTGCCATAGGTTCAAATATGAATCTAATATAGGAAGCAGAATGCCACACATTTTTTTTGCCAATATAAATAATTTCAATATAAATGTTAAAGGTTTTATTTATAGTAACAGTTAATATTCTGACTCTTGGGATGGTTCTCAACCCCCTCTTCGTTCTTACGTCTGGTACTCAGCATGAAGGACTAACATGCTATCTATCATCCAAGCCAAACGGGAAGCAGGAACCTTGCATTAATCCGTGGATTTGAATAAGCAACACCACTGATGCCAAATGAAAGGAGTTTAACCAGTGTCTCCAACTTTATCACACTCTCCAAGCCCCACTCATCGTATAACAGTAACTACGCCATCTTCAGACCATGGCACACCATTTAATACGGGACAGTGGGCAGCAGTGCCACAGGTGTCAGTTATACAAGCAAGGAAAATCAATTCCTTTCACGTTGACTCACCTCCAGAACTAAAACCTTGGGCCCAGGGCTCACCAGCATGATGGGCAGGCCCGCTACCAACGGAGTAAAATCACCAGCATGCACATGATATGGATGAAGGATGATATTTCTGCCAGGGAGGTGAGTTTAAGGTCCCATATGGATGGAAAGTAATGATAAATATTGATTCTGACCTTAATCCTTTAGCCACCTGTTATGTGACTTAGCATTGGTGTGATGAGATGATGAAGTTATTTTACTCGGGTTCAACTGTAATTCAAAGATTACTTGCATAGTAGTGTTGTAAAAAGATACTGCAAATGGTAAGATGGACCCAAACCATTGGTTGTCGGCAGATGGCAGATCCAGACTCTAGTGTGTATGTGTGTGTGTCTTTATGTCTGTGTTTGGGGGATGGGGATGGGAGCTTTGGGTAGGTGTTATGTGTGTGCGGATGAGAGAGAAGAAACCGAGAGAGTGAGAGAGAGAGAGAGAGAGAGAGAGAGAGAGAGAGAGAGAGAGAGAGAGAGAGAGAGAGAGAGAGAGAGAGAGAGAGAGAGAGAGAGAGAGAGAGAGAGAGAGAGAGCGAGCGAGAGAGTGACAGCAGAGATAGAGATGAGGGAATAAATCAGAAATGTATTTCATCTGACTAACAGCACACTTCGATTGCATTTAGAAAATGTCTTTCACCAGAGGCACGACACCTGTGAGAGCTCAGCTGGGGGAGCCTTAATAGGCGGCTATATTACTGGGGAAACAGTGTGCTGCTTTGTGGCACACTGAAATGCATGATGAAAGAGACTATTAGCACTTACACAATCAGAGGGAAACATATCAGCAAAACCAAAAGAGCAGGGACCGGAGCATTTATTTTTCTCATTAGTGCCTGGCAAATTAAATCAATCCCTCAGACTAGCACTTCTGAGCACCCTGGAACCCAATTCTCATTCAACAGGCAACATCTAAAGGCCTAATCATGCCAGACCCAGAGCCCACAGTCAGGGAGAGCCTCTCCATTCACTCGCTTCTTACACTGCATCTATGACACTCGAGTCCCCGGGGCACGCACCCCACAGATGCTGCTGCCAGACTAGCCCTCTCGTCTGCAGCCCTTATTTGGTTATTTGGGTGGAGGAGATATGCAAGAAGAAGAAAAAAAGGAGAGCGAGAGAGAGAGAGAGAGAGAGAGAGAGAGAGAGAGCGAGAGAGAGAGAGAGAGAAGCCCTCTTTGTATTCCTGACAGCTCATTAACACAGAAACAACCCTGTCCTGACATCACCGGCCAGAGCCCCTCACTTGAGGAAACAGAGGAAATAAGAGAGTGCTGGGGGAGAAACAATGGAGCAAAATCATAGACACTACTGTAAGTGTAAACCCTTATTACGCCCCTTAACTGCAGCGTGGCGGTCTCCGGTAATTTGGTCTCCCAAATATCCCAACACGGGTGGCATGGCTCTGGCATTTCAGTGCCGCGGTTTCTGACTGCTTGTCACAAAGACAGTGCACTATGCAGCGGATCAATACCAAGTCAAAGGGGAACAGCCGAATTATTTTCTCAGTCCATTGACTAACCAGAAATCGGTAATAGCTTTCAAACAGAATCTCGCATTCCCGTCGCCGTTTTGTGTGTCTCTTTTTTTTTTTTTTTTCAAGGGGACCGCGCAGGGGGAGACAGGAATAACGTTCTGGCAGAGTTCAATCCCGAGTCAGTGGGGCCATCCATTCACTTCCACAGGCTGAGAATTAAGCGTTTATCAACCTCCAGGCTCAAGTCGAACATTACGTTTAATTATCCATGCTCATGTTCAACGGCACATGGTGTAACTTTTATGCACATTGGAAATGCAAACGCACCAAGTAAGCACATCCTCATTACAAATTAACAGGTTACAACTTTCGCAGCGTGTGGTTTTTGCCTTACAGTATCCATCCATTATCCATTATCCATTATCCATTATCCATTATCCGAGCCGCTGATCCTGCTCTCAGGGTCGCGGCGATGCTGGAGCCTATCCCGGCTGTCATTGGGCGGCAGGCGGGAAGACACCCTGGACAGGCCACCAGACCATCACAGGGCCCACACACACACACACACACACATTCATACCTAGGGGCAATTTAGTACGGCCCATTCACCTGACCTGCATGTCTTTGGACGGTGGGGGGAAACCGGGGCACCCGGAGGAAACCAACTCAGACACGGGGAGAACATGCAAACTCCATACAGAGGATGGCCCGGGATGACCCCCTCCCCCCCAAGGTTGGACTACCCCGGGGCTTGAACCCAGAACCTTCTTGCTGTGAGGCGACCGCCACCGTGCCTTACAGTATGTACACACACAAAAAAGAGAGCTAGTATAAGGATAAGTCATTCCAACCCTTTTATTTGAATTCCTCCTCATGCCAGCAACAGTAGACAACCCCAACTTGGATATTGTGTAAATACTCACTGCTGCAGCTATGAGAGGATGCCAGCATGTTGTATGGGCCGTGGTTACTGCGTGGATACTGCATGGACGCTCTTGTACAAAGGCGTAAAACGGCCAGATCGCATTCTGCTCCACCAGTGTGCAGCCAGACTTCTGCTGTGTGTTTTGCTCGCTTTCTTTCTGCTCGTTTTCAAACTTGATCATTCTGATGCTGATCTTGGCAGCTTAAACACATGCCTCTTGGTACGCCAGCACAAGATCTCATGCTAATTCACTCCAACTGGCGAAGGCAGCAGAAGGCTGTGACGCTGTCCCTCCTAATTTAGCCCTGCCCTGTCTTTTCCAAAAACCCTGGTACTCATACGACCAGTGAACATTTCATTTCATTCATTCATTTCGTCCTCATTTGAACCTAATAAAATTGAGATTTCTGACGATGGTCATGGAAGTTAGTCCAAAACAGGTGGATGAAAATTATATTCGGAAAAAAACAAAATGTCAGTACCAGGTAGGCCAACCCCCCCCCCCCCCCCCCAATAAATCATCCCACACCTACTTACGATGTTCAGTATTTGTGTGAGCAGTTACTTTGGGGGTGCAAAGTGTGCACGTCTTTAGCTGGTGGACTCACAACTATAATGAGTTATCTTAATATAAATGGAAGTCTTATATTGGAATTATTGTCCCTTAATGTATTTCTATTTTACTGAACAGGCCATGATCGAGCCCGAAGCACAGGGAGCAGTTTTATTAGAGAGGATGTTTATTTATTCATGAATTTATTTGGCTTTGTTTGATTTTTCAGTACTTTTTAAAATGATTCAGGAAAAGGTATTTTTTTTATTACGTATCAATCTATTTATTTAGCTTTTTTACGGAGTGGCTATTTTGACTGAGTGCACATCTTGAAATTATTGCTCATGAAAAAAAAAGTCTGCTCCGTGGAAATAAATAAATGAAGAGATTCAAGCTGTAACCACCAAAATAAGGAAAATGCAGTAGCACAGGGAAGCCACGGAAAAAAAAATTCTCTGGAAGGCATTGCCATGACGTTTCATTATCATCCATCACTTTCCTTTTTGATTTAATCTGGATCTGTATCTATCCCATTTTTGTTTGGGAAACACCCCGCACACTTTGTCTCCATAAAAAATAACCTCTTACGATCATTAGTATAAAGATGTGATTTGTTGCTTTAACAAATCACATGTATGTAGCCATATAGTATATTGATATTGATAGCCGCTTATTCAGCATGTAGAGATTTTATCACTCTGCACTTAAGAATCCATTTCAAGTCCGTCAAGGCTCCTGCGAGGTTCTGCACTGGTGGCTCATCTTAAATACAAAATATATATATATCAGCTTGTCAGTGTGTGTCATTTATCACAGATTGTTATCTTGGCTATCCATTAATAGCCAACGCTTCAGCGTTTCACAACAAATCTGGAGTACGGAGCCCTGACTTTGTATATATTGACTGCGTTTTATTTCAATTGCCACCACATCACACTCTTCTGCTTCTGGCACCGGAACCAATGCGATGCACACATACAAACCCAAATTTGTTAGTCAAATGTCACAAACCGGCATCTGAATATCAATTCGCCAGTCACAGGATCCATCTAAGGTTGGCAAGAAGCATCGGCCGAAAGGATACGTTTAGGGAAAAGTGAGCAGGCAAATACCTGGCCTCCCATTTTAATTAGCCTTTGCTAAACAGGTTGGCTTTTACTTGTTATGCCGGTGTCAGACTCGTTCGCCTTGATAACTACATATCAATAAATCACCCAAGCTTAGATGAGCGGCGCTGATCTGGGAATCAAGATCTCATATGGCTAAATTTGTTATTATGATTTTACTTATTTTTTTTACATTTACTCACAAAGCTCACATTGAGACTCAGCTGTGACATGTTTCATCTAGTTTATGTTGAGCTCTGTAGACTTCACACGGAATCTGACAGCATGAACCTCTATTTCCCTTGCAAAATGCAGATTTGTACACAGCACCTCTTGTTGTGTATATTGCTTCCTTTAAATTGTCAGCCAACACCTTTCCCTACTTGTTACCCATCCATGATAGTCCTTACAATCTATTTATGATAATCCACTCTGTGCATAACTGTAGTCCACTGACTTCCGGTTTCTACTGCAGCGGGCATACCGGTTCCCTGTAATGGTGGACGTAACTTGATGTGTACAACTTGAAACGTTTCACCCGTTTGCTGGTAGGAGCAGGTGAAAGTTTGTTGACAATTCTGTGCATGTCGTCGACATTTATCCATGGTAAATCTTGCAGGCATCGCAAAAAAATATGCCATTGTCAGGAGCACACGCCGACAAACAGGAAACTGGTATGACCACTGCAGTAGGAACCGTAAGTCAGTGGACTACAGTTATGCACAGAGTCGATTGCATTACTATGCAGCCTTCCAACCACCTGTAGGATCTGTGCATGTTTCTTGGCTGGATTTGCACAGAACACTGGCTTTTGTTTCTTTTGTTTTGGTTGGCTTGGATAGTTCAGGATTTTAGTCCATCAGATTATGGCCAGATCACCAAGGATATCTGGAGGAAACTAACTGTCCGAAGAGAATGAAATTACAATGTGATGTGATGGGGCGGCACGGTGGCCCAGCGGTTAGCACTGTCGCCTCACAGCAAGAAGGTCCTGGGTTCGAACCCCAGGCTGGCCCAGGTCCTTTCTGTGTGGAGTTTGTATGTTCTCCCCGTGTCTGCGTGGGTTTCCTCCCACCATCAAAAAGACATGCAGGGTTAATACTCCTGAAAGAAGAAGTGGAGTTGGTCCTCGGGTGCTGCAGCTGCCCACTGCTCCTATACAATAGGACGTGTTAAATGCAGAGGAGAAAAAATCATTGTAACTTGTACAATGACAAAATAAAGTGGCTTTCTTTCTATATTATATTATGTGATAAATGGCCACAGAAATGGATTTATTTTTAAAAACAATTGTGTTTAACTAATTATAACTCTAGCCTGAGGGGGAACTCACAACTGAAACAAATGGGATTTTTACGGATGAAGAGAAGGGGCAAGGGGTGTTTAGGGGACAGTGGTAGGGACATTTATTTTGAGACGGTTACTTTTACAATGGCGATCCATGGTGAACTCCTCCTCCATCAGGAATAGCCAACTCTCAAAAGCATCTCAAATGTTCCTTCACTTCTTTTGTCTGTCCACCTCTACATCATGTATCATCTGCTTTATTTCTCTTGCCTGAGGTTTCAGTCGTCTTCTCAAACAATTATCTGTTTCTAAGGCCGGTGTCGAATCAAAATGCAACACAAGCTGTGGGAGTATGACAAGCTAGCAAGCTGCCAATCCAGATACATTTCCATGGAGAGCTTCCCATACATAGCGTTTACTTGGTGAGGCCATCCAGGTACATTTTCACTGCAAAGATATATTTAAAATCTCTTGACAGCTATTGCCAGGCAATGACAGACAGCAGCAGTCTCGCTTCAACTTCACCCCTTCTTACTTGCGTGGTACAAAAAAAACAAAAACAACTTGCAACTACACACATTTAGATACAAGTCCCTTTTTGCAGTAGAGAAAGAATCTTATTTAGTCCAAATTACAAGTATGCAAACCATGATAAAGTTCTGTAATGTGACAGTTCAATCCCTGTTGTTCCTACAAAGTGAGTTCCTCTCAGGGTCCTCGAGTACCCCATCAATTGCATTTTGGATCTGCATTACCAGATCTAGAATACTACTTTATAAGTCCCCTCATTAATTTAACCTTGCCCTGGGTGTCTGGGTAGCATAGTGGTCTATTCTGTTGCCTACCAACATGGGGATCCTGGTTCAAGTCCCCTTGTTAACCTCCGGCTTGGTTGGGTGTCCGTACAGACACAATTGGCCGTGTCTGCTGGTGGGAAGCTGGATGTTGGTATGTATCCTGGTCGTTGTACTAGCGCCTCCTCTGGTCAGTTGGGGTGCCTGTTCGGGGGGGGGGGGTTGGGGCGCTGGGGGGGGTGTGTGATCCTCCCATGCGCTATGTCCCCCTGGTGAAACTCCTCACTGTCAGGTGAAAAGACGCAGCTGGCAACTCCACATGTATCAGAGGAGGCATGTGGTAGTCTGCAGCCCTCCCTGGATCGACAGAGACCGGGATGACTTGGAAGAGTGGGGTAATTGGCCAAGTAAAATTGGGGAGAAAAAGGGGGAAAATTTTTAACCTTGCCCTCATGTTCCGGTGTTTTGGTTGGCCCATATTCCAACCTTTTAACGGGGGGTTATCAATCTAAGACTGTCACTAATGGCAATATTGTTAATTGAGTCATCTGGCCATTATTCTGATGATTAATCAAGTTATTTGGAGGAGAAAAAATTACTTTAAAATGTTTTCATTGTGAGCAACGATTTAACATAAGATTCGCTATGGCCAACCATTTATGCTTCAGCTCCCCCGTTCCCCACTGTAATGGAAGACTTCCCTCTTTGTGATGCGCTTTTCTTTTTCCGGTCATAATTCTTATATTTTATTACATATTCTAATGTAAGGTGACCTTGAGTGTACAGAAAGGTGCCAATCAAACAAAATTATGAGTTTGGAGGCGGTATGCTTTCTGTTGAAGTGCTGCAGCATGGATGTTGTGCTGCCATGGTAAACAAGTTCAGTTTCGCAATGCTTGCAGACCACGGCGTTTTCCTTGCATTTTAGCTGAAAATGGTCTCACAACTTTGTTATAATTTATCTCATTTTCTGGCTTCTGCCTCTTCGCCTTCTTTTCTCCCTCCTTTTTCTCAACTCAAATAATCCATCTACGTGCAACAATAATGCTCATCTAAGCGCGTCACTCCCCTCTGCAACACGAGGATTTTCTACTATCAATACAAATGAACATAATTTTTTTTTTTACTAGAATTTACTAGAATTTATTTTGCTGTGTGATGAGACTGGGACATGGAAATCCGCTCCCATGTTAGATTTTACACTGAACTATTGCGTCAGCTGTCAATCTCTGCAGGCTTGTGCACGACACGACAACAATGAAGTCTATTTGTGAGTGCTGTAAGCTGCTTAATAATGATCTTGTGTGTTGCTTCGATTTTTATTTCGTCACAATCTATAGGAATGGCAAATACAACTGGAAGATGGTGGGAGTACAGGGAATAATTTACCTCTGCTGGATTTCATACATCCAAGTTAACCAAGGAGGACTGTGGAGCTGTCCTCTCTATCCATCAAGGAAATGACAATATGCCGCACCACGGCACATTTAAAGAGGAGCTAATTTGATTGGCCAAGTCCAAGCCTTCCCCAACTCCACCTGATTATAATGTATTCACCCTAATCCAACGTTTTAAGTGTCTCGGGTCACATAATTACCAAAAATATATTTGCCACGACCTGTGCTTGCACTTGCGGCCGTGCCCAGTTTCATGAAAACAGAGCCTAGAAAACAGTGCTGCAATATTTAACAAATAAAATCAGAATATTAAAACAATGAAAATGCAGTAATTCTGATTTTCAAAAAACGTTTCAGTTTTCCAAAATGTTCTGTTTTAGTGCCTGCATGCATTCATGCATGCATATGTACATACATATATGCACACATGCATACAAATATAAATACATACATAGTTTGTTTTTCATAGTTTCTGTGTGGTTTTATTCACACATAAGACTCCCATCGGTGGATTAGCACCAGACAGTAAACCTCTTGGCTTGGAACCACCAAGTGTTTGTGTCTCTCTCCCCTTATTGGGAGTCTACGGCTGCTCCAGTAACAATTAAATGGCTGCAGTTACAGTTTGAAAGGTTGAGCACTAAAGAAGCTAATTTCACACATTACACGCCGTCAAGATAACAAAAGCTATGGAGTGCAAGGGAAAACTAAGATAAATAATAGCAGGGTTTGTATGAAAGCGAGGAATAATAGGAAATATAATTATTTCAGTCAGGGTACAGTCTGATGGGAGACTAGGGTTGCCATAATTTGATTTATTAAATTGGGTAAAAAAAAACAAAACAGACTCCTTTATATATTGTAACATACAGTAATTTTAAAAAGGAATAAAGTTAACTAAAAGGAAAATTAAGTTTTTCACACCCTGGGTCTTTTTTCATCATTTTACCACTGTGCATATCGATTAAATCATTACTTACCGGCTTCATTCAACTAGTCATAATCTAATCCAGTTATCTAAAACACATATTGGGAAGTAAAAAAAAAGAAAGAAAAAAGAAGTGCAAATTGAATGGTATTACTCGAAATGTCCAACATAATCAGTGGTGGATTGCATTGCTGAGCTCCTTTCTGGTTCAGCTTGCGGGCATGAGCAGCCTATACTTACCGTAGGTGGTGACAACCCTGGATGAACTACCCGGACGGCACCATTGAGAAGTCATAGAGGCACTCGAGTGTTTTGTTGTTGTTGATTTAGGGACGAGTTTAAGACTAATGTTCAGAAGCGCCTTAAGACGCTGTTGAAAAGCTGTGTTTAGTGGTGCTGCCTTGTCCAAAATGAAGCTGATGAGTCAAATGATATCATAACTAATATGATGGCATGATGGCAAAAATGATGAAAATAAGACCCAGATTGTAAAAAAAATGGAATTGTCCTTTAATGCTGAACTTTATCTCCGTGACTTGAAGATAATAACACATGGGAGAGAGGCCTGTTTCCATCTCAGGAATGAAATCTGTGTCATTTGACATTCCAAATAAAGAATGTGCTCCCTGTGATGAGGACATGGCCCCTACTTTTATTTTAATGGCTCTCACCTTGGCTAAAGAAATGGGCCCATCGAAAATATCGGCATCAGTCTGGAGTGACGAAGAAGGACAGGACTGGGAACGAGTATATTAGAGGGGCAGCGCAGGTTGGACAGTTTGGAGACAAAGCAAGAGAGGCAAAATTGAGATGCCTTGGACATGTGTGGAGGAGAGATGCTGGGTGTATTGGGAGAAGGATGCTGAATATGGAGCTGCCAGGGAAGAAGAAAAGAGGAAGGCCAAAGAGGAGGTTTATGGGTGTGGTGAGGGAGGACATGCAGTTGGCTGGTGACAGAGGAAGATGCAGAGGACAGGAAGAAAAGGAAATGGATGATCCGCTGTGGCGACCCCTAACAGGAACAGCCAAAAGTAGTAGTAGTAGGAGTAGTAGTAGTAGGAGTAGTTGTAATAGTAGTAGTAGTAGTAGTAGTAATAGTCTGGATATAGATTTGTTTATGAAATTATTTTAACTGTGTTGTTTTTACTCAGGTGGTACAGTGGCGCAGTGGTTAGCATGGTCGCCTCACAGCAAGAAGGTTCTGGGTTCGAGCCCCGGGGTAGTCCAACCTTGGGGGTCGTCCCGGGTCATCCTCTGTGTGGAGTTTGAATGTTCTCCCCGTGTCTGCGTGGGTTTCCTCCGGGGGCTCCAGTTTCCTCCCACTGTCCAAAGACATGTAGGTCAGGTGAATCAGCCGTCCTAAATTGTCCCTAGGTATAAATGCGTGTGTGTGTGTGTGTGTGTGGGCCCTGTGATGACCTGGCGGCCTGTCCAGGGTGTTTCCCCGCCTGCCGCCCAACGACTGCTGGGATAGGCTCCAGCATCCCCGCGACCCTGAGAGCAGGATAAGTGGTTCGGATAATGGATGGATGGATGGATGTTTTTACTCAGAACAAAAGAGTTTGGCCTAGTGTTTCAGTGACTATTTAGGTTGAATAAATGCAAACACCAACAGTGTCAATCATCTACTTCCATAGGTTTAATCTGCTCAACTTTTAGCTCATCATTAGTTAGCAAACAGGGAAATTATTTTTTTCTTCCAATATAAAGAGAATCATTGGCACAGCTGCATGTCCCCCGAAATAAATAATCTATGGAGAAATGTACAGGACACAACCACCTCTGAAGCAATTTGAGGTATTATGTCACAACCACTGCCATTAAATCACTGAAAGGAAACCAGTCAAAGCCATGACCATTTTCTGATCTGACTGCATGAGTCATTCTGACTGATATTTTATCTCATAAGATTAGTGCTGAAATTAGCAAGAGGCAAATCTCTAGTGCCACAAGGCAAATGTAAGCCTGTGCAGGGCTTAATTTGTGCTGGATCCTACCGGAACAGGATCTGGGACATCCCAGATTGGGACCGGCACCTATTTGATTGGATATGGCACCTCCTTTGTCTCTTTCAAAATCTGTAAAAAAAAAGAAAAGAAAAAAAAGGTGCACTATTTAATGTTATCTGTTCTATCATTCTTGTGTTTCCTATTGAAGTTACTCGTAAACCGGGGTTGTTTTCCTATTTTGGCTGCATTTTAAATCTGATTAAAAAAAATAAAAAGAGAGAGAGAGACGTCAAGCCATGCATCATGTGTGATTCGATCCCAAGTGGACAGCTCGAAGACCATCAGTTCACATCCGGCATTAGACTGCGTCTCCACATGTCTCAAGTGACCAGTTATGATTGGGTGTCTCTTCTCTCGCTCTATATGCAAATAAACACATACGCACGTCACCGTGGTTTAGCCCCTCGGCTGTGAGCGTGGCTCGTGGGAGAGCAGCGCGCCGGCCCGTGTGAGAGAACAAATGAAATATATGAGTGAATAAACCCGTGTTAATGGCCTAAAACCGTGTCCGCCTTCATCTCAAACCCTCCCCGTGGCACGTGTCACAATCACGTAAATTAAAAACGTAAACACACACAGAAGCACAAGAAGAGAGGCGTCAAAGCAAGAGGCATGCAACAAAATGAGGCGCTCGCTCGAGCCTCATTTTTAATGTGCCGTCAATTAGTATGACGTATTTAACATCTGTAGCAAGAGTAGGGTGCTTGAGGAGAGCCTGGAGAGGTGGAGGTATGCACTGGAGAGAAGACGGATGAAAGTCAGTAGGAGCAAGACAGAATACCTATGTGTGAATGAGAGGGAGGACAGTGGAATGGTGAGGATGCAAGGAGAAGAAGTGACGAAGGTGTATAAGTTTAAATACTTGGGCTCAACTGTTCAAAGTTACGGGGAGTGCAGTAGAGAGGTGAAGAAGAGAGTGCAGGCAGGGTGGAGTGGGTGGAGAAGAGTGTCAGGAGTGATTTGCCACAGAAGGGTACCAGCAAGAGTTAAAGGGAAGGTTTACAAGACGGTTGTGAGAACAGCTATGTTATATGGTTTGGAGACGGTGGCACTGATGAAAAGACAGGAGTCGGAGCTGGAGGTGGCAGAGTTGAAGATGCTAAGATTTTCACTGGGAGTGATGAAGAAGGACAGGATTAGGAATGAGTATATTAGAGGGACAGCTCAAGTTGGACGGTTTGGAGACAAAGCAAGAGAGGCAAGATTGAGATGGTTTGGACATGTGTGGAGGAGAGATGCTGGGTATGTTGGGAGAAGGATGCTGAATATGGAGCTGCCAGGGAAGAGGAAAAGAGGAAGGCCAAAGAGGAGGTTTATGGATGTGGTGAGGGAGGACATGCAGGTGGCTGGCGTGACAGAGGAAGATGCAGAAGACAGGAAGAGATGGAAACGGATGACCCGCTGTGGCGACCCCTAACGGGAGCAGCCGAAAGTAGTAGTAGTAGATTTAACATCTGTAAGTTATTGCTGTCAAATTGGAGTGCTCTTAAAGAAATAAAATAATTCATCCCATATCTCAACTACACTTCTTTTCTTTTATTTCCATTCCACTCTTTTGTGAATCACAACAGGTTTTTAAAAAGTGCTGTGTAAATAAATGTTATTATTCTGATAATGATGATCTGTATGAAAGCCTTCAGATCCCTGCCCTGATTGCATTTAAGAAATAGTCTGTAGTGCGTTAATAGTTTTACATGATTACAATGGTATGGCTGCAGCAAAAGCATGTGGCGCCAGACAGAGACGAATAATGTGATGAGGAAAATGAGCTGAGTGAATTAGGGGCGACAGGCTCGGACTGCTCGTGTTCTTTAATTCTGTGTTCAAAATACACAGCAACAATGGGAACTCATTCTTAAAACTCATTATGTGGGAAAATGTAAATATCTGAACACTAGAGTTTGTAATTCTCAACCTGAGCCATGTCATCCTCGACCCGATCCCGTCGGTTCAGGCTCAGATTTTTTAATTATTCCTGCGGGTTTGAGAGGGTCAGCCTCTGTGCTGCGATGGATAAATGAACTTGAACCTGAAGCTGAACTTGAATGTGCAAGCAGGCGGAGGTTCTTCCACAGTTGTGGGTATGATGTAAGTCAGAAACTCTGGACGAGGTAAAAAAAAAGAAGAAGAAAAAAAACTTCACCAAAGCCTCTGCTGGATTTAGTTACCGCCTCATCAACGGACACCCTCTGCACAGGACTAGGTGGTCCTTCAATGCGGCCTGGGACACGTGCCTTCACACTTCAAATGCCATGTGGACAAATACAACCCAGGCCACCTCCGAATGTGACCTCGGATCTCAAGGCGCATTGATGACACACTGGGTGCATTTACACCTGTACTTAGAGCCGTCCAGTTGTGATCGGATCACCCAAGATGCATGTTCATGCCAGGTATAAACAGCCTCTTAGTGACGCCTGAGGCGTGTGAGCTTTGTGCCCGTCACGTGAGCTAATGTTACTGCGATTTGAATTAGGATACCCTCAGCAACAAAGAGCAAACTGGTACAATGTCAAAAAGACAATCAGATTTGTGGAATTTCTTCAAACCAGTAGGTAAGTCGGACTAAACAGGACATATTTGTTTCGGCGGATCAACTAGGGTGGCGATAACAGCGGAGGAGATCAACAGACAGACAGACAGACAGACAGACCGAACACGTCACTTAGTTCAGTTTCTTAGCCTGCTTGCTCTTCGTGGTTGTAAATTGAACTTTTGGGCCCTAAGTCCATTTTCCTCCCATTGTAGCAATCCACACACAGGAGGGAAACAACAGGGAAGTGAAGGGACGGTCAACGAGAGAGCGAGCGAGAGAGAGAGAGAGAGAGAGAGAGAGAGAGAGAGAGAGAGAGAGAGAGAGAGAGAGAGAGAGAGAGAGAGAGAGAGCGCTGCAAACCGTAAACACCTCTTTCAGCATGCCCCCCGCTGCCAATTTTGAGTGATTATAGTAAATGCTGATTAATAAATGTAAATAAACAATGCTTTGTTTGGGGCAGGTGGTTTGTTTTGTTTTGTTTTGTTTAAACAGCCTTGGAACCTTGGCATTCCAATGTGCTCCAGGCACTATGCATTTTTTTAATGGGTTCCGTGACTTTTTTCTCTCCCTGTGACCCACCGGAACAGCATCCTTTCCTCTCTGTGTTCCAGGACCTCCTGATTTAAGAATTAAGCACTGAGCCTGCGCCATCAGCCCATAATATGGCCTCCATCAACTAGCATCTCTCTTCAGTCTTCTATAAAGGGAGAGACAGATCCTTACGAGTAAGCGCTCCTGCGCCTTCATGCACACGTTCACAAGTAATGGCTCCTTCTGTTTGGCCATCACCCTTGATAGACAGTAATTGGGCTGAAATTCAGTGCAGAGGACCATTTGCTGTGGGCCCAAACTTTCCTTCTGTAAGGAAAGGAATGGATGAGGGTGTCATGCAAGTCTGACATACAGTAGATATCAGCCATCTAGATATCCTTTCTACCTGTCAAGTTTTTATTGCCTCCAAGTCTAAAACAGAAGCCTATTCAATCACACTTCCATTTGGACATCATAACCATCGAAAGCAAAATACAACTAATTTCTGACAGTGTATTAAATATGGAAAACTGACACACCTTGGTTATCCACTGTAAGGATGTACGTAAATGCATAGTGGAAATACCCTTTGCATTCATAGCGCCAGTAGGGGTTAACAAATGGGGCCTTCTTGTCATACAGGCATACAATGAGAAATGTGGATTTATGCTGGAAAAGTGGCAATTTCCTGAGGTGATATGCTTTCTCCTCACGCTGCGCTTGTTGGTATCTGGTGACTCGCCACACACTGATGTGGGAGGAGAGGCACCAATTTTGGCATCAAGAATCACTATGCTTCACACTGTCATCCACCTGCCTGCTCATATCTGACCTGAAATAGCACAATTTTTGTGCTGATTTAGAAGTGCCAGCATACCTATTAGCATTGAAAGACGGATAGGCAGACCCAGCACTAACAATTGTCAATAGTACTGTCAATGCCGATTGTTTGGCACACCTGCATCCAATGGACCCAATGCCAATGTTATTAGCTGCAGCTGTGTTTATCCTGCTAGGCTTACATCACAGAGTATCAAGACAAGCCTGGCATTTTTTTAACATGGTTTTTAACCTGTAGATGTCAGAAAACTCACTAAAATGGTCTAGGATTTAGCTAATGTTTAATGAATGGTTAACTACTGGGATTACATCTACCCACCTGTGTTAACTGAAAGAAGGTGGAAGACAGGTCTATTTATTCTTGCCCATTCAATGCTCACCAGAGACAACATGCAAGATGTTAAAGACATCCGGCCCTTAGCACACTCATTATATATAGTGTGTGTATATATATATATCCTTTCTGCTTATCTATGCTTAAAGACAGTTTACATGGAAAATCAGGACTACACTGCCATAAAAATTAACAAATTAATTGATGAATAAATAAAAGTCACAGTACTGAGACACCAAAGTCACAAAACATACTGTACCGTATTTATAAACCCAATACAAAACACGAGAGTGGCCTGTCATAGGCTACCTCTCATGCTTTAACTGAGAAATAACCTTATTGCTGCCTATCTAATAGGCTTTCAATTGATAAATGGCAGCATTATACGCATAAAAGGTGTCCTCAATTTTATCTTTTTCATTATGATTTATGCTTATTAGTCAATTCACTTTTTATAGGATTGTCGAGTCCACAGAGCAGAGCTGACCATATCAAATGAAAGAACTGCTTGAAATATGCGGAGCTCCATCGACAACACTACGTTGAAAGACAGAGAGAAATAGCTTGATGTGCTACAGAGTAATAGAGCACTTGGTGGCTATATTTTCATGGGCTACTGGCTTTTTAAAAAACAAAACAAAACAAAACATGGTGTTAAGAGGGTTTTCTCTATGTCTGTTTTATACACAAATGTTGTACACATCCCTTTTTAGAGCAAAAGAGGGAGAGAGAAAATGGATGGCTTTGAGCTTAGACGCTCCCGGTGCCGTGTCTGATGAATACAATACAATACAATACAATACAATACAATACAATACAATACAATACAATACAATACAATACAATACAATACAACACAATACAATACAACACAATACAATAATCAAAACTAGATTGTATTAGACTGTTATCAAGCTGGATAAATGCCGTCATTTAGGAATGTAACACCTCCAACCACTTTTACATTGTTATTTGGTGGCATCAATAGCCTTTAAACTATCGAATCAAAATCATGTTGTTTTTTTTTTGTTGGTTATTTGATGAGTTCTGCCATGAAAACTAATATCTGTGGATTATATCCTGTTGTCTCTGACTGATATTTTATTTGAATTAATCCGCTTAAAGTTTTCCAAGTGATTCACCACTCCCCGCTCTAAGACGTCAGTTTCTTCTTGGGAGAAACTTTGCCCCCCGTGTGTGGAAAGCTCTGGACTGTGCTCTCCAGCTGCTGTCTACAAATTGACAGCGTGCACAAAGAACAGCACACGCTCCTTTTAAAGGGAAGCAGAGGGGAGATTTGATGGGTTCATTCAACACCTGACCACCCCTGACCACACATCTCTGCCATGAAAACACCAAAAGTGCCCTCACCGGGCCCCAAGCGCACTGCGCACTTTGCGCCGTGTGCTTTGATTCATGAGAATGGAGACCTATAGGACCACCTGGCTTCCTGGTGCGGGCGGAACAACCTGGAGCTCAACCCCCCGAAGACGGTGGAGACGGCGGTTACTTTAGAAGAAGCCCCCCCCCCAAACCCCCACCCCCACCCCGTTTCAGGCTGACTCCTGAAATGTAGCCGCTTACCGCCACTCAAAAAGAGGAGAAAACACCTCGGACTTGTGTTGTTGAGGTGCTGGCTAATGGGCTCAGCCTCAAAAGATTATGAAAACAGAGCGGCATGCTTGTTTTGTATTGCTTTCCTGAAGAATATCCTGAAGAAGGCAGCTTCGTTTGTTGAAACATCTATTAATAAATACCTGCATCGGAGTCATGAGCATGCGGTTACCCTTTCGTAACCTTTGTTTGCCGCTTGAGAAGTTCAGCTTTGTCTATCAGTTCCAGTTCAGATGCCAGCAGTCGGACTTGGTGCATGCCCACAAGCAATTCCCCGTGATTAACGTGCATAAAAAGCAGAGTAAATCAGATGATTGACGAAAAATCCAGCTTAGTTTAATTATGCTCAAGTCCATTCTGACCTTAATTTGATTTAGATAGTTTGATTAAGGTGTGTACATGGCAGATACAATAATCAAATCATCGCCTTAATCTAATTTTGACTCGCATGTAAACACAATGAATGAAATGTGTACAATGTAATTCTGGGTTTGCAGAAACAAGCCATATCAGAGTTGTTGTACGTGACGGGGCTGAGTTGCCAATGGATTATCAAATATGAAAAACACACCTTTGCAAATTGTAAGGGCTCTAATGGATCAGGTACTTTCTCTGGCTTCTCAATAGTCATTGGGCCAATCATATTAAAGTTACCCACAGAGCCCACTGTGAGACGGATATATGAGGGAAAAAAATAGTTCTTTTTTTTATCATTTTTCAACACATTGCCTCGCTAAACCCACTGTCTTCACAGTGCAAGGGAAAACGAGATTCAATCGCTGATGCGCCCAGAGTGGGTAAATTAATAGGCATTTATGGCCATAAATTTAATTCATTTGCTGTCTTTTAGATTAGATTAGATTAGATTACATCAAATCTAATTAGATGAGATTGCATTAGATTACATTAGATTAAGCAACATTTATTTTTTTGATAATTGATTTAGGGAAGATAGGTTGTTGCAGCAGCAGAGGAAGAGATGTGGTAAGCAATATTCAATGCCAGTAAGAAGTATAGGCCTCAAGACAAGTGTTAATATACAGAGCTGTGGACAAAATCCCTGATACACGTTTCGTTGGACGACACCCATTCTAACGACTAAATGTGGCATTTTGTCACATTAACTCACGGAGCAATGATATGCTTTTTTTTACCTGTGTTCCTACTATTGATCCCTGCCCGTACTGCAGGAAAGTAAACATAATGGTAAGGTTTTGCCTCAAGCTAAACCCATCCATCCATTATCTGAACCGCTTATCCTGCTCTGAGGGTCACGGGGATGCTGGAGCCTACTCCAGCAGTCATTGGGCAGCAGGCGGGGAGACACCCTGGACAGGCCGCCAGGCCATCACAGGGCCGACATACACACACACACACACACACACACACACACACACACACACACACACACACACACACACACACACACACACACACACACACACACACATTCATACCTAGGGACAATTTAGTATGGCCGATTCACCTGACCTACACATCTTTGGACTATGGGAGGAAACCAGAGCCCCCGGAGGAAACCCACACAGACATGGGGAGAACATGCAAAGTCCACAGAGGACGACCCGGGAAGTCCCACCAAGGTTGGACTACCCGGGGGCTCGAACTCAGAACCTTCTTAATGTGAGGCGACCGCGCTAACCACTGCGCCACCGTGCCGCCTCAAGTGAAATTTGAAGGCTAATTTTTTTGTAGCTTTGTTTTTAGATAGGATCATTTCCTTGTGTTTCATTGTGTTGTTCTCAGTTGGTTAATCTTCAGAGGAGCCTCGCTTCAACTGACATCTTATAACGTCCGAATCAGACAGCCATTTTCATAAACACATGCACCAATTACAAAATCCATTAATATCTATTATGTGCTGTCATAAATCATATAGCTTGGCAGCCATTCTGACTGTGTAATTATTGCTGAGCAAGAAGCAAAAGTCCATGATTAGGTTTACTCATTATTAATGTCCATATGATTAATCTCATCTTTGAAATAAGTAAAAGGGGGAAATGGTACAATTCTCTGCCAAAGTGTTAATAACTGTGAATTTGAGCATGGCAGATTACGACGCTAGGAACAGAGCAAACATTTTGTTTCTGTCTTTCTCTCTCTTTTCACCCCCTTCCTCTCTTTATCAATTTGTCTGTCCGTGACAAACCCAATGATCAATGCTCTGACATATTGCTGTTTGTATCAGAGCATCTAAAAATATCACCAATCGTACAAATGTCAGATTGAAATTCAACCACATCGCTGCAGTTCTTTTCTCTCTAGAGAGTACTTCCACAATGTTCACAACATGCAAAACAAAACAAAAAAATGTATCTCACATAAGCAGGCAGAAAACAAAACCAAGACCTGGTTTAGAGATGTGCATTCTTATAAAACAGTCCTATTGCCATTCAGGATGCATGTTGGGATTCATTTATTCATTCATTTTCCAAGCCGCTTATCCTAATTAGGGTCGCGGGGTTTTGGAGCTTCATAGGGCGGAAGGCAGGGAAACATCCTGGACAGGTCGCCGGTCCATCACGGGGCAGACGCACAAACAGGCACATTCAGACCTAGGGGTAATTTAGCATCTCAGATTCACCTGACTTACATGTCTTTGGACTGTGGGAGGAAATTGGAGCTCCCAGCAGAAACCCACGCAGAGGGCGTCTGGGTAGAATAGCGGTCTATTCTGTTGCCTAGCAACACAGGGATTGCCGGTTCGAATCCCCGTGTTACCTCTGGCTTGGTCGGGTGTCCCTACAGACACAATTGGCCATGTCTGTGGGTGGGAAGACGGAAGTGGGTATGTGTCCTGGTCGCTGCACTAGCGCCTCCTCTGGTCGGTCAGGGCACCTGTTCAAGGGGGAGAGGGAACGGGAAGGAACAGCATGATCCTCCCTCATGCTAAGTCCCCCTGGTGAAACTCCTCACTGTCAGGTGAAGAGAAGCGGCTGGCGACTCCACATGTATCGGAGGAGGCATGTGGTAGTCTGCAGCCCTCCCCGGATCAACAGAGGGGGTGGAGCAGCGGCTCAGGAGAGTGGGGTAATTGGCTGGATACAATTGGGGAGAAAAAGGGGGAACATTTTAAAAAAGAGAGAAAAAGAAACCCATACAGACACGAGGGGAACATGCGAACGCCACACAGAAAGGACCCTGGCCAGCCGGCCGGCCTAAAATCAAACCCAGGACCTTCTTGCTGTGAGGTAACAGCGCTAACCGCTGTGCTGCCCTTTTTGCAAGTTTGAATCAGAATACTTTATTCATCCCTGAGGGGAAATTGGATAAAGTATTCTGATTCAAACTTGCATTCATGTGATCTTCATTTAGTTTAAAGCAGTTATCTAAATGCTCGTTGAAAAGACACTTGGTGTAGTGGATCAGCTGTGCGTCACCCTTTACCATCAGGCCTTAGTGAGCAGGGGTGTCCTAAATACAGCTTATTGCAGGTCTGTGTTTTTGCCACTTAAAAGCAGGAAATTTCCTTTGGATTTTATGCACCCCGTTCTGTAGAGAGGCCCTTATTCAAATTCAGAAAGTAGATTTCTCATCATTGGCTCCGGTTGTATACTTTAAACCTTATTGATCGCTTTGTTCAGCAATTTCTCTTCATTATGAGACTAATCAGATTTGCCAAGGCTGCATATATGAAATTAAAAAATATCCCTCACCTTCTAGCAGCAACATATAGGGGCCCTCACTTATTTACCGTATTGGCTGCTGGACAGCGCTGACTAATGTCTTTTGGCACAACGGGTTTTAGGGAAATCAATTTTTGCACAATAACTACCTCTGCCTGGAATCTGCCTATAGTGAAATAAAAGGAAGCATATTACTTTTAATGCAAACCCTATTATCAAAGACACACAGTTATGCATTATTTAGGGGATGCCAGAGTCACAAAGCTTGTTCAAAACAGACATGAATAATGCATCCCATATTTCCTTGCTTTTGTGAAATTAATTAACTGTTGTATGGCGTTCGTGTTTTTGTTATTCACCCAATGTTCGCAGGTCTGGTGGACCCATGACATTCTGGGGTATTTAAAACAATACAGCCATAACATATTATGTAAAAAAAACAAAACAAGAAACACTTAACAGATAGACTTTATCTCTATTACAAGCAATTTAGACAGCATATGTCATTAATATTTGCCATTTACCTCTGCTAGATCACATTTATCAATAAAAGTGCTATTCCTTTTTTTGTGATGAAATGTGATTTTTGTATAAAAATCCGTTGTAATCAAGCTGCACGGAATACATCATGTTTATCTTGAACATATATGAAACACGGTTTTCATCACTTCTGGTGTTCATAGCTTTCAACTGAACAAAGTGGAACAATAACATTTTACATGCAGCATAATTTTTGGAAATTATAAATGAGCCCCATTGAACACAAATTCATCCTGGTTACACACCACACAAGGGGCAGAATTTTACTATGCATGTGTCACAAACGTATTTCTTGCACGTGATGCATGTGTACTGTCTTCATGTCCTTCTAGGGTCCACATACTACATCACATCGCTTCTTCTTGTTGCAACTGACTGCAACCGAGAAGGATGAAAACACTTAGATCAGAAATTTTATTAACACCTCTCTCTCTCTCTCTCTCTCTCTCTCTCTCTCTCTCTCTCTCTCTCTCTCTCTCTCTCTCTCTCTCTCTCTCTCTCTCTCTCTCTCTCTCTCTGTTTCGCTCGCTCTCTGCCATAACACAGCGCACCCATGCATGTGCTATGGGCTCCACAGTCTCATGTATAGTGGCCAACTTGTATATATCTAATGTCCTATCCAGGGACACCACCTAGCCATGGTTCAGATTTGTGGATGACACCTTAGTTAAAATTAAATCTCAGGACGTAGCACATTTCACCGACCACATTAACTCTGTGGACAACCACATCAAGTTCACCAGGGAGGATGTGAAAAATGACAGGTTAGCCTTCTCGGGCTGTGAAATTGCAGTTGGTTATGGGGGACATTTGATTATTGATGTTTACTGTAAACCAACACATACTGATCATTACTTAAGGTTTGACTCTCATCATCCACTGCAGCACAAACTAGGAGACATCAGGATGCTGTACCACCAAGCTGACAACGTCCCCACCGACATAGCAGCTGGGGAAGGAGAGAAATCCCACATTAAACAGGCCCTGGTTAAGTGTAGTTATCCTAACTGGGCGTTTGTCAAAGCCAGGAAGACGCCCAAAGAGTGCACCGGCTGATCGAAGAGAGAAGGACAACAGCTGCCTAAGCATAAACTAGTGGTGATTCCATATGTGGCGGGAGAATCGGAAAAGCTGAGACATGTATTTTCCAAACACTGCATCTCAGTTGCTTTCAAACCCCAAAACACACTGCACCAGAAATTGGTCCACCCCAAGGATTGAGTCCCCTGGTACAAACAGAGCAATATAGTGTACGCTGTTAAGTGCCAGGAGGATTGCCATGACTTGTACATCGGGGAAACTAAACAGATGCTGGCTAAGAGGATGGCACAACACAGGAGAGCTAACACGTCAGGCCAGGACTCTGCAGTCTACACCATCTGCAGGCCAGTGGCGGCTCTTTCAGGGGTGAGGATGTGCACATCCATGATAGGGAGTAACGCTGGTTTGAACGGGGAGTCAAAGAGGCCGTCTATGTTAAGAGGGAACGACCATCCCTGAACCGGGAGGGGGATAAGAGTACATCTGTCGCCATCTTACAATGATGTGACGGCAACCATTCCTAAATCCTCTGTGAATAGTACACATGGCCATTGTAACTCTAGTTAATGCTCACGCCTGTTTGCATATGAAACTGGTCATTGGTTTCGGTCGTTATGCCGCTGTATTGTTTGTAAGGGTGGGGATACCTGCAGTCAGTTGAGACTGAAGAGGTAATTTAGATGAGCGATGAAATGTTTCTCTCAATAAACGTTGTGTCCAGATGAACTGATTCAACGTTTTTTGATTAAACAGTCATTAAAAAGTTATTACGTATGGAAAACAACATGGTGACCAGGATTTTAATATTTCCATAAACCAATTTGCCTAGGCTAACTGAGCCGTGATCACAACTACTTAAGATCTCCTGATGTGTTCATATAATGTGCATATGTTGTGTCATTGCCGCTGCACAATGACAAATGTGCTTGTCAGACTAGCTGGTGAGAGATCAGTATCATTTTAGAAGTTGAGGTGGAAACCTGCAAAAATAAATGGAAACGTCTATTTTTGCGTGTTTCTCTCATGGATCTAATTACAATCATTTTTCTTTTTTTTTTCTTTTGTCAGGTCTGATTCTTTGTCTATATTATGTTACACTGCACTGAATAATATTCATTCTCTGAGAAACTCGTGTTGCAAAATGTATTGTCTTGAAGAAGTGTTTAAAGTTAAAAAAAGAAAAAAAAATCCCGAGACCGGTCCGTGCATGGGGAAAAATGTTCATCTCTGCATTTCATTAGTTGTTTCATTTCCCCTCGTTAATTTCCCCTTTGCCCTTGGCCATACGTAACAACATACGTCATGCGGAGGCCACTTGGAGAGCAGAGGGAAAGTGGGCGGGTGAGGAGTGGAGGAGACAAATGAAACCCACCTGCCCTTGTCCACTTTCAGCCCAAACTATCATGGATCGACCGCCATTTGTAGGCTTAGTGCTATACTGCTTTTTACAAATCATCAGAAATACCCGCAGACTCATTTCAATTTAATTCAATTCGATTCAATTTATTGTCATTAAAAACAATGTGCAGGCACATGCGTAAAACAAAATGAGGGCTGCGGCTTCGCCAAACAGTGCAAGACAGGAATAGACAAACGCAGCAAACATAGTATAAGATATGTATATACAGATGAAGACTTAAAGCTAAAGATAAGTTAAAAAGAGCACGAGTATAAACATATTTACAGACATTCAGTGGGTAGCCAGGTTCAGGCGGGCAGCAGCTTGGGGAAAGAAGCTGTTTTTGAGCCTGTTAGTGCGGGCTCTGAGGCCCCTGTAGCGCCTCCCAGAGCACAGGGGGGAGAACAGGGGGGATCTCTGCTGATGCTGAGACCCCTTTGAAAGCAGCGTTTGTGATAAATGTCTTTTATAGCTGGGAGCTGGGTACCGGTGATATGTTGGGCCACCTTGGTGACCTGCTGCAGAGCTTTCTGGTCTACTGATGTGCAGTTGTCGTACCACACTGAGATGCAGCTGGTCAGGATGCTCTCCATGGTGCAGTGGTAAGAATTTTGGGGGATAGACGGACACTCCTCAGCCTCCTCAGAAAATAAAGGCATTGTTGGGCCTTTTTCACAAGGGCTTGGGTGTTTGATGTCCAGGCGAGGTCCTCGCTGATGTGGACTCTGAGGAATTTAAAGCTGGAGACATGCTCCACCTCCATCCCATTGGCGTGTATGAGGGAGTGGCTGCAGATTCTAGACCTCCTGAAGTCCACAATCAGCTCTTTCGTCTTCTGCACATTAAGAACAAGATTGTTGGTAGTGCACCATGATGTGAGGTGCTGAATCTCGTCCCTGTAGGCCATCTCATCATTGTTGGTGATATGGCCTACGACTGTGGTGTCATCCACAAACTTAACTATTACATTTGAAGGGTGAGTTGGTAGGCAGTCGTGGGTAAAGAGGGAGAAAAGGAGGGGGCTCAGAACACAGCCTTGAGGGGCACCTGTGCTGAGGGTCAGTGTGGAGGATGTGTGGTCACCTAACTTAACACACTGAGGTCTGTTGGTCAGGAAGTCCAGGGTCCAGTTACAGAGGGAGGGGTTGAGGCCAAGGGAGAGGAGTTTGGTGGTTAGTTTGGCAGGGATGATAGTGTTGAAAGCAGAGCTGTAATCTATGAACAGCATCCGGATGTGTGTTGTTAAGTTCAAGGTGGGTCAGAACAAAGTGCAGGGCAGTCGCAATAGCTTCCTCCATAGACCTTTTGGGATGGTAGGTGAACTGATGTGGGTCAAATATGAGGAGGATAGTGTTTCTGAGCCAGAACCAGTCTCTCAAAGCACTTCATGGCAGTGGGGGTGAGTGCTATGGGTAGGTAGTCATTCAGACATGTGGGTGTTGCTTTTTTGGGGACAGAAATGATAGAGGTGGTCTTGAAGCATGCCAGGACTACGGATTGGGACAGTGAAAGGTTAAATATAGTTATGAAGACCTCAGCCAGCTGGTCAGAGCATTCCCAGAAGATCCGACCTGGTATACCGTCCAGTCTGGCAGCCTTCCGTGTGTTCACTCTGTACAGTGATTCTCTGACCTCTGCGATCGATAGAGTGAGTACCTGGTTTTCTGGATGGGTGGGGATTTTTGAGGCTGGGTCAGTATTGTCCTTGTCGAAGCGGGTGTAAAAATGATTTAGCTCATCTGAGAGGGAGGCATCATGGACAGTGGGACCATTATTGGAGCTTTTGTAGTCTGTGATAGACTGAATGCCTTGCCACATTCGCCGGGGATTGGAGTTAGTGTGAAATCGGTCCTCTATTCATAGAGAATAGTTATGTTTGGCTGTTCTGGTGCCCTTTTTGAGGTTGGATCTGGCTATGCTGTAGGCCTCGCAGTTACCTGACTTGAACGCTGCATCCTGGGCTTTTAGCAGCTGCCAGACCTCACTGGTCATCCAGGGT
Source organism: Lampris incognitus (assembly GCF_029633865.1). Taxonomy (NCBI): domain Eukaryota; kingdom Metazoa; phylum Chordata; class Actinopteri; order Lampriformes; family Lampridae; genus Lampris; species Lampris incognitus. The sequence continues at coordinate 15,340,499 of NC_079218.1, forward strand.
TTCTAGTTTGGAAAGGTGCAGATTGATTTTTTTTTTTTTTGTGACTCCCTCTGCAAAAGTTAATGAAGGATAGCACGGTGGATATCTGGTCATTAATGTCTCTACAGGAGCCATGGGTGGCTGAATGTGCAACAATACTCCAGTCTGTGTTGTCAAAACAGTCCTATAGTTCAGACACTGCTCCTTCTGGCCAGACAGTGATTGTCTTTACTGCTGGCTTGATCCGTTTTATAAGGGGTTTGGAGGCTGGGACCAGGAACAGGCAGAGGTGGTCAGACTGCCCCAGGTGGGGGCAGGAAGTAGCCTTGTATGAGGTAAAGATGTCTTCTGAGGATAACTGCAATACGTCGACACCTGGTAATTGGCCGCATCAGTTTCTGATTTAGAAATTTCTGTTTGTGATCATTACCATGATTATCACAACTATTATTGCTACGGGCTTATTGCAAAACAGCAATTTTTCCACATTTATTGATAATGTTGGGTATAAAGAAATCACAGAAGCGGAACAGTACAACAATCTAAGTAAATAACTGTAATTAGTTATATGACATTTTACGATAAAATATCAAACTATCAATAATAACTTCTTAAACTATTTGCAAACTAGGTGAGTGAACCTACACACATGTAAGCATATCTATACAGACCTATGAGATCCATCCATCCATCCATTATCCGAACCACTTATCCCGCTCTCAGGGTCGTGGGGATGCTGGAGCCTATCTCAGCAGTCATTGGGCAACAGGCAGGGAGACACCCTGCACAGACCATCAGGCCATAATACAAGGCCGACATACACACACACACACACACACACACACACACACACACACTGTAAGAAAAGCCTCATTCATCAAACCACACAATATCAACACAAGTAGAGCAAATGAGTGGATGCAAATGTAAAGTGTGCGGGTAACGTGAGATAAATAGCCTACATAGAGCTACAAATGTTTTACTTTATGACAAATGAGTTAGACATAAAAAAATGTGTTTGTGTACCTACACTCATATATTGTCTGCGCCAACATGTTGGCATTGCAATGTGTTAATTGAAAAACTTTCCATGATGACTGTAACATTACCCATGATTTATGCTACTGTAACCGGTTATTTTCTTGCCCGGTGCGGGATTCGATACGACGTGTACTGCACCACAAGGCGACATCACTAACCGCTCGGCTAAAGGGTCAGACCCGTTAGCTAGGGACTAACGTGTTTTATTAGTAGTTTACAGTCGTCACCCTCCCCGGAAGCGCGCCCTCGCGCTTGTTCTTCCCGCGCTCCGAAGAGACTTCTGAGGATCTGCACACTTCCGGATCCCACCGCTACCACCAATGTAACCGGTTATTTTCTTGCCCGGTGCGGGATTCGATACGGGGTGTACTGCACCACAAGGCGACATCACTAACCGCTCGGCTAAAGGGTCAGACCCGTTAGCTAGGGACTAATGTGTCTTATTAGTAGTTTACACTACCAATGACGACTTGCACTCTTTATACACAACTTTTAATTTTCCTACTTCTCTTCTATTCTTATTTACTTGTTTTGTTTTTGTATTTTATGTCTAAAACTGCCTAGAAGTGTTTTATTTTTATTTATTTTTTTCATTCTGTCAGTGTCTGCACTATGCTTTTATATTGCACCAGAGAGACCGGAATACAAGACTGTTTGTTATACTGGAATGGTATAATGACAATAAATTGAACTGAATTTACCTTGCTCAATTTATTCATCTCCTTCTTCGATGGTAGGCAACCGGAGTTTTACGCACATTACTGCCACCTAACCATGGATGTATTTCCTTGCACCAAATGCGTAATTGCAGCGCAGTGCAGGTGACAGAGGGCAAGTCAACTATTGTATTTAGAAATCACGTGTGCATACATAACATCAACAACGACGGTCACTCCAGAGGTGTCTCAGATCTGCGAGGGTCGAACTCACCAAGTTCCCTTCAGTTTTTTTTTGGACACTTATGATGGCGGCGGGGATTCCCCCGAGGGCAAGTGCTGAGGGGAAGTCAACGATCGCGGGTTAAACCACTACTGAAACGCAACTCAAGTGTAGGGACGGTGCGGTGCCGATGGCGTGTTTTGTCTATTTATATCCTTCGTGCTCTAGTGTGCCCTCTAGTGGAGTCCCCCAGTAACACGCAAAGTACATGAGCAAGAATGTGACCATTCCCTTCATGACGCTGCCGGTTGTCTACGCGAATGCGTGGTTACGAAGCAAGCGGTCTTCCGAAAGTTGTCTTTTGAAGACACATTTTAGTCATTCATTCGTATGAGTCAACATAAATTTGATGGTATCCTTCTAAACACCGCTTGTTTTATCAAATGGGTGCGGTTTTTTTTAACCTTTTTTGATCTCTCTTTGCCATGTTGAACGTCTTCTTCTTCTTCTACTACTACTACTACTACTACTACTGCTACTTTCGGCTGCTCCCGTTAGGGGTCGCTAAAGCGGATCATCCGTTTCCACCTCTTCCTGTCCTCTGCATCTTCCTCTGTCACACCAGTCACCTGTATGTCCTCCCTCACCACATCCATAAACCTCCTCTTTGGCCTTCCTCTTCTCCTCTTCCCTGGCAGCTCCATATTCAGCATCCTTCCCCCAATATACCCAGCATCTCTCCTCCACACATGTCCAAGCCGTCTCGATCTTGCCTCTCTTGCTTTGTCTCCAAACCGTCCAACCGGAGCTGTCCCTCTGACGCCCTGTAAATTCAGATGGATTTGATTGGCTGTCAGTGTTTCTGTCATTCATCAAATTGCTCTGAAATTGATCCCAATGATATTGTTCACCAATGTCGCTGTCGTTATTGTTGTGGTGTGGACTCCGCCATCCACTTGAGTTAGAACTATTATAAAACGATATAGGTAGGGAAAGAGAGAGGTAGGTAGAGAGAGAGAGGAAGAAAGAGGTAGGTAGAGAGAGGTAGGTAGAGAGAGAGAGAGGTAGGTAGAGAGAGGAGTAGGTAGGTAAAGAAGGGGGCATAAAGAGGAAAAAGATGTTAAAAGGATGGGACAATTTAATTAAAATAATGCCTGTGATGGCCTGGCGGCCTGTCCAGGGTGTCTCCCTGCCTGCCACCCAATGAGTGTTGGGATAGGCTCCAGCATCCCCTGACCCTGACAGCAGGATAAGCGGTTTGGATAATGGATGGATGGATATGTATAGTTATCATTACAGCTATCGTTCTCGGTGCAGATGTCCCTTAAGACACAATTTTCTCATTATGTAATATAAATGTGGGGTGGGGGGGTACACTGTGTGCACTCAGTGAACATTTTTTCTTTTACATTTTCTTCGCTAAAAATCAGCCAAGGCCAGTGACCCTCAGGCTGAAAAAAATGTTGTGTCACTTTTCCTTTACAAAACATTCAAAATGGGCTCCACAGACCTGGACACCACACAGGGGATCAACTCACCCCTAATAAATCAAAGCAGCTCTATAGCCGTCTCTTAAGTTCACCTATTGGAAGCTCTCAAAAAAAAAGATGAAGATGGAGACAAAGGTAGAACTTTATCAAAATCATCCCTAATGTGAGTCCAGTACGATGACTTGGTCACAAGCAAGGGGGCAATCCTGCAGGTTTATTGATTCAAGTCCAGGGTAAAGGTTTGCCCATTATTCTACCGAAGGAAGGGGATGGCCCTTCTTGCCAGGAGATCAATGAAAGGCCCGAAGCTATAATCAACATGGTCCTGAAGATGTTTTCATTACTGTGGCATGTACTAGTGAATCCTCAAGCCCATATTCTATATGCATGTCAGCAAACGTCTAAGCCAATGATGTACGCCTTCATTCGGCTCCCATGCAATTAAATATGGCCCCTTTATCAAATCCTCTCCTAGCTGTGCAGCAGGAGTCAGCAGCTCTTTAAACCATTTTCACAATTTCCGGTTATTATGTGTGCATTTTTCCATTTATATTCACTCTAAATTTCTACCAGACAAATGTATGCTGGAGCTATAGGAAGTGAACTTGGTTCAGTTTACATCACTCATTTTTTTTATTGTTTTTGCCTTTTCTTTATACCAGATTAGTTCTGCGACTAAAAAACATAGCCATCTTCTGCTGGTGTTGTTGGAAAATATTTTCTTTTCTAAATAGTTGCCCAGCATGGCAGCTTATTCATATCTTCTGAGGACACGGCTCTCACTGCTGTTGTGCATAATCTCCAGCAACCATCTTCAGCTACTTCAACAATTAAATCGCTTGAAATTGATTGTTGATTTGTTGAGATGTAATTCCTTTGAGATGTTTTGTGCCTTCAATCACAAATAAGTCACCCCTTGAGTATGCTATATATATATATGGCACTTGATAAGAAAAAAAAATGTTGAAACGAATTAGCTAGCGGAAAGTGATTATATCTACATTTGGAGCTTTTTTATCATTTAAAGAAATGCATAAGCCTCAAGTCTCGGTAACAGATTGAAACGGCTAAATATTTTTTTTTGTAGTGTAATCCTCTTACACCAGTCAAATTTAGTCAAAATTACTGATAATTGCCTCACGTTGTGTGATTTGTCGACTATCTGAAACCACATTTCTTATAGTTAAATGGGATCATGTCTAGTAAAAAGAAAAAAAAGTCTAGCCTGCAAAAAAAAACAAAAACAAAAAAGAAAGACGGAAATGTGGTGAAATGTAGAAATGTAGAGATCCAAAGGTGAGACAATGCCAATGGGCAGACAAAATGCAACTAAGGTGACCTTTCAGTGACAAAAGGTCACCCAAAGGTTTCTGTGGCCGACCTTTCCCTGCTCACAATGAGAAGCTCTCTGCCATTGTCTTCCTGCCCATCGTTTATTTATTTATTTATTTTTGGCAGAATCGCTAAAAAAAAGCTTGTGTTCAATCAGCTTAATTTCAGTCAGTCGAGCTTCTGTCATCTTATATTGAATACGACCGATCTGAATGAATGGTAAACCAAAAGCGGAGGGTCCAAGGTTCTACGCCTTTCTACACCGGCCATATTTCAGTTTAAAGAAGTGCTAAACCTTTTCATATTTTTCTGAGCTGAAAACACTCACCAGGGTAGTAGAACTGACTGCACGGGGGATGAAGTAAACCGAAAAAGAAATAATAAAGCAAAAATACATAAGTGAATCACATGGCCGCTTTGAGAGAGAGAATCTATGATGTCTCTTTCTTTAAGGTTAAAAGGCGCATGTGGTGCCAAGCACCTTAGGCCAGTAAAATATGAGGCGAGCAGAAAGGCAACATACCAGCGTACGCTAACTAAACTCTCTGGCTAGACTTGTGAGAAGCTGGGGTGGGGTTTTCTGCAACAACCCCCCACCCACCCACCCACCCACCCACACACACACACACACACACCAACACACATCCTCATCAGTGTGGTAAATGGACTGCATTTTCTACAGTACTTTTCTAGCTGCACAGCCACTCAGACCGCTTCACAATTAATTCATGCCTCACATTCACCCACACACTCGCACACTCACACACACACACACAGACACACACACACACTCATACACCGATGGCGGTGTCAACCATCCAAGGTAACACCTCGACATTTTGCAAGAAGGAGCCAAGGATCGAGCCGGCAGCCCGCCGGTTTACCAGACAACCGATTCTGCCTCCGAGCCACTGCCGCCCAAACGATCACCTTCATCTACACCCCGCTTTTTCACCTTTTTTTTTCAAAATGCGGGTGAATGGAGACGGGCTAAAAACGAGCATGCACTTACCCTCTGGATTTATATAACATTGATTTTAACCTTTATTAACGGTACTTTTAGGCAACTGAAGCGTTTACCTTGCATCACCACTGCAGCATAGCGCAGGGTTTTCTCGGTGATAAGGATGTGCTTTATCACAGATGAAGATAAAACGGGAAGATATTGCTGATTAGGGGCATTTTGGCTTTCTCCGTACCTCAGAGAGCGAGCTTGCTTTTGAAAGTATCAGTAAAAAAGTGGTGCATAAAAGTCTCGGCTACGCCGATAGCCGACCGAGTCACATTCCGGCAGCAGATTTTTTTGATCATGTGAATATGTGAGCTCGGTTATTTGTGCGCATCGCACACTGAATACATTAAAGTTTGAAGCTCTGTGACAACAAACCTTTTTCTTTTGTCCCTCGTGTTCATAATTGGTGGCCATCTTAAGGAGACGATGAGTGAATGTTACAGCGTCGTTCATCACAAACACCACCATCTAGAAAGGGGGGTGCAACGGCCGTTAAGTTATTGCATCTTTATCACCGAAGCACATCGGTTTTTCCTTTGCTAACTAACTTAAGCCTTCCTTCCCCTGCTAGACTGCTGCGGGTAATGAGATGCCGCCGGCTGCATTCAGCTGCGAGTGTTAGGTTCCTAAGCCGGCATCATAACATCAGAATAGGAGTAATGGGATTCCACATAATGTAGCCTCTTCTCAAGAAATGAGAAAAAACTAAATGTGAATCGATTGCTTGTGGCTAGTCCCGAGCATTGTGCAGTGTGTCAGTTTCTACTGGTTAGCCAGAATAAAGCACAGAACAACACTGTCGGATATGAAATTCCAACAAAGGAATTTGACTCTCCAAATGTAAAGACGGTTTTGTGAGGCAATGGGATACAGTATATTCATCCATTACCCAAACCAGGATCAAAACTCAGGGTCGCAGGGATGCTGGAGCCTATCCCAACAGTCATTTGGTGGCAGGTGGGGAGACGGGGAGACACCCTGGACAGGCCGCCGGGCCATCACAAGCCCCCCCCCCCCACACACACACACACTTAGGGAAATTTAGTACGGCCGATTCACCTGACCTGCATGTCTTTGGACTGTGGGAGGAAACCAGAGCCCCCAGAGGAAACCCACGCAGACACGAGAGAACATGCAAACGCCACACAGAGGACGACCCAGAGTGACCCCAAGGCTCGAACCCAGGACCTTCTTGCTGTGAGGTGACCGCGCTAATCACTGTGCCGCCCCGGTAAACAGTATGTCCATCCATCCATCCATTATCCAAACTGCTTACCCTGCTCTCAGGGACAGTATGTGAGTAACATAAATAGGTGTTGTAAATATTGTCAAAAATGTTTAAAAACAAATTATATCCCAATTTTCCCTGATCAAGTCCAAATTATGGCAATAACAATATGGCAATGATCATGTAAAAAAATGTGGTTATTTTACTGAAGACATCAGTGTACTGTTCCACAATATCACTGAATGGCTGAATACAAAGCCTCAGGACAGCTAAACATAACTTAACGGTGGCGCTTTCTTAGAATAGTTAAACAGTCTGTGATATTAAGTTTTCCTTGAGTTGAACAAAGCTGATGAAAGAGACATCTTTAAAATTTCAGCATTGGCTTAAAAGTCTCTGATTTTTATATTTAAGGGGAAAAAAACTGGCCCTTGAATGAAAAAGTACTTTTATTATTCATATGTTCTTGAAGGACAACTCTCAGCAAGGAAAAAAAAAATCATTGACAAATGTATTTCCTTCAACAGGTAGCCTCATTCAGTGTCAGGGCAGCATTTCTCAAGGTGGGTACAAATTGGACCCTCAGTCTTTGCTGAGTAGCCTTCGAACAGCCAAGGTGGCACAGACGTAGGTTATCTTTAATAATAACCCATATTTCAAAATGTGCGGCACGGTGGCCCAGTGGTTAGCACTGTTGCCTCACAGCAAGAAGGTGCTGGGTTCGAACCCCAGGCCATCCCGGGTCCTTTCTGTGTGGGGTTTGCATGTTCTCCCAGTGTCTGCGTGGGTTTCCTCCCACCATCAAAAAGACATATACATGTTAGGGTTTATACTCCCGTCTGTGCCGCTGAGCAAGGCGATGGCCAGAAGAACTGGAGTTGGTCGCCAGGCACTGCAGCTGCCCACTGCTCCTATACAATAGGATGGGTTAAATGCAGAGAACCCATTCATTGTAACCAAAAACCAACTGTACAATGACAAAAATAAGTTGCTTTCTTCTTCTAATACACATTTACGCCTGAAGCTGGCGATACAGCTGCTGGCCAGCTGAGAAAAAACAAGTAAACCCTTATTGCACGGTCATTTGTAAGACAAATGAGTGTATTGGTAGAGGTTTTGATGTTTACAACTGGAGATAGGGATGCATCTGGAAAAGTATCTACTGACTTATAAGGTGAATCATTCACAGATGCCTAGAGACATATTTTAAATAAACAATAAAAAAAAATCACTACAACGGCACTATTTATGTCCGAGGAAAAATATTTTTTTGCCATAAACACAGCTTTAAAGTCAACAAGTATTACCTCGGATGCCACGGACGACTTCTCAGACACTGTCTCATTCACATCAGTCTGGGAGGAATCTGTTGATACCATCCATCCATTATCCAAACCTTGATACTAACGGAAATCAATTTCAAAATTTGTAATATTTTACAGATGAGACAGCCAAAAGAGATTAAAAAAAAGTGTAGTCTATAAGTTTAATTCGTTTACACTTTTATAGCCATACTCTGTGGCGAATTCAAAAAATGTCAAATGGAGACAGGGCGATTCTGCAGATGATTTGATTTGATTTTTTTTTAATGGTATGGATTATGCATTCAAAAATTTAGGGTCCAAACTTTAACTGCTGTCTCCAGTACCAATAAGGCAGCAATGACTTCCTTGTTGACACAAGCTGACAGAGGAGCCATGTATGGCACACACAAATCAATAGACTATATCACCCTAAAAGCAAAGTACTATAAGACATGTGTTTGGTCTAACACATGGAATGTGCTTTTACACAAGTAATTTGTATCTCCTCTCATTTTGTGAACATGCAAAGCCCCTCGTAGAACTGATCGCACGTGTCCTTATAGTTACGCGCTGTGCCAGACGTGAAATCAGCACCAGCGTATTATGTGAAGCCTTTGCCTGTCTGCTACAGTCTCTTACTGAAATAATTATCCCAACAATTATTCATTCCTGCAATCCTGTGGAGGAGAGACATCAAATATCCGAATATGTGCCAAAAATCTGCATGAATAAATTAAATATTGGATGATAAGACACGGGACTCCGTTGCTTGCATTTCCTCCTAAGACTTCCGAAGCGGAGGAAGGGTTAGCATGCAAAAAAAAAAAAAAAGGAGGGAAAAAGAGAATTAATTACCAGTGGCATCTTGTGGTATTTAATTGTCGCCTGCCCTCAGGCCTTTTTCTCTGACGGCTCAAATAAATGTTTAAATATGATTTCTTGACATATGAATAAAAAACAACCAGGAAGCACAGGGGCGTGATTTCGTGCAGACAGAAACTGTCACAAACTCAGAAACTCTACCAAAAATCATAACGAGAACACGCATTTTATGGAGAATTGAATAACGCATTTTTTTTATTTATATTACTCTAGACTCAACACTGATGGATATGCCAACTGCCAGGGCTGATGCTTGATGAGAATTGGCTGCACACCTCTAGAAAGTAGATCCACAGTCGAGTCCCCTGTCATTGCCACCGTCTTTTTTCGAGCGGTACATGAATGAGCCGGGCGGACCCGCTGCACCCACATCACAGCGCTGCAGATGTTTAATTTGAGAGACATGTCTGAGGAGCATGGTTCATTGTTTTGTCTCCAACAACTTCTCCACTTGAGCAAAAAAGGAAACTGCGGTCACCATGTGATGTTTCTAATGTGGTGAACAGATAGTAACAGAGGAGGGGTTTGGGTTAGTTGGGAGCAAGTACACACATTCACACCTGGGAAGGTCCCCTGAAACCACATATTCTGGTTTCAACAAAGCAAGGCTGCACACAAACCTGCCTTGTTTAGTGCCAACTGTGTGTATATATATATTTATATATATATATATATATATATATATTGTATTTTTGTGACTGGCATGATCCTATTCAGTCTGATCCATGCTTCACAGAGTTTTGTGCAGATGATGATTTTATACTTATCGGTGGTATTAACTTTTTATTGTCTACCCTGCTTTGTGTTGATTTTATGCTGTCTGATACAGTGCTGCTTGTTTTTTAACTGAGTTCTGTAAGGTGTCCTTGAGTGCTCTCAAAGGCTGCCACAAATAAAAGATATTATTATTATTTATGATCCTAATGTTGCATTTCATATTTTCATTTGCAGTTTATGCAGTGTGCAACCACCAGAGCGAGAGACGCCATGAGACAAGGGGATACCAAATATGCTCATGAGCTCACTATAAGCATTCAAAGCACAAACTACCTATAGACTCACTGAGGACAGCTTTCTCCCTTCCTAATATTGGGTCAGGCAGCGCTTGAATTATTCCTTGGATTTTGGCCTTTTGTTGTTTTACACACATTGTAGTTCTGGATATTTAGGCAGTTAATGTATTCTCTTTCATGATTTTGTGTGAGGGAATGCCTTGATCACATAACCGTTAATGGGAAGATGCTCCTTATTTATGTCCAAAGATGCTGGTGCAGGAACAAGGCTGCACTATTTATCTTTTTTCCTCCTTTGTGTTTGTGGGTAAGCAATTAAAATAACTGGGTCACTGATTACTGAGCTTGCATTACAACACTGCAGTGCTTGGTTATGATACAATATTGGGTCTTTCCTCTGATGGCTCAGTGTGGAACAGGCTTCAGGTTTGCTGATTTGAAAGGAGGTGGGGGGAATCCTTAATGAGATGAGGAAAGCTAAGATCTTATGTTTGCCGTTTTCCTCATCCTCACAAACAATAGCAGAATGTATTCTACGAGACCCCTGAAGGTGTCCCGTCATATCTGGCACAAAACATTAGCAGCAGATCCTTCAAGTCCTGTAAGTTGCAAGGTGGAGACGCCATGGATTGGACTTATCGGTCCAGCACATCCCACAGATGCTAAATCGGATTGAGATCTGGAGCATTTGGAGGCCGGGGCAACACCTTGAACACTTCATGTTTCTCAAACCATTCCTGAACAATGTGTGCAAGTGTGGCCGGGCGCATTATCCTGCTGAAAGAGGCCACTGCCATCAGGGAATACCACTGCCACGAAGGGGTGTACCTGGTCTGCAATGATGTCTAAGGTAGGTGGCACGTATCAATTTGTTATCCACATGAATGGCTGGACCCAGGGTTTCCCAGCAGAACATTGCCCAGAGCATCACACCTCCTCCACCAGCTTGTTGTCTTCCCACAGTGCATCCTGGTGCCATCACTTCACCAGGTAAACAGCGCACATGTACACAGTCATCCACGTGATGTAAAAGGACTCATCAAGGACTCATCAGACCAGGTGAGCTTCTCCCACTGCTCCAAGGTCCAGTGCCGATGCTCATGTGCCCATTGTAGGCACTTTCAATGGTGGACAGGGGTCATCATGAGCACTCTGACCAGTCTGCGGCTACACAGCACCATTCACAGCAGGGTGCAATGCGTTGTGTGTTGTGACACATTCCTCTCGTAACCAAAATTTTCTGTGACTTGTGCCACAGTAGACCTTCTGTCGGTTCGGGCCAGACGGGATAGCCTTAATTGCCCTCATGCATCGATGAGCTTTGGGCGCCCAACACCCTGTCGCCAGATTGTAGTTTGTCCCTCCTCGGATCACTGTCGGTAGGTACTCACCACTGCTGACCGGGAACACCACACAAGCCTTGCCGTCTCAGAGATGCTCTGACCCAGTCGTCTGGCCATAACAGTTTGGCCCTTGTCAAAGTCATTCAGGTTGGGACGCCTCCATGGCCAAATGGTTAAGAGCGCATGCCAAGTGGTCGCAATACTGCCCCAGCTGGCAACCTTTGTCGCATGTCATAAGCCTTTCTCTCTCAGTTCTTGTCTACCTCTTCACTGCACTGTCTAATAAAAAGGTCAAATACAAATAAATCAATCAATCAATCAATAAAAGTAACCCAGATTTTTGCCCCTGCCCATTTTTCCTGCATCCAACATGTCAACTACGACAACCGATTGTTCACTTACCATCGAACCTACCCAGACCTTGACATTTGCCCTTGTTTGGAGATGATCAGTGTTATTTGGTTAACCTGTGAGTGGTCATTATGTTTTGGCTCATCCGTGTACAGTTGGTAGACCAATGTAGGTTGTTGCCAATTAAAGAGTATCAGCGAGAAGCCTGTGTAGCAAGAAGGAACTGGTTTCTGTGCGCTACGTTCAGTGAGTTGTGTCAAACAGAAGTAAGGTTTTCTAACTGGTACACACGTCTGACAGAAAGTTGCAGCACAAAAACTCTTTCAGCAAATAAGACTCATCTGGACAGAGTATAGTCAAAATGCACGCTTTCGAATACACCCACCACACAAAACCAATCCAAACCATTACCTCCATCTTCTCACCCACAGGCCTTATGTCACACCAGCTTGGGATAAATAAACAACACAACGGAGTCTTAGAAGACTGAAAGCCAGCATGACCTGTAAAACATCCCCAAGGCAAACCTATTACCGCCCCACTATATTGGCTGTCTGTGATACTGAAGACAGTGTCAGTCTCATTCCCATTGTCACCAGAATCAACTGCAAATATCAGTCCCCCAAGGACTGCTGGGGGCGTCGCACAACCCCTCTCATTAAGCATTTAGCCTCCTCTGTTTGATGTTAAATAATCAGCCTTATTCCTCACGGGGAAAACAGAGAAGCCTCTGTTCATAATCTATTCTTTTAGGCTGGAGTCATCACAGACAACTCCTTGCCGCTCTTGTCTGTATTATTATTCTGCTGATTGAAATTGGAAAAAAAAATTACATGAGTGATTATGCTACAATATTTCATATATGTTTTACACAGAAGGGGATCCCGAGAGGGAATAGCGCGGTGGGAGCAGCAGCCAGGTGTATAGCAACAAGCCAGCTGTACCAACAATCAAAACTGGGTAATTTTTGTGATAGCGGTGATTGTTTTCCTTTTTAATCCCACTGTGATGTCATACGAAAGCACAGCTGGTGGAAGGATATCAGCCTGATCATTCCCCGCTATATTCCAGAAGCCGGGCTCGAACAGCGCCCCGAAAGCGAGACGCCTGGAGTCCAGGCCGCTTCTCCGCTGTTATCTAAACAAACAAGAGCTCGCATCTTTCCTCAGCTTCCTGTCTCACAGCCCTGTTTCCAAGGTAACCATGTCAGATGAATTGAGAGGGGGACGAACGCCCTCGAGAGAGCCAATCCTCTCTCATCCAAAGTTTGTCTCGCTTTAGGTCACATGACACAAGTTCCCATGACAACCAGGTTGGAGGGCAGTCTGGATATCTCTTTGATCAATGAAAAAATACCACACATGCCGGTGAGCGACCGTGAGATCAAGGAGGGGTGCTGAAATGCAGCGACTCTTGACGGTGGTGTGATAATTATGACAGATCTTTAATGATAACTGTCACTTTCCCTCAGCGCAGACGCTGAACAATGGCTGCTGTGAGGAAATCGATCCTTGACACTATGACATGTGTCTATTAAAAAAAAAACACACACAATCAAGAAAAATGCCAAACATTAAGTTCATCAAAATAGAGCAGAATTATCTCAGAGAAAGCTCTGGGTAAAACTGCAGGATTTGTCATTATAAAACAATGCTAGATCACTATGGTAACCAAGCATGTGTTCACCTAAAGGCACTCTTGTCGAAGTGGGGTACGTGGATTGATAAATCTGTGATTTACCTTTGCAAACAGTCCTGTTGAATAGCCAGCTGCAGTCTCAGTAACAACAATAAACGCAAGCGCCCTCGTGTAACAACACAATAATATTATCACAATTTCCAATATGTAAGGAATTATGTTCATACAATATCAATTAGGCTACAAAATGTGTGAATTGTACAGGGTCATTTTTTCGAATGTTGCCTGAATAGGGCGGCACGATGGCCCAGTGGTTAGTTAGCACTGTTACCTCACAGCAAGAAGGTCCTGGGTTCGAACCTTAGGCCGTCCCAGGTCCTTTCTGTGTGGAGTTTGCATGTCTCCCCATGGCCGGGTGTTCCAGTTTCCTCCCACCATCAAAAAGACATGCATGTTAGGGTTAATACTCCTGTCTGTGCCCCTGAGCAAGGCAATAGAAAGAAGAACTGGAGTTGGTCCCCGGGCACTGCAGCTGCCCACTGCTGCTACACAATAGGATGGGTTTAATGCAGAGAACATATGTCATTGTAACTATACAATGACAAAATAAAGTGGCTTTCTTTCCTTCATAAACATGCCTACACGATCCATTAATTATAATTAATGGATTTTTAACATAATTATGTCAAAAATAAGAAAAAGTGATAAATACTAAGTGGACAATCTGGTCATCACTGGTTTGATTTTTAAACGGCAATTCTTTTGGCGACTGAGTGCACACAGGTGCACGGGAAGGCATCTTGAGTGAGGGGCGCCGCCATGCAAAAGCCTCAATTTTAACCTTGAACTGGCTAAATTTAAGTTGTTCTTTTCATTATATTTACGCCAAACAATGATTAGATGTATTGTGATGGAAGTATTCTCTCGCTTCGTCTCATGCGCTCTCATTGTCGTTTCTCTCTCTCTCTCTCTCTCACACGCGCACACGCGCACACACACACACACACACACACACGCGCGCGCGGTGTAACCTTGCACCAGCGGTAACAAATAATGGATGGACTTTAATTGCGCAGCTAAATTTAAGAATATAAAAAAAAAGAGCAGACACACATAATTCACCTGCAACATCGCTTGACCAATCACAAGCGTTTATGCTCTCGCAGCAAGCAAAATAAAATCCCTGTTATACATGTTCACCATCACCGACATGTCAGTTTGTTTCACATCGCTCCTTTTCGAAATAAATAAATAAATAAATAAATACATAAATAAATAAATAAATAAATAAATAAATAAATAAATAAATAAATAAATAAATAAATAAATGGCTACAAAAAAAGTTCAGCCCAGTGGTGACGGAAAATTGCTCTGGTACTAAAAATGAAGCCCCTGCTGTTGGGACCAGGTACTCAGGTCACACAGGTTTGACCACCAGTAGCTTCAGCTCTACTGGTGCTGCTGGCCATGCTGGCTGCCACCCATATGGACAGTGATGATGAAGCAGCCCAGGTGCCACAGACCCCTGCCCCCAGGAAAGCACCAAATTGACAAGGAGGCTGGAGTCTCAAAGACACGCAACTATAACAGAAACCATATGACAATGGGGTCATGGGGTTCACTTACACTGAGATAAAGGACTTCCCTCAGCCTCAGGGTGTCATATATGCACGGGTTCTGTCGGTATGGTTTGAAACCTTTGCTCTTGCGCAGACATTTAGAAACAAAACATGACCATAATTGACACAACTTTTTAACACCAAAACATGTCTAACAGCAATAAATACTATTCATAAGGCAGGGCTAGAAGCATCGTACATGGTCAGTTATAGAGTTGCTAAATCAGGCAAGTCTCACACTACTGTGGAGGACCTCATTGTCCCCGCTGCTATGAACATGGCTCGAAAAAAGTTGGGGGAAAAGACCTTTTTGGATTTTTTCCCCCTTTTCTCCCCAATTGTATCCAGCCAATTACCCCACTCTTCCGAGCCGTCCCGATCTCTGCTCCACCCTCTCTGCCGATCCGCGGAGGGCTGCAGACTACCACGTCTCCTCCGATACATGTGGAACTACCAGCCACTTCTTTTCACCTGACAATGAGGAGTTTTGCCAGGGGGACGTAGCATGTGGGAGGATCACGCAATTCCCCCCAGTTCCCCCTCCCCCTTGAACATGTGCCCCAACTGACCAGAGGAGGCGCTAGTGTGGCGACCAGGACACATACCCACATCTGGCTTCCCACCCACAGACACGGCCAATTGTGTCTGTAGGGACGTCTGACCAAGCCAGAGGTAACACGGGGATTTGAACCAGTGATACCCATTTTGGTGGGCAACAGAATAGACCGCCACGCCACCGAGATGCTCGAAAAGACCTTTTCAAGCAAACCAACTGATGTAGTGGGCGTGGCTAAAATATTGGTATATGTCACGTATATTCATGGGAGGGTCAATTCAAGAAGACATCCTCTTCTGCAAACCGCTGGAAACCAACACAACTGGCCGGGAGATTTTTGGACTACTAGAAAGCTTTATAACATCACATTAACTTATGTGGACCCAATGTGTTAGAATCTGTACAGATGGTGCAAAAGCCATGACAGAGAGACACAGCGGAGTAGTCACTTGAGTGCAAGCAGTTACCCCTGATGCCACTTGGGTATGCCACAGAATCCACAGAGAAGCACTTCCTGCCAAGGGGATAGCTGATAGCCTGACTGAAGTACTGGATGATACAGTGAAAATGGTGAACTTTTGTTAAACCAAGGCCCCTGAACTCACACATTTTTTTTCTGCCTTATGCAACGAGATGGGTAGCAATCATGCAATGCCGTTACCCCATCCAGAAGTGTGGTGGCTATCAAGGAGAAAAGCTTTGGCATGTTTTTTTTTTTCTAACTGAAGGACGAGCTTAAAATACTCTTCACTGACCACCCTTTTCATTTGCTGGACAATCCGCATGGTGATGAATGGCTCACAAGGTTGCCGTATTTGGATATTTTTGCTCGCCTGAATGAATTGAATCTCAGACTGCAGGGCCTCTCAGCGACAATAATGAATACGCGGGACAAAATTGAGGCCATGATTAAAAAGCTGGGACGTCTGACTGTGTCAACAAGAAAAACACTCGAGTGTTCCCATTATTGCACAATGTTGCGTGTGCAAATGAACTCAGACTTGTGGACAGTGTCAAATGTGATGTAGGGAAACGCCTTGGCAAGCTGGCTGCACAATTACACAGGTACTTCCCCAAAACAGATAACAGAAATAATTGGATTCGTTACCGTTTTCCTCCAACAACTCATGCCATCTACCTATGCCCGAGCAAGACAGCCTCGCTGAGATATCCAGAATGGGGCAATGAAAACTGAGTTCAATCAGAAGGCGCTGCCAGATTTCTGGATTGCACTGCGTGCAGAGCATCCTGAAGGGGCAAATCGCAACATCAAGACTTTCAGAATCAGAATCAGATTTATTGCCAAGTACAAGAACGTACAAGGAATTTGTCTTGGTTTGTTGGTGCAAGAGGGAAAAACCAACAGTAAATAGTAAAGACAAAAGTTAAAAAAGAACAATAAATCAAATATATATACAAGATAAAATGAAATAAAAATGAAAGGAAGGTGAAATAAGGTGCAATCAACACCGGTTCAGAGTTGAACATGAGACCACGCACCATCCCAGCACTGGGTGGCAGGAGCTGTATTTGCAAAAAGTTAAATGAGAATCTTAAGAAGTTATTTACAGAATAAGAGTTATTTGCAGGGTAGTGCAGGTTTCATGCAGGGTGTCCATATACAGAGAGCACAGTAGGGCAGATAAAAGGGGGTGGGCAGCAATGTCAGGATCTGTGGGTGTTAGAAAGGTCTGTTGCTGTAGGGAAGAAGCTGTTCTTGTGGCGAGAGTTCTGGTTTTTATAGACCTTAGCCTCTTGCCAGAGGAGAGTATTTTGAAGAGACCATCGCTTGGGTGGGAATGGTTGGCCATGATCTTTCTTGCTCGCCTCAGTGTCCTGGAGGCATACAGGTCATGGAGGGATGGCAGGTTGCAGCCAATCAGCCTCTCAGCAGAGTGAAGAGAGAAGGATATGCTGCAGTCTGCCCTTGTCCTTGGCAGTTGCAGCAGCATACCGGATAGTGATGGAGGAGGTGAGGATGGATTCAGTGGTGGCAGTGTAAAAGTGCACCATCCTTGGCTCTGGAAGGTTGAACATTTCCAGCTGCTGCAGGAAGTATATCCTCTGCTATGCCTTTTTGCTGAGGGAGCTGATGAGGGCCCTGGGTGATGATGGTGCCCAGGAAACAGAAGGATTTCACAGTGTCAACTGGCACACACTGTGTGGAAAACGATCTAAGACTGAAACGGTCTCCAGTACAACTCCACACTGAAGCATTATGTGAGGCCATTCAAGCCCACACCTTAATCTGTGGTGAAGTGAGACATTGTGTTCAAGTTCAAGTTTATTTTGCCCATTGTACAAGTACAACTTGCAGCAAATGCTTCTAACTCCTTTTCTAACTATGCAACGTGTGTATACCGCTGGTAAAGTAATAGTACTATGTACAGTAAAGTGGATGTGTCTCTGGATATTTAGGATATTTACAGAATTATCGATACAGGTATAGAGATTGTATTACATGTGTGTTCATTTTTTTTTACAGATTTTACAGTTTTGTAGTCCACTATTGTCCATGTAGTTCAGTTTAAATTGGCAGGTACAGAACAGGCCATGGCTATAATCTAGTTTGTTACCAATTTTGTTGACCTTGTTATGTGTTCTGTTGTACATGAGTTTAGGTGCAGATCACCTATTTGAAATCCAAATAAAAAGCAGGAATTATTGTTTATTCTGCAGCAGAATTACAAAAAACAAAAACAAAAAAACCCCAACATTATAGTGAGCTGTCCATGGTGCTGGGGGCACCCAGTAGGAGTCTCGGGGGGTACATGACTGTTAAAAGTTTGGGAACCACTGACCTAAAATATAGACTAAGTCAAGATCTTCAGACAGCATCAAGTAAAGGATGATACGGGTATCATGATGCCTTCAGCCCAAGTTAAGGATTGGTGATGTAGCACCGCACGTAAAGTGAAGTAGGATTCACTTTATTCATAGGCCAGGTTAACAAAACAGAAGTTAACAACCATTAAGTGTCATCCCTATAACTCCATCCGGTATGTGTATAGCCCTATAGATGTGTTAAGGTCATTGTTTGTGTTTTGGTGTGATAGGGTCAGCTGTATGTCAGTGCTGTCAGCTGACATACGGGTGAACTTTTAGAAAGGCGTTAATAAAAACGCGGAAGTGTTGGGGGAGAGACACATAGAAAATCAGGGAGTCTGTGGGAGAACTGGGCTACTTCTTGGATTAAATTGCACTATAATTGCGACTGCTATTTGTGGAAATAGCTGGAGGCCACACTCACCAGAGATACGGGGCTAAGCATGGGGATATCATCCGACGCCGAGTCTATCAAACCGGTGAGATCTTTTCTGATTTTCTGTTGCCGTTGTCAGTGAATGGAGATGTCAGTTTTTTTTGTTTTTTCCTTCCCTTTTTGCTGCTTCAGTTTTAGTTTATATGTTGCTCTTTCTATTAGATTATTAAAACACTCTTCCATGGACTTTTGTTTGCCCATTTCTGGAGAGATTTTTTTTTTTGGAATTACTTTTTTACATTTGCAGTGACTTCCTGTCTATGTGAGCGTGCGTTGTGAGCACACGGAGAAACTGACGCGCAAACCCCAGCTGACGCTTCACTGCTGGGACATGAAGAACTTGTTTTGCTACAAACTGTGTGTGCTGGATATATGCTTGGGATTTATCATAAAATACTGAAAATAGACTTTGAAAATGGCATGGTGGCCCAGTGGTTAGCACTGTTGCCTTACAGCAAGAAGGTCCTAGGTTCGAACCCCAGGCCGCACCAGGTCCTTTCTGTGTGGGGTTTGCATGTTCTCCCCGTGTCTGCGTGGGTTTGCTCCGGGTGTTGCGGTTTCCTCCCACCATCAAAAAGACATGCATGTTATAGTTAATACCGCTGTCTGTGCCCCTGACCAAGGCAACGGAAAGAAGAACTGGCGTTGGTCCCTGGGCGCTGCAGCTGCCCACTGCTCCTATCCAACAGGATGGGTTGAAGGCAGAGAACACATTAATTGTTACAAAACAAATGTACAATGATAATAAATAAATAAATAATAAAGGGGCTTTGTAAAGGATAATCTAATTTAACCAGTGGCAGCTGGCGCTAACAATTTTTGGAGGGGCGCAATTTACCTTGGCGCAGCACACCTGACAGCTGCTTTAATGTCCACACAGCCACAGAGTTATTAAGAAGGACAATGTAGCCTAAAATCTATAGGCTACAATGTCCTTCTTAATAGCTCCGTGACTGTAGGCTACATTGTCCTTCTTAATAGCTCCGTGACTGTGTGGACATTAAAGCAGCTGTCAGGTGTGCTGTGCCAAGGTAAATTGCGCCCCCCCCCCCCAAAAAAAGAAAAAATGTTAGCACCAGCTGCCACTGAATTTAACCCGTGTATTTTGGTAATAATTAATGATTGTCAGATGATTGTTAAAACAGAAAGTTGGCCTTGGCAGCTGACCTTGCAGTTAGCCACCAGTAGCACCATCGCATAACACATTTGAGTTTGTGAGCAGGTGGCCTTTAAGGTCCTACAGTCTATGATAAACATGTGGCCTTTTCAAGCCTTTGAGCTCTCACAAACAAAAAAAACCCACCCCGAGCCTCTGGGCTGAGGTAAATTGTTGACTTTTCGAAGCCTTTTAGTCTGCACAAAGCTGTTGGAAAGCGTCCATCAGATAAGAGATCCCCATGGGCATCCTTTCAGTAAAACACATCTTTGGCAACAAGCTAGCGGTAGACGTACTAATAGAGAAAGGCTATCCATTTCTGCCCTTTCCAGTGGGGCTCGAACATCTTATAGTTATCGCAGTATAACAATAAAATTGGTAATTGTGGGAAAATAATAGTTATCTCAAGTAAGCATCCCTCAAGCCTGATGTACATGATGACGGCAGCTTTTCAAGACAGCACCGCAAACTGAGAAAACAGACAAGTGAGACAAAAAGGGTGCAAACATGGAGAATTGTGGTATATTTGAAAGTAGTATTTTCACTGATAGATGAAACATTGGATATTTATATACTGAGCTGCAGTGTTTGCAGTATGTTTTTAAATAGACAGACCACAAAGAAAGACTTATTTTCATCTCAAGAATTCAAAATACACAGTCCTACTCATGCACATCAAACTTCATGTTTACATTAAAAAACATAAATATGACTTGTGCCTATGAGCCCATCACTTAAAAAGCCCCCAAGAACTGTCGTGCCTTTAAGCGTATCCATTTCAAAAGTCCAAAAAAAAAAAAAAAAAAAAAACGAAAAAAAAATGAAAACATTAAATTGAATTTCAAGAAGCCCGAGGCAAGGCTATGGCTGGGGTAGTGGGGTTAGGTCCACGCGTTCTGACAAATTACCCAGTGGGTTTGGGGAACTTTAAGGTAAAGGCCATTGATTTGTAGCTGCCTAACTTATTGATAAGGCTGTCTTTTTGGTGCAAATTAACTGAAGTAGAAATATTAAAGTTGATTTAATGTATCAGGACATTTCAATTACTTAAAATACCAATATACTGATAGCCTAACTTCACACAGCGAAGCGTATTTGCTTAAATGTACCAATTCTGTTGCAGACATTTTTTTAATACCGATGAAAAGGTATCGTAGTATTACTTGATTTCAAGACAATCTAATGTGTAAATTTGACTTTGTATGATTTTCTTAACATGCCAGTAACTGATGTCATATCTTTGGCTGCAGTCAGCACAGTCATCATACTGGTATATATACTATATAGACAGCCTATATACTGGTATATAGGACGAAGTGAGAGTCCTGATTCAAAAAAGTGAACAGTATATTGTTCTAAATGGATATGTGGTAATGGAAAGACTGGTGGAGTTTATCATATGTTGATTCTCCAAAATGATGAGCAAGCACAATTTAAAGATATCTGTGACACAGCATTTAGCATACCGTAAACTTCCATGATTTGGCATATATCCAACTGTAAAGGACCTGTCAGGTGGGATTTTATTGGGGGAGGGAGTTTGATTTGAGGAACAGCCAATAATGACCAGTGGTCTCATTTATAAAACAGTGCATAGGATCCTTACTTAAAGTGTACGTGCACACAAAAGCTGAAAATGGTGTGTGCCCAAAAAAAACAAATTTTTTTTTTATCAGATTTAAATGTGTGAGAGGCACCATTATGCAATCTGGCCTCAATTCACCACCTCACCATTTGTGTTTACATACAGGTGTGCACATTCTCCCGCCAAGTTTGTTTTCATAGATCACAAATTTTGCGTGGGAAGTGGCGTACGCCTCTTCCAGGCTCCGTTTTATGCATATGCAGTGGTTATAAACGAGACACCTGGTATTTGTACAAGAATGTGGACATTGATATGCTATTGGCTAATTTCAATTCATTGGAAATCTTTGTCAGGTTACATCCACAATTGCAGGTTAAATATATTAGAAAAAATATTATATTTTTCAGGAGGTGAAAAACATTCTTATAAACAAAAAATATGATTTTAATCAAGAACATAAATATAATATTTTGTACTCGTGCTCTTTTTTTTAAACTTATTTTTAGCTTTTGGTCTTCATGTGTGTATATCTTACACTGTGTTTGCTGTGTTTGTCTGTGCCTGTCTTGCACTGTTTGGTGAAGCCACAGCCCTCATTTCATTTTTAACACGTGCCTGCACATTGTTTTTGATGACAATAAACTGAATTGAATTGAATTGAACTGAACATTTACAATATAGTGTTAAATAGATGCAATTTAAATGGAGATAAAAGATGTAACAAGAATAAAAATGTATTTTTCATTTCATGGACCTTTAAAATTCCACCTAAACCAGGATCTTTATCGTGTCACAATTTGACAAAAACGGGTTTGGTGGCCAATGGTTAGCGCTGCCACTGTTGCATCTGATAACTGTTCCAAGGTAATCACGCCTTGTTAGTGTAGATGAGTTTTCTGCTGGACTCATAATTACCATGACTTCACTGAAAGCTTACTGTGCTCTTGATACTGACAACTGATCTTGACAATGTGTGGAAAAACACGACTCACTAGTGTCCTTTGAGTTTTGAAGTTTGACTCCTAGTTGTTAATGTCTTTTCTCAAAGATTATAAGTACAAATTCCAAAGCTACTGAAACAGACAGGCATGAGACAACTCCTCATGTGTCCACCAACACCTTCTCCACATCTGCCTCAAACCTGCACGGTGCCACACAAACACACACCTACAGCTTGAAATTGGAACTGGAACTGCCAAAATGAAGTGTGGTCAAGTATAGATAGACATTTGGGCCTCATCTTCCTCCTGGAACCCAGAGTGATGCGTTTTCAATTTTTTGAAAATACAAGCCCAGTGAGCAGGTGGCTTTAAGGTTATCAAGACAGATAGCAATGACCAAACCCATCTCCAAAAGTCTTTCACTGCCTCCGAACAAACAACTGTTGAGGGTAAGACTCACTCCAGCCACTTTAAAATATACATCCTGTAACACTGTCTGAATGATTGTTCTGGCACCGGCAGAAGTTTCCCCTCTTCACACGTACAGCTCCTACCTGTAAGATTTACAGATAGCGTTTATTCACACATGACATGACGGTGTCTTCTGTGTCAGTCCCCAATCGTGTAGGATGTCTTTATATCGTGAACTAGAACATCCCGAATGTGATTCTTTCATGTATCTATTTATTCATTTAGTATTTTGGCATTCTCGATTTTCCAAATAACTGTACCACACAGCTGCCTCTTTATTTCATCCTCTGCATGAATTGAAAAAAAGCTCTCTTATTTCTAGGTGGTCAGTTTTTCAGACATTTTTAACTGGTTTAAAGAGAAATCTCACACTTCATCTGCTGTGTACAAGTCGCAGATACATACACTCCATGTGAATGGTTCACTTGCCCCTGTAAATGTGTTTTAATGCAGCAATCTGACGACTTTTGTCCACACAATCAACGTTTGGCCATGCTTCTGTGAGTGTTATTACTGTGATGATCAAGTAGTGGTGGGGATTGAAAAGAGCTGTCAATCTATGTCCATTTCCAAATAACAGCATTTCCAGGGGCTACGATTTTTGGCTTTCAAAACCCAGCAGTCTGGAATCTTTATTTTGGTAAACATACCAATAGGGGGCTCCCCGCCATTTAGAAATCCAATGTCCTTCCACAAAACAACAGGTCCCCCACACATTCATCTAACTATGTTTCAACTGCCCAATATGGAGCAGCCAGCTTTTCAACACAACTCAGAATCAGGATCTTTTTTCTTCTTCCTGACAACACAGATGTTCTACTGCTATTTTCTTTTGCACAGTTTTGTTTGGAAATATTTAAGAGTTGTGCCTACATTTAACTAGTGTGTCAATAGTGTTCTTTAAATCATGCAATTGGTCATTTCCTTTGATTGGCCAGCGATGTTCAATGGCTACACATTTCTACTGTTATTGAGTTTAACTTGCTTGGGTTACATCTTGAGGTTAGAGCGTGCAGGTTTGTCACCAGAAAATCACTGGTTCAAATCCTCATAGCATCTTCAGAATCAGAATCATCTTTATTGGCCATGTAGGTTTGCACAAACATGGAATTTGACTCCGGTTTCATGGCTCTCTCTGTGTACTTGACATAGAATAACAGCACTATAATGCAACAACCCTCAGATATATACACAAGAATTGACTTATACAGGGGAAGTAAGAGGTGATAAAGTGCAATGGTGCAGAGAATATATCGGAGATGCTGAAATACACAAACTTGATCAGCCACAGCATGAAGATATGGGAAAGAGTAATAGAAGCTAGGTTAAGAGGAGAGGTGATGTTTAGCGAACAGCAGTATGCTTTCATCCCACGAAAGAGCACTACAGATGCGATGTTTGCTTTGAGAGTGTTGATGGAGAAGTATAGAGAGGTCAGAAGGAGTTACATTGAGTTTTTGTAGATTTAGAGAAAGCATATGGCAGGGAAGTCAGGAGTTGCAGAGAAGTATGTAGGAGTGGTGCATGATATGTACAAGGGAAGTGTGACAGTGGTGAGGTGTGCGATAGGAGTGACAGATGGGTTCAAGGTGGAGGTGGGATTAAATCAAGGATCGGCTCCAAGCCCTTTCTTGTTTGCAATGGTGATGGACAGGTTGGCAGACGAGATCAGGCAGGAGTCTCTGTGGACTATGATGTTCATGGACGAAATTGTGATCTGTAGTGATAGTAGGGAGCAGGTTGAGGAGAGCCTGGAGAGGTGGAGGTATGCACTGGGGAGAAGAGGAATGGAAGTCAGTAGGAGCAAGATGGAATACATAAGCATGAATGAGAGGGAGGACAGAAGAATGGTGAGGATGCAAGGTGCCTAGGTGATGAAGGTGTATGTGTTTAAATACTTGGGGTCAACTGTTCAATGTAATCGGGAGTGTGGAAGAGAGTGAAGAAGAGAGTGCAGGCAGGGTAGGGTGGGTGGAGAAGAGTGTCAGGAGTGATTTGCGACAGCAAGACTTAAAGAGATTTATAAAATGGTAGTGAGACCAGCTATGTTGTATGGCTTGGAGATGTCTTTTTCACTGACAAAAAGACAGAAGGTGAAGCTGGAGGTGGCAGAGTTGAGTGGCCACTGGCCTGTAGATGGGTGTAGACTGCAGAGTCCTGGCCTGACATGTTAAACAGATGCTGACCAAGAGGATGGCACAATACAGAAGGACTGTTTTCTCCAATGTACAATTCAATGCAATCTTCCTGAGACTTAACAGTGTACACAATATTACTGTGTGTGCCAGGGGACCCGAACCTATGGGCGGACCAATTTCAGGTGCAGCATGTTTTGGGGTTTGAAAGCAACTGAGACGTGGTGTTTTGAAAATACGCATCTCGGCTTTTCTGACACTCCCGCCACATACGGAATCACCACTGGTGTACACTTAGGCAGCTGTTGTCCTCCTCTCTTCGATCGGCTGGTGCACTGTTTGGGCATCTTCCTGGCTTTGACGAACACCCAGGTAGGATCACATTTAACCAGAGCCTGTTTAATGTGGGATTCCTCCCCTTCCCCGGCTGCTGTGTCAGTGGGGACGTTGTCAGCTCAGTGGATGATGACAGTCAAACCTTAAGTACTGATCAGTATGTGTTGGTTTATGGTAAACATCAAGAATCAATTGCTCCCCATCACCAATTCCAATTTCACAGTCTAAGAAGGCTAAAATGTCATTTTTTTCCACATTCTAACTGGTTAATAGCATGTTCCTGTTTTAACAGCTTCAGACAATCTATCACCATTTTCTTGTAACCACTGCCTGGATCTCATTTCAGGGACTCATAAGTACTCATGTCACTAAGTAATGTCATAACTTTCTCATGATAGTCTGTCTTGTTTAATACAACAGTGCATCTGCTTTTGTCTACTGAAAGGATGATGATGTTATTGTCCTTACTGAGAGTCGTGAGAGCTTTCCTCTCATCTCTGCTGATGTTGGATGGTAGCAACTTCACATTACTGAAGCAAGCTAAAACTCTCGTCCACAGTTGCCCCGCTTCCATGATGTTGTTTTTACAGATCACCAATTCCGTGGCTGTGATCAGATCCACTAGCGGTATTTGCATCAGCATGACAGCAAAATTCTGTCCCTGAGCAAGGATATCTTTCTCCACCTGGGTGAGTTGTCTGTCGGATAGATTGTTTACCCACTTGTCCACATCACTGGCATGTGTCTGGTGTCCATCTCTGTCTGCCACTGAGGGCGCCGCCCGTTGTCTGCTGATGTCTCTGGCATGCAGCAAGTAGGTCAAACTTATTTTACGGCCTGGTTTTCAACTTTCCATGTTGTGCTAGATGAGCCTTCTCCATGAACTCAATCACACGTTGGAAAGTGGTCTCATTTAGATGCGACATGAGTCTCTGTTGGATCGGCTCCTCTTTGGCTTTCAAAGTGTTGATGGTAAAATTAGTTTGTCTCACCCATTCATTGAACAACTGGCTCTGTGCCCTCTGGAGGATCTTGTTAGCTCGGTGGCCCTTAACCAAAGATTTCATTTGCAGGCTCTTAGGTGTAATCCCACTCTGTTTGCACCTGAGGCTGAATCTCTGGTGGTTTCTGTAGATACTTTTGGGTTCACTCGGAATGTTCAAGAGTCAACTCATTGCAGTGGTTAATACCCTTGATTTGGTTTTATCCATAGGGATAGCTGTTTCTGATCTGAATGTCTTGCCAACCACATCTGCTGTGTCAGAATTTCTGCATCAAATTTGAAGCATTATTGGCCTGTCCTGTTAATGTTGGCACAGATGTAATTGCCTCTCAACTCATTAGTCCATCCACTGTAGCTGCATTTAGCCAGCAGTTACCTGAAGTATATTGGCTCCTTTCACTATAGAGACTGACTCTGTTGAAAATTTCACTAGTGACTTAAATGTGGCCCTCTCGTCTCCTCGATTCAGCTACACCTATCACTACCAGAGCTAGGTGGCTAAAGAGGGCTACACCCTGGTTTAACAACGAGACACATGCTCTTAAGTGGGTCTGCAAGAGACTGGAACATAAATAGTGAAACTCAAAAATGAAAATTTTTTATCTACCTTGGCATGAGTGTTTACTGAGATACAAATGTACTTTATCTGTTGCAAAAGAAGCGTATCTCTCTTGCTTAATCAATATTAGTATACGTAATCGACCGTGTATCTAAACTTACTAAAATGCAGGCGTCTATTAGCTGCTCACCATTCATGGCCCATGAGTTTCTAGACTTTTCTGCAATAAGGTTGATGAGATCATTAACAAAAATAGTTCTTCAACTCCAGCTACTCCTGCAGATCCTGTCTTAACAAATTCATATCTACACAATGAGTCACTGATAGTCCCTGTTATTACAGCTTATGAGATCATCTCTCTTGATACTTTGACTAAACTCTTGTCAGCTTCTAAACCAACTACTTGCCTACTTGACCCTTTACTAGCATAACTTTTGAAAGACCTCTGGCCTTTCCTGGAACCTACAATCTAGACTTTGTTCATTTATCACTTACTTCTGGCACTGTTCCCAGCAGTTTTAAGACAGCTGTGGTCAAACCTCTACTTAAAAAAATGCACCTCGATCCAGGGTCTCTTCATCCAGACTTTAATCTTCCATTCTTTTCAAAAGTACTAGAGGGAGTTGTGTAGCAATAACTTTCGACCCATATAGAAGAAAACTACTCATATGAACCTTTTCAATTGGCTTTCAGGGCCTGTCACTCCACTGAAACTGCTCTGACCAGAGTGGTGAACGATCTTCTACTAGTTATGGACTCTGATTCCACCTCTGTGCTTCTACTACTGGACCTCAGTGGAGCCTTTGACACCGTCCATCACTGTATACTATTAGACCATATGCACACAAGTGGCATACAAATCAAGGGTTGTGCTAGAGAACTTAACAAAGCAACTTTAGCAAATTAATCACATGTTCCATTTTAATACGCATCATACATTATTGTGTAATCATTTGTAAACAGAGTTTAACTGAATAGTTTATTGATGTGCCAACAGAGTTTAGCAAATGTTTGTTGAAAAGGGCACACTGCATGGCAGGGTGTAAACTCAGCCAAGAAGGAAAGAAACACAACAGGAGATGAGATAGGATTATGATAGAGAAGAAAAGAAAGAAGAGAGTTGATAATGTCAAAAGGAAAAACCAGCAGTAAGGGACAGACTTGATTCAAGAAAATCAGAGTTGGTTAAATCAGTTTTAATATAAATTAGAATGAATATTAGTCAGAAAATTAGTCAGACACAAATCAGTAATAAGATGTAACTTCTAATTTATAAAAATCTTGAAAATGTTACAATACTTGAACACATAAAACAGTCAGTGACATTTGTTTTTCAATTTGTAAATGACTAATATTGTGTTTTTAATACACTTATCCATAACTGTTCTCAAGTGTCTCAAGATCTGTGAGGAAGTGGTCCAGTCCTTATTCATATTCACGAGCTGAGAGGGATCAAGCACGGGTGGCAATGTTTCATAGTATGTTGATGATTTGATCTGATAGGCTGCATAAATGAGTGTCTGATGGCATCATAAATATCAGAAAAAAAATCAGCCAAGAAAAGATTAAATGAGGGTCTTTTAAAAAGAGAAATATAAAATACCGGAATTCATTCTTTTATACTTTTTTTCCAGATAACAAAATGCATGACGATTAAAGTTATAAGGCATGTTATAAAATATTGGGATGTTATTCAATTCTGGCCCGACTTTAATGACTCCCTTGAGTCTACAGCCATTTTCACCATTTTGCTATGCTGTTCATTTTGCCTTGATTTACCACATTTAAAAAAATGGTTTTACACCAAATGTATGGTATCGTTCTTTTCAGCACAACCCCAGCTATAAATTTGGATTAATATTTTGATTATTTGAAAGAAACATAAATAAACTAATATTTCCAGTGCAAACATGTGCAATCAGTACTGATGAGTAATGTAGTGGATTGAAGCAATAAAGTCCTCACTGTGTAAATCGGTGTTGTCCTGCTCACATAATTTTTCCCACAGTGCAGGCATGTACCAGAATACATTGTGGGCAAGCTTCTGTATCATTGTCCATAAAATCTGCTACACCAGTGTTGTGGGATGCCATTTCCACCATCGGAAACATGGCAAAGTTGAGAGAATGAGGATGTGTTTTTTGAAAAGCATGTTTAGCAGGCCTGGATTAGGAATGATTATATTAGAGGGACTGCTCAGGTTGGATGGTTTGGAGACAAAGCAAGAGAGGCAAGATTGAGATGGTTTGGACATGTGTGGAGGAGAGATGCTGGTTATATTGAGAGAAGGATACTGAATATGGAGCTGCCAGGAAAGAGGAAAAGAGGAAGGCCAAAGAGGAGGTTTATGGATGTGGTGAGGGAAGACATGCAGGTGGCTGGTGTGACAGAGGAAGACGCAGAAGACAGGAAGAAATGGAAACGGATGATCTGCTGTGGCGACCCCTAATGGGAGCAGCCGAAAGTAGTAGTAGATGTTTAACAGGCCTGGACAATTATTTTCCGCTGAGGATGACATTAGCATATATTTTTGCCATCACGGGCCAGAATCATATTACAGGATTATTTAATATCATGTGTATGACTGCGTTGACAGATATATCACTGTGAATCACATCCAGATCAATCAATCAATCAATCTAGTTGTATTTTATAAGCTACTTATTTTGCTTTGTTAACATGCATAGTAAGAAACCACATCATGTTCTCCTTTTGGTAGGTATTTTCATTATTTAACATGCAATGAACTACATTGATGGAAAAGTACACTGTGCATTCAGAACTACGGACATAACTCTTGTTAACCATCATGTACAAAAACATGAGAGGAGAGCTCAACGTTACATTTAAACTATTCAATCAGTGTGAGGAATGAGGTCTCCGACGAGCATTGACTAGAGCAGTGAAGTCAGGTATAGTTTCTGATGTCGCTATGCGCAGATTTGCTGAGAGAGGAGAGTCAGTAATAGATGATCTGTGCCTTGACTTATTTTCATCACTGAAAATGTCTGTTCACATACATTGGTTGACCCTCACTAGAGACGTAAATGTGCCCCTCTCTAATCTCCTCGACTCAGTTGCATTTCTCACTGCCAGAGCTAGGCAACTAAAGAGGCCTACACTCTGGTTTAATGACAAGACACGTGCTTATATTCGGGCCTGCAGGAGACTGGAACGTAAACGGCAAAGATCAAAATTTTAAGTTTTTTTTACCTATCTTGGCATGAGCATTTATTGAAATACAGGTGTGCTTTATCTGCTGCAAAATAAGCTTATCTCTCTCACTTAATCAATATCAATAAACAAAATCCCATATTTCTCTTTGATACTGTAGCTAAATTTACTAAAAAGCAGCCGTCTATTACCTGCTCACCATTCATGGTCCATGAGTTTCTAAACTTTTTCTGCAACAAGGTTGATGAGATCATTAACAAAATTAATTCTTGAACTCTAGCTACTCCTGCAGATGCTGTCTTACCAAATTCATGACTATAAAATGAGTCAATGATAGTCCCTGTTATTATAGCTTTAGAGACTATTTATCTTGATACTTTGACTAAGCCCTTGTCAGCTTCTAAACCAACTACTTGCCTACTTGACCCTTTGCCAGCAAAACCTTTTAAAGACCTCTGGCCTTTCCTAAGATGTACAATGCTAGACATTGTTAATTTATCACTTACTACTGGCACTGTTCCCAGCAGTTTTAAGACAGCTGTGGTCAAACCGCTACTTAAGAAATCGCTCTTTAATCTACAGTCTCTTAATAACTATCAGTCTCTAATTTCCCATTCTTTTCAAAAGTACTAGAGAGAGTTGTGTATCAACAACTGTTGACTCATATAGAAGAAAACTACTTGTATGAACCTTTTCAATTGGCTTTCAGGGCCTGTCACTCCACTGAAAGTGCTCTGACCAGAGTTGTGAACAATCTTCTACTTGCTACTGTAATGTGCATGGATAAGTAGACACGCTGGCCGCTGGCTGGCGGGTCTGACCCTTTAGTCGAGCGGTTAGCGATGTCTCCTGCGGTGCTGGCGATACGGGTTCGCTTCCCGGCCGCGGCAGTTTCTGTGGTTGCGTGGCCCCCTCGAATTCGCTACACTATGTACTCTGATTCCACCCCTGTGCTTCAACTGCTGGACCTGTGTGCAGCCTTTGACACCATTGATCACTGTATACTATTAGACAGAATAAATTGTAATTTTGGTTTCTCTGGCTTAGCTCTCTTGGCTTAAGTCCTACTTATCTGGAAGAACACAGTGTGTCTGCTATAATATTACATCTAAATTCTCTGACATTAAATATGGCGTACCTCGGGGCTCAGCTCTTGACCCTCTAACTTTTCTCTCTTTGTATTTCAACTCTTGGCCAAATTATATGCAGTCATGAAATAAATTTCCATTGCTATGCCGATGACACTCAGCTGCATGTGCCTATAAGGGCTGATGATTGTACTCAAATGACTAGTTTAGAGACCTGCTTGGCTGCTGTGAGAAAATGGATGTCAGTAAATGTTCTGCTTTTAAATTCAGATAAAACTGAGATGCTGGTTGTTGGCCCTGCTAGACACAGACACAAATATGATCAAGTAACGATAATAATATACAACTCTGTGATTTCACAAAGTGTGGTGGCCAAAAATCTTGGTGTTATGTTTCATCCCAGCCATTCCTTTGATATGCACATTGAATAAATCACCAAGACTGCCTTTTCTCACTTACATAACATAGCTAAAATTTGGTCTTTCCTGCCTTGTCTAATGCAGAGACTCTAACACATGTATTTGTTTCATCCAGACTTGATTACTGTAAAGTTCTGTTTTCAGGTATGCCAAATGCTAGTACAAAATGTCTTCAGATGGTTCAAAATTCTGCAGCTAGAATCCTAACTAAAACTAGAAACTTGATCATATTACACCACTTCTTGCCTCCCTTCATTGGTTCCCTATTCATGTTAGATCAGACTTCAAGGTCCTTCTGGTGACTTATAAAATTTGAAATGGGTTTGCCCCATCCTACATGTCTGATCTCTTTAAACCATGCATTGTGCTATATAAATAAAGTTATAATAATAATAATTATTATTATTATTGTTGTTGTTGTTATCATTTATTTTACGTTTCCTGTTATACATCCTGTAGAGCTGGGTCCAAACTATGGACCTGAGGCACTATAAGGCAGATGTCACTTGATTGACAGTACTCGTCGTAATATGTGGGCTGTTGGTCTTTGTACTTGGTCAGCTTCTCTGTGACTTTCACTGAGGTGTTTTGCAGGCACCTATTTTGCTTCCTGTCCTTGATAACAATTTCGGCTTTGTTGGCTTTTATCTCTCTGTCAGTGTGGATGGGCATGTCCTGGAGGATGGTGACATGATTGTTTTCAGTGACTGTTTTTTGCGAATGTTCGTACCACTTCTCAGTAATCTTGATCTTGTAACTCCTGCAGATCTTCTGGTGCAGGTATGCTGCTGCCTTGTTATTATTATTATTATTGTTGTTGTTGCCGTTATTCCATCTCAAGCGCTGTACTCTCAAAATACAGGGGCTCTTGTGTGTACCCGAAGTTAAAATGAAGTCAGCAGGTGGCAGGGTCTTTTCCTATTGGGCCCTGTTCTTGTGGAATAACCTTCCTGCTGCCGTCAGACAATCAGAGTCTTTTGAGTCCTTTAAATCCAAACTTAAAACTCGTCTTTTTGCCTTAACCTAAAATTAGTTGCCTTTAAATTGAATACTTCATGACCTGTACTACATGATGAGTTGGAGATTATAGAGTATGGATTATTGACTATTGCAAACTGTTCTCTTCTCTCACTTGTATTTTCTCTCTCTCTGAATGATATATTGTAATTTTTCTTCTCCCCTTTATGTGAATGGTGTGACATGAGTCTCCCCCATGTCCATGTGTAGTCTATCCTTCTCCCAGGTATCAACGGTGACAATGGTCACCACCTGGACACTGCTTGGCATCCTCCTCATCACATTTTTTTTATATATATATTGTAAATCCATATAATTCTGTTATCCTGTTTCAATGCTATATCCTTCTCTCACTCCGATGTGTGAGTAAAGTTTTTTTTTTTTGCCTCTTCTCCCATGTATGTGAATGGTCTGATGTGACTCTCCTCTGTGTGCATGTGTAGTCTGTCCTCCTGCCAGTCTACATGGTGATGGTGGTCACGTGGCTCAGGTCCTAGGCTGTTCCGGTGGCATCTGGACATTGCTTGGCATCCTCCTCATCATATTCGTCATATATCTAGTAATTCCATTATAATTCTGTTATCCTCTTTCAATGTTGTATTCTGTAAATTGTGTTTTATTCTGTACACACAACATCCATTGCACGTCTGTCCATCTTGGGAGAGAGATCCCTCCTCTGTTGCTCTCCTTGAGGTCCCCTTCCTTTTTTCTCCCTAGTAAAGGTTTTTTTTTAGGGAGTTGTTCCTTATCTGAGGCGAGGGTCTAAGGACAGGATGTTGTGTTGCTGTAAAGCCCACTGAGGCAAATTTTTAATTTGTGATATTGGGCTATAAAAATAAAATCGACTTGACTTGATTTGACCCAAACAGTACAAACATCTTCTGAGCATGACTCCTGATCTTTTGAAAATTTTGTTCATCAAAAAATGCATAGAACCTTTTTAGTGAAATTTTTCTGAATAGTTCTCCAATCACTGCATCAGACTTAAAATCGATAAGCCCAAGTTGCAGGTCAGTCGGATCATTATCCACATTGAAGGTGAAAGGAGAGGAAACCAACAGAATATTATTTTCCAACACTTTGAACGGTGAGTTTTCTGATCATTTTGAGGATTTCAAAGTACGCAGCAGCAATGTATATGTCTCCCACCGGTCTTCTGATAGGGAATAGTCTAGTAGTGTCGGAAGGTGGATGAGATTGTTGGCTTCTACTTACTACTAGGAGAATTTTTTCCTTGAAGGCCCTTGACAAGGCTGTGCAAAAACGTCCTTCCCTTTAAGTTTGTAATTCAGTTCATTCATGAGGGCCATGATGTCCACGATGAAGGCAAAATCAGCCAACCATTCTTCTTTCAATCAACCATCTCACGTTTGTGTGGTATAGGGAGATCTGCATGACCCAATTTTGTCTCTTCCAACAGTTAGACAAACTGCCTCTGGTTTAAAGATTTTGCTCTTATGAAGTTTACCACTTTAGTGACTGTATCCAAAACATGTCTCATTTTCAGAACACATTTACACAGCATCTCCCGACAAATAATGTGATGTAGGAAAATAATTTGCTGATCTGGGTAAGCTCAGTTACTTGATCTTGTATCCTTTTCAAAAGGCTAACATTTTTTTCCTGAAGCTTGGGCACCCATCAGTGGTCACACTGGATAATTTTTCAAAACTCAGTCCCATCTTTGCCACACAATTAATAACTTCTTCCAATAAATCTTACACTGTGGTTGTATTCTTCATTGACTGCATTGAAGCAAGCTCCTCTGTAGTTTCAAAGTCTGGGGTTATGCCTTGCAAGAATATCAACAACTGCACTGTGTCACACGCATCACTGCTCTCATCCAGGGCCAAGGAGAAACTGGTGAAATCCTTTACCTTGTCTTTAAACTGTTGTTCCATATTCTCTGTGTCCTCAACACGCCATGTCACTGTTCGTCTAGACCAGGAAACATTTTCAAATAGCCCCCCCCCTCTCCTCCCCAATTATCCGTCCAATTACCCCACTCTTCCGAGCCGTCCCGGTCGCTGCTCCACCCCTCTGCCGATCTGGACAGGGCTGTGGACTACCACGTCTCCTCCGATACATGTGGAGTCGCCAGCCGCTTTTTTTCACCTGACAGTGAGGAGTTTCACCAGCGGGACGTATAGCGCGTGGGAGGATGACGTTATTCCCCACAGTTCCCCCTCCCCCCTGAATAGATGCCTCAACCAACCAGAGGAGGTGCTAGTGCAGTGACCAGGACACATACCCACATCCGGCTTCCAACCCGTAGACACGGCCAATTGTGTCTGTAGGGACGCCCAACCAAGCCGGAGGTAACAAGGGGATTCGAACTGGAGATCCCCATGTTGGTAGGCAATGGAATAGACTGTTATGCCACCTGGACACCCCAAACAGCTCTTTCTTGTCAGGGCAAAGCATTGCAGCAGAGTCAATTAAACATTCTTTAATGAATTCGCCCTCAGCGTATGGCTTGCTATGTTAGTAATTTTGTGGGACAGTACAGAGCTAGCTCTCGCAAATTCCATATGCTGAATGCAGTTTTGCAAAAAGTCCTTACTGCTTTTGCAAATGTTAAATAAACTCTTTCGATGCACTTGCTCTCTGCTCAGAGCCATATTCCCGTATTTCTCTCCATACTTTGTAAGTGTCGGGAAAAGTTGTAGTCTTTCAAGACAGCGATGCTTTCTCTGCACACTAAATACAGCTTTCTCTTATACCTCAATAAAGAAATATTTTGATGTCCACTTTTTCTGGAACAACCTACATTCATTGTCTACTTTCATTTTCTTTGAATTAAAAAAAAAACTATTTTTTTGCACAATTTCTAGCTAGCTACTATTTGTAACTGTGATGTACATGTCAGCCTGTCAGTCACAGTATGTCCTTATGCAGCTGTTTTACGTGCCTTCAAAGTAAATGTCCAACAAGCTGTGGTAGTTCAATCAGTAGACAAAGGCAGGCATTTATTGGACTTTTAATTTGAATAACAAATATGTTTTTCAAAAACTTCACTATTACAAATTGAAGTAGCGTACCAAGGGGGTTTTCAGTCAAGCCCCCCCCCCCCCACACACACACACACACACACATACAAATTTCCTATATGGGTGCTGACACAGCCAACACACCTACATGCAAAGTACACTATCACACACTTGTTGGTGTTGATACACGACTGCATCAACACCAAAAAGACATCTTCAACAGCCACAATGCACATGCACACATCACTGTGCACTATAGCAGCTATTGCAGCATCATCATGAAATCCCAGAAAGTTGAATCAGTTCATCTGGACACAAAGTTTATTGTGCCCAGATGAACTGGACAGATGGTCCACATGAACACACAGTTGTGTTTGTTGTGTCCACATTAGGTGATTCAACTTTCTTCTCCTGGATCGCCATCTTGCCGTGGTGGAGAAGCTTGCATATACCAATGATCCCAAGAGCTATGCCATCTGGAACTTGGCTCCTGGTAGGTTCACCCAAGGCGGATTGGTCATGGGGTGGGGGAGTTCCAGATGAAGCGCAATCCAACAAAGACCTAAACAGCAAAACTGACGGAAGATGTCTCCAAGTCATAACGGCAGTGAAGGCGGATGAAGGCTGCAACAGAGGGGGGGGGGTCTCCAATCATCTTGGTTCTCCATGCCGTTGGACTCTGGCCACCCCCTGCCAAGGACCATGTGGTGGCTGCAGGTACATCAACCACACCATGTAAAAAGCTGTCACGAACAGGCGTCGTCCCATTTTGTGGCTCCAGGATCAGTCTCTACACTCACCTGAGGACCCAGAGGGAGGACAGTCATACTTGACCCTGAGTGACTGGGTGAATTTTTTCAAAAATACTTCCCAAACAACAGTGCTCAGTATGACTGGGTGACAGATCCATTCAATGCAGCAGCACCTGCTGATTTCAGCTCTGCTCAAGAGGACAAGTTTGTTCAGATGTCATCTGACTCCACCCTGAGGCTGAGCTTTACAGCTCAGACACTGACTGAATTCTGGTTTGGTGTGGAGAGGGAGTATCCACTCATAGGACAGAGGGCTGTGGGCATTCTACTTCCCTTCACCATATCCTATCTCTGTGAGATTGGCTTTTCTGCTGTTGCCTCATTTAAAACAAAGTTCAGATCTAAGGTCAATATTGAGCATGACTAGAGAGTGGCAGTCTCAAGCCTGCAACCCCGTTTTGAAAAGATGTGCAGTGCAAAACAGGCTCATTGCAGCAACTAATGCAGTGATAACACTTGAGCTCTCACAAATTGACTTGCTCATTGTTTTTCCCAAATATCTGCATTTTATAATTTTTTTGCACAGATTGAAGTTTATTGTTATTGTTCTAGTAGAGTGATTTTTAAATTTTATTTTGCTTTTCTCTGTTTTTGAAAAAGGACACAGACTGATGGAGCAATCCAGTGACAAATGTCACAAAAAGAGGTTTGATAAAGTTGAAGTAGATAAAGTTGCGTTTGTTATTTGCACAACAGAAATTACTGAAAGAAAAGTGAAAGGAATATCCATGATCTTGATGTTATTTAAATAAAGTTAAACTTGGGCCAATTTTTTCACCATTCTGTTGGAGCGGGGGGGCATGACCATGTTTCTTCCTCCAAAGGGGGCATGACAGACTAAGTTTGAGAACCACTGGATTGGAGTATTAGAACCCTTGCTAGGTTATATATAGTTTTTCCAGCCGCCAACTGACGTCACAATATGTCACTTGGCAGCCAGTAAAAACTCAAGTTTCGCTGCCACGTCAACATTCAGAAATGACCGGGAACAACCGCAGGTGTTTTTCATGTGCTATCCCTGTCACAGATTGATGGAGATAAGGTTGTAAATTTAAGAGGAATGGGTTGAATGGATTCCATTACAGCTAAAAAGTATGGAAAAAGATTGTGAATCAGAAAACAATGAGGGTCTTATTCGAAAAGTAGGAACAGCAGAAAACTCTGAACAGTGACTCCCCCTTTAAGCAACAGCTGAGAGAAGCATACCCCATCCCTTCACCTTCAATGCTGCAGAAGAGTAGTACACATAGAATTCCCCCTGGCATCCATAAGGTGCTTCTTCCCCACAGCTCACTTCAGCCCCACTGTGCTTGCTTTGATTGACTGGTCCCCTCCTCATCATTTACATACACCTCGAAAACAGAAACTGTAAATAGCAAATGGAATAGCAAAAATGGAAAAAGGAGGGGGTAAAATTAAAAAAGATAAAGGCTTCTTGATTTCTTGCAGGTCATTTTCCATTTACAATTTTCCTATTAGAAGTTTTCTTTTTCCATTGTTCACTGTTATTTTTATTTCAATATTGTCAATTTTCTGTTTCAAGTTTTAATTTTCACTTTCCATTTTCAAATTTCCATTTTATGATATCCATGTGTCATTTCAATATTAATTTTCATGTTTCTATTTTCATTCTGACAAGCTTTTGACAAGCTTTTAGTATTTTATGAGCTTTTTATGCCAATTTTATCACTTGATCACACTTTCCCCCTCACTTGTACTGTTGTGTACTTTGGACTATCTGTCCAAGCTACCAGCTTAGCTAGGCTCACCTTTAGCCTGGTGGCTAAGTTAAACTAACTATAAAAGTGTTGGCCACTAAACTCACCTGGATTAAAACCGAGTTTTAATCCATAGAGACTTTGATCAAAGATTTCCTGCATCACCACGCTCAACTATGCTCTCGGTCAGCTGCCATTCAGTCTGACCCAGAGGAGCTCGGAGGTCCGGTCAATGGTTTGGGTCCCTCTTGCGGTGGGTACTCAGTGGTAAAGGGAAAGAGACAGATCTCTATCTCCCTGTTTGATCCTGACTTTCATCTCCCCCTGGCAAACTCATTCTCTCCATTGATCCAGCTTGCTGACAATATATTCAAGGTGATTACGCCGGTGGCTGCTGTCAGCAACGGAGTTACACCATTAACTAGGAATCATCATGCAACACCCAGCTCGGTGTGTTTTTCACTTTACATCCCCAAGACCAAACGTTCAGGAGTTAGCTCACCAACTCCACACCGCCGTCCCTTTGTCCTTCAGCTGTCCGACTACCCTCTCCCTCCACCACTACCACCGAGGTCTCTACCACAGTGGATGTGGCGATTGACACCGATGACCATCATCATTGAAATCTGATGATCTATGATGGAGGATGCCTTAATATTCAACCTGAAATCCTTGTGATTGGCAATTCTATCTCCAGGTTCATAAAGCTCCCTGGTAGCATAATTTACTGTTTCTCTGGATGTAAAGATTCTGATGTCACTATACACATTCCAGCCATACTTGACTGAATCCACCTGTCCACACTGTTATCAAGCATACTGGAACAAATGACATCGTGTCAAGGCAATCATTAAAGCTACAGTCTTGACTTTGAGTCCCTCGCTCTAACTTTAGAGAGCCTGGGCAAAAACTCTGTCTGTTCCCATTCCATCCCTAGGTAAGGGCTCAGAGTGCTTTAGCCACCTCTTCAGTCTGCACTGCTAGTTGATGAATTTCTGTACTGTTACAGACCATGGTTTCATTAATAACTTTGACTCATACTGGCATAGGAGGGACTTTTACAAAAAAGATGTTATTCACCCAAATGGTGAGGGGGTTAAGCAACTGACATAAAACCTCATCCATTGCATAGCTTTTTTCAGCCTGATGTTTAGCTACACGCAGAGATCATATTTCAAACTCTGTATCTATCATGTGTCCCACTAGCGCTCCCTTTGACAGGATATAGCCCTCTATTTCTCTGGCTGAGCCTGGTCCTGTCCCAGCCCATCCTATCACTGTCATAATTAACAACAGACCACTAAAACACTCTGGCTGCACTTAAAACAAGTAACCTTTCTCAGATCTCCATCAAGAGTTCACTCTCAGTCAAGCCTTTCACTCCAACAGTGTTTGTGTTTTGTAACATAAGATCTCTGTTAAACAAAACTTTTATTCTTAACAAACTCATTTTATCTCATAATCTGGATTTCTTACTTTTAACTGAGATCTGGGTTAAAACCGGGGACTGCTGCCCTCTAACAGAGTTCTGTCTTCCCAATTGACCCTTCACTAAGCCCCGCCCCCTGGTTACTGTTGCTATGCCTGGCAAGCTATCGTCCGTTCGCGAAATTTAAACATGGCGTTTACTGTCATGTCAGTGACAGATATTCCAGGTGAATTGACATCCAATTTCTGGAAAAGCAAGGAGATATGAGAGAGAAGTAGACAGAAAGGCTTGTAATATGCATTTGAAAGCTACATCCGCGATACAAGTTGTCAGCGTGTGAATGAAGGGGAAATTAAAATCGAGGCTAAAGCCTACAGGTCCCAATATAAGACCCAGGCACCCCACGTCTTAACTATTCACGTTAAGGACAAGGAGATAAATGAACAACAATGCTCGTGTACAGCAGGGTAAGACAATATAGATAGTAGTATTTTAAGTTGTATTTTAAGCTGACATTTAGTTATGAGTCCATATAGCCTATTAGCTAGCTTTCAGATCTAGCTAACATTAGGCTATGTTTTAGCTAGCCAGGCTAGCCAGCTGGATCAGGGGAGCTCACATGCACTTTCCCGTTTGTTTAAAGTGCACCAGGATATGGCTCACACATCGTGGGCTTGATCCATACACTGGATCTTATAAAGGCAAGAACAGAAGAGTCAGCTAAGCCCGGCACAAGTTTGCCACAATAATGGCACAAACCAAGAGGTGGTAAAATAAAGGCTGTGCCCGTATCATCGGTGGTGGTCGCAAAGGCTAGACAGGATCGAAAGCGGAGACCGGTTGACTGTCACGTTAGCTAACCTAGCTAGCTAGGCTAGCTAATGTTAGCAAGCTTACCTTGGAGCAAACAATGTGTTTTTGTTTATCCTCCATGGATTCAGCTGTGAATGAGGTCTTCCACACTGTTTGATCCACATTCGACATTTTTCCTCTTGTGTTTTACGTTTAGGAAAAGCCCAAAATACAACCCCGCCCTCCAAACTTTTAGGATATCTGCTGTCTGATTTGCAGGTACCGTAAGCGCACCGCTTCGGCATTTCCTCGATAGCTTGCCAGGCCGCCCCTGCTTAGTAACGGTTACTAACGTAGGATTGGACAGTGGCTGTTCTAGGGCGGGGCTTAGCGAAGGGTCAATTACCAGACCCTCAAGCTCCCTAGGCTCACTGGTCACGATAGGGGTACTGCAGTTCTTTTTAAGAGTAATTTTACTTGTAATCAGCTTACATGGGGTACTTTCAATAGCTTTGAAATACTTTCTTTTAACACTGATTGTGAAATCCCAGTATGTTGCTTGGTTGTCTACCGACCACCCACACCTTTTCATTCTTTTTTTTTATATTTTGCAAATTACTGAATATACAATGAATAATAAGTATACAAAATACAGCAACCCCCCCTCCCCCGTTATCTCCCACAACGCATCCCCAACAACCGAGTAGGGACATAAAAGAAAAAGAAAAGAAAAAAATAGAAATGTTAAATAAAAAGTAAATAGATAAACAAAAAAGTAAAGGATGTGTCTTAGCTCAATGTATATGATCTTGATGGTACCCTACTCCCTCAGAGCTTGTTCCTGCTGAAGCAGCTTACCAACATTAACATTATGCCTTAAGAAATATATAAAAGGTCTCCAGATATCATCAAACATATTTTGTTTATGTCTAACAATATATGTTATCTTTTTCATTACGTTTGAAGCCATTTCTTTAATCCACAGTCCAATTCTTAGCCCATTAACATTTTTCCAATAAAGAGCAATTATACATTTACCTTGTAATATACACATGTCTATGAATGTAAACTCTTTGCTTTGTAAGTGATGGTTGATACGATATGTACCCAGAATAAAAAGCTTAGGATCCAATGTTAATTTCTTTGATAAAATGTGATCAATCATATTAATAATATCTAGCCAAAAGTATTTCACTTTCATGCATTCCCACATACAGTGGTATAGTGTCCCTCTTGCCTCATTACACTTGATTCAGGTATCAGGAATATTATCATTAAACTTATGCAATTTAACAGGAGTTATGTATGTACGCATTAGCCATTTATACTGTGTTTCAAGCTACTGCTAAGTGTCTGCCTCTGAGCCTTCCTGCATGTCTTACTCCAGTCTTCTAAAGATATTTCATCATCGATGTCTTCCTTCCATGACCTCAGTTTTGATTCTGAGGATTCATCAGACCCAGATTCAAACAAGCCATACAAAGATTAAATCAAACCTTTATCATAGCAATGTCCTATAATTGCTGCCTGTAATGAGGAAATGATAGGTATTATCTAATGAATGAATTTGAGAGGATGATATAAAGTTCCTAATTTGAAGATATTTGAAAAAGCGATTCTTTGGAATGTCGTACTTAGTTGATATTTTTGCAAAGGACATTAATCACTGTACATATCTTGCACGTTCCTTAACCCTTTTTCAGCCCATAAGTGAAATCCTGAGTCACATTCCCCTGGATTAAAGTTAACATTACCACAAATACGACTGAACCATACAAGTGTCAAACCAAATGTTAATCATATTCAATACAATAGGGTTGTCTGTATTTTTACTCAGGTATTTGTGATCTGCTGAATACAAATACAAGTGCAATGGTAAGCTTGGCGTAACACTACAAGATTCTATATCCATCCAAGCAGGAGGGTTTTCAGATGAAAAATAAAACATGATGGGCAACAGTTGAGCAGCCCTGTAATACCATTGGATGTTTGGGTATCTGCTCAGTCATATGGTCAATATGGTAAAGATAGACAGTCTGGGGCATTTATTTTGCCGAATAAAGTTGGTAAACAATTTATTAATTCTGGTAAACAAATATTAGGGAGGTGGCAGGGGGATATTCTGGAGCAAAAGGAGAAATTTAGGGAGAATATTCATTTTTAGAATAGTTATCCTGCCAATCATTGAGATGGGTAAAGATGTCCAACAATCTACTGATGAGGTAGTTGCTTCCAGAACTGGGTCATAATTTATCTGAGCAAACTTATTCACTTATGGGACAATTTTTATAACCAGATATGTGAAATTATCTGTTCGGTTGAAAACAGATGCATAAACATGGCGATTTATCCTCTCTAAATAATCAAGTAACATTTT
This sequence comes from Lampris incognitus, assembly GCF_029633865.1. Taxonomy (NCBI): domain Eukaryota; kingdom Metazoa; phylum Chordata; class Actinopteri; order Lampriformes; family Lampridae; genus Lampris; species Lampris incognitus. The sequence goes on from NC_079218.1 coordinate 15,383,430, forward strand.
AGCTTATTTTGAATGATTAACTTTGCATCCAGATATTTTCACAAATGTTTTAATAAGATCTAGGAGTGCAGAGGTAGAACTGTTTAGATTTTTTAAGAGCAAGATTACATCATCGGCAAAGAGTGCTATTCTATGTTCTAAATGACCTTCTCGAATTCCATAAATGTCACTATGCATCCTCACCTCTATAGCAAATGGTTCTACCGCAAGAACAGAATAAATCGTAATGGTGATAAAGCACTTCCTTGCGGGCAACGTCTAGAGATGCTAAAAGGTTTAGAGACCACATTATTGGTCAAAACTTCTGCAGTGAGTCCAGTACAAAGCAATCTAGCCCATTTACAAGATGTATCTTCAAAGCCAAAGTGGGTAAGTACCTCAAACAGATAAGGACATTCAACACGGTCAAAGGCCTTCTCTGCATCAAGTGAGAGTAAATCCTGTCTGTTGCCCCTCTCTGGCTGTGTAAAATATTGAGCACTCGCCTGATGTTGTGAAAACCCCGTCTACCTTGAATAAATCAAATTTGGTCCTCTTCCACCACCCGAGGAAGCAGGCCCTCCAATCTTCTTGCAAGAACTTTGCAAAGTATTTTTGTATCTGAATTTAAGAGGCTAATTGGGTGCATATTTTCACATTTTGTGTTTGGTTTTGGAAGTAATATGATTAGGGCACCCCTCATGGATGTGGGCAGAAGACCATTCCTGAAATATTCCCAAAAGGGGTGGAAGTAATTTAGACTGAATTTTTTAAAATAAATATCTACAGGGATGCCACCTGGACCTGCCACTTTTCCAGCCTGCATAAAGCCAATCGCATCTGCAATTTCCAGTTTTGTTAATTCTCCATCTAATGCTCTTCTTTCCTCTTCAGAAATTCTAGGAATATTAAGGTTGTTTAGGAATTGTGTCTGCATATCCAGGCTGGAAGAGCACTCAGAACTATAAAATGTCCCATAGAAGACCCTGAAGGCCTCATTAATCTCTGTTGGGTCCACTATAGTTCTACCTTGAGAAGTTTCAATGCAGTTAATACATGTGCCATGCTAAAAGTTTCCCGGGCTTTTTTTAAATGAACTCTCTGAAATGTTAACTTTGGTGGTTCTCAAATATGACAAGAGTTATTATGGCTGGTGATTTTAATGTGCGCATTGGCCTGGCGGCCTGTCCAAGGTGTCTCCCTGCCTGCTACCCAGTGACTGCTGGGATAGGCTCCAGCATCCCCACTACCCTGAGAGCAGGATAAGCGGTTTGGATAAAGGATGGATGGACAGTGACAACCTTATGGATTCTCTTGCAACCATCCATCCATTATCCGAACCGCTTATCCTGGTCTAAGGGTCACGGGTCTCTTGCAACAACTTTTAAATATTATCAATTCTTTCAACCTTGTTCAACATGTGTCTGGCTCTATTTATAACCATGGTCACACTCTACCTTTTTTTTTACCCTTGCTGTGACCTTGAACTCTTTTTCCATGTTTGATTTTGTCTCTGACCACAAATGCATTGATTTTGACACCATGCTTCAGTGTTCTGCTCAACTGCAGAAATGCACAGTACACTTCCGCTTCTTCAATGACAGCTCTGCAGCTACTTTTCATCCTGTTTCTGATTCCTATAACCCCCCCCCCCACACACACACACACACACACACACCTGACTCCTCCAATGTTAATGATCTTTTGACCTGGTTCAATGCTCAGTGTGCTTCTGCGCTAGATACCACAGCTCCCTAAACTACCAGGTCATTTTCGTCAACTAACTCTTGTCCCTGGATTAACAACACTATTCACCATCTGAAAAGGGAAGTCAGAAGAGTGGCGAATAGGTAGAAGAAATCCAAACTCAGGGCCTACCTCCTCTGTCTCAAAGAACTGCTGTCCATGATCGACCAAAACATCAAAGAGGCAAAAGTTGCCTACTTTGCAGGCCTAATTAGGGGCAATAAACACAACCCAAGGTTCCTGTTTAAAACCATTGACCAGCTTGTAAACCCTGTCTATCCTGTTGTATCTGCCTCCTCCCAAGTAGACTTTGAAATTTTTTTTGTCGTCCTTTGTTGACAAAATCAGCAACATTCATTCTCATTTTAACATTGCTAATATTTCGTCTGACTCATCATTTTACTGTCCCACTCTCGTCTGATTTCCCCCCGGTCTCTGCACAATCTCATTGACACTGTATCCCATATGCACCTGTCCTCCTGTCCTTAAGATATAATCCCCCCCAAAAATTCCTACCTTGGGCCCTAGCTTTCTCTCCATTATTAATCTTTCTCTCACCTCTGGCTGTGTTCCTGATGGTTCTAAGATGGCAAATGTCCAACCTATTTTTAAAAAAAAAAACCCATCTTTGATCCAACCCTACCAAATAACTACAGACCTAATTCAAAACTACCATTCATCTCCAAAATTCTTGAAAATATTGTTGCACATCAGCTCCTTGATGTCATTGAAGGGCACAATATTTTCAATAAATTCCAGTCCAGCTTTCACCAACAACATAGTACAGAAACAGCACTACTATGAGTGACAAATGAAATCCTCATGCAAGCTGACAATGGCGAACACTCTATCCTGGTCCTGCTTGACTTAACTGCTGCTTTTGATACCACTGATCACTCCATCTTGGTTGAATGTTTAAATAAGTGGGTTGGTATCTCAGGACAAGCACCAACTGAACACAGAGCCTATCTGTCTAACATCAAAGAAAGTTGAAAACTTTATGTCCTCAACTGCCCCCATACTCTGGCATTCCACAGGGTTCAATCCTTGGTCCCATGCTTTTCTCAATCTACATGTTACCTCTAGTCAATCTGGTTAGCCAATTCAATTGCACCTCTCACCACTGCTACACTGACAAAATGAAGCTGTATTATCAGGTAAGCCAAATGACATGGGTAATATTGGTACCCTCCATGACTGCCTGGCCATTAAGGAATGGATGTCACTTAATTTCCTTCAGCTCAATTCAGACAAAACTGAGGTTCTCCTTATTGGCCCTAATAAGTTTGTCCAAGAAGTGAAACTTTGTATTGGCCCTCTGGCCACCAATGGTAAACCCTCCTCAAGAAATCTGGGTGTACACTTGGACCAAAATCTGAATTTCAACATACACATTGTGACAAAGTGGGTGAGAACACACCATTTGTCCCATCAATCTTAATCATTACCAGGTGTTGGCTTTGCCTGCCACAGTGGTGCAGCCTACACTCAGGTGCTGCTGATCAACTCCAAGGGAGTATTTAACCAATTGTTCTGGAGTTGTTAAGGTGTAGGACATCAGCATGTAGATGTGTGCACATGATGTTAATTTCAGTTCAATTGTTATGAGTTGTTTTGTTCAGTTATTTGTTACTTTAAAGCTCAACTGTTATGAGTTGAGTTTTGTTCAGTTAAGTTGAGTTAACTGTTAATTTGTTTGTTTCCTTTGTTCATTCTTCTGTTTTACATGTAGTGACACCCTGTAAATAAACCATTTTTATTTAATGGAAACAGTTTTGAGTCTGCCTCCTACATTTTAGTCACTCAGGTCAGGCTTCTCCACATTTGGTGGCAGCGTTGAGATTCGAACCCACACCCCCGAAGAGACTGAAGGCTTCCCCACACACATAAACAAGCTTGTGCAAACCCGCTTTTTTCCAACTCCGGAACATCACAAAAATCAAATCAATGCTATCAACTGGAGATCTTCAATTACTAATCCACACCTTATTTTTTTTCATGCCTTTACTACTGCAATGCTCTTTTCTCCTGTCTCAGCCAAGCAGCCCTGTCCCACCTGCAACTCGTACAAAATGCTGCAGCCAGGCTGCTAACCATCCATCCATTTTCCAAGCTGCTTATCCCAATCAGGGTCACGAGGCGCTGGAGCCCATCCCAGTAGCCATTGGGCGGAAGGCGGGGAAACACCCTGGACAGGTCGCCAGTCCGTCACAGGGCAGGCTGCAAACCAATACCAATCTTATAAGGCCTGACATCAGGGATGGGCAATTTTGATGATAGAGAGGGCCACAAAAATGCTATCCTCCCTACCAGAGGGCCAGATTGTGACCATGCACTTCCACCAGTGAGCTACTGTAACCCCATCACTCAATTAACCAATTATACATTAGCTACTGATTTAATGAAAATAAAATATATTCTGGTAATCAAAGTTTATTATACCAACATGTCTTTTTAATGCGCTTAACACAGAAACAAAATGTCCACATTCCTGAGTGATATACCATTATTTCAGTGCAATGGGGTCTCAAAAACCTTCATTCAATAATGGTACAAAAGTTAACATTCACATTAAGTGCAACAACTAATATTCATGTTTTTAGTGCATTTTTACTCTGCCCTTCCATTCCATGACATGTCTCAAATAAACATGCATTTAGCTCAAAATGATAAATGGACTGCATTTTATGTAGCCCTTCTCTAGTCTACCGACCAGTCAAAGTGTTTTTTACAATGTATGCCTCATATTCACCCATTCACATTCATACACTAACGAAGCAATTGAAAGCCATTAAAACTCACCCACAGCCTGTTATCATCTCCAAAACCTTTAGCCATCTCTACTCTTCACTGTTTTGCCATCTGACAAGTGCTTCCCATGCGCAAGGGAAACAACATAAGACACATTGACAGAGGACTCGTGTGTAGATGTGGCTTTGGTAAAAAAGGCTCTGCTGCCGGTTTATTTTTCCTTTGAGGTCAGTGATGATAGCGGCTCTGGCACTTCCGGTGCACATGTCATACTTGTCTTTGTACGTGGTATTGTAGTGGCAATTTAAGTTGAAATCCTTCATGCCTGATTTTGTTTCCAGGCACACTAAACACATGGGTTCACCTAAGAATTCCATAAAAAGATATTCTGTTTCCCATCTTGCCTGGAAGAAAAGGTTCTCTAGGTCAAGTTTTCTTTTTTTGCTGCTCATGTCTCGTCTCGTCGCGTGTCATTGCGGAAGAGGCCCGTCGAGACCAAGATGAGACCATGTGCAAGCAGTTGCTTGGCTAAAGGCCTCGTGTTTCGAGGGAGCACCCTCTACCAGTGGACAGTATAATCACAATTGAGATCTGGTTCAAATGTGGTCAAATGGCCCGCTTTCAACCAATAATTTACTGATATTTGGAAATTGACGTGTACTGAGTGAGGACGGGGGCTGTAGGTGGCCCGCGAGCTGCCAGTTGCCAATGTCTGCCCTAGATGGTCATGCCCCTTTATACATTTTCAAACATTTGCATCCTTACTCCATCGCTACGCCACTCAGATCTTCCGACCAGGGACTCTTATTTATACCCCGCTTCCTCTGCAAAGCCAAGGGTGACTGTGCTTATGCCGTAAGGGCCCCGTCCCTCTGCAACAGTCCCGCCCCCAGCTTTAAAAAAAAACTTCTTAAAACCCATCTCCACCGACTTGCCTTCCCTGTAATGGGGCTGTAATTTTTACTTTCCTGTATATAGGTATGTGTGTATGCTTTTTTTTCTTCTGTATCTTGTGCAGCATTTTGCAACTTTATTTTAAAAAGGTGCTATATAAATAAACATTTACTCGTGTAATTATGGGCTGATTATCCCAAGTAGAAGAGTAAAAAATAACATGGTTACCATTTTTATCAATCAATCAATCAATCAATCAATCAATCAATCAATTCTCAATTCTCTTAAAATATTCAGTTGGGGGGAAATATCCTCCATTATTACATTATTTATTTATTTCCATGGATCTGGATCTTGTGGCTCCAGTCCCTTTTGAGAGCATGTTGTTCTTTTTATTTTTTGAGGGGTGGGGGATGGGGGGGTGGGGGTTACTTGGTTAACTAGTGAAAAGTAAAGCTTCAGTGGCAGGATTCCACTTTTGAATCTATCAATAGCAATATGAATAGTAACACGTATAGTAGCCTAGACATTAGAGGGCTACACAAAGGTGTAATTTAGCTCTTGTCCTGCCCAGGCCTGTCAAAATTCCGAGACCTAGTTCTAATACTGTTCTTTTCTGTTGCTGATTATGACTACCTTCCCGATCCATCGTTTCAGTGTAACTGAAACTACCAACCAGCAATTCTGCAATGAAGTTGCTCACAGGCTATAGATGAACATTTCAAAGGAAAGGATCTCATGTTTAGAGGCTATTAATTGATACCAGAGGTTTTACTCAATACTCTCCCCATTATTTTTTTTCTGTCCATTGTTAAGCTGCCACATACACATTGTTATGCTATCAAACCTGAGAAAGAGAGAGAGGGAGGGAAGGGAGGGAGCAGGAGACTATCTTGTGCAGTTGTGCATCTTTTTAGACTCAAAGGATGATGTCCGAAGCAGTGTCAGCTATTTTGTCGGTTCATTTGTATGATGATGATGATGATTTTAATCAGGACTAACTGCGTTGTGTTAGCCTACACATTTTTACCTTATTATTCCTGTACCTCCAGTTCCCACAGAATATTGCTCCTGTCTTGTCTCACTCTTGTACATTCATGCATTCATTACCCAAACCGCTTACTCAGGGTAGCGGGGATGCTGGAGCCTATCCCAGCAATCATTGGATGGCAGACAGGGAGACACCCTGGACAGGCCGCCAGGCCATCACAGGGCTGACACACACATTCTTTCACACCTAGGGGCAATTTAGTGTGGCCGATTCACCTGACCTACATGTCTTTGGACTGTGGGAGGAAACCGGAGCACCCGGAGAAAACCCACGCAGACACAGGGAGAACATGCAAACTCCACACACGATGACCCGGGACAATCCCCAAGATCGGACTACGCCGGGGCTCGAACCCAGGACCTTTTTGCTGTGAGGTGACCGTGCTAACCACTGCACCACCGTGCCGCCACTCTTACACATGTATGTCAAATTTGCTCTTATGTCTCTTGTTACCCTCTACGATATATATATATATATATATATATATATATATATATATATATATATATATATATATATATATATATATATATATACATACTTTTTTAAATTTGGTTAATAATTGAAGCTGCATGTGGTGTCACCACTTTTTTGGGGGGGGGGTATTTCCTCCCCATACCATCACTACAGCGTTCTGTATTTAGCACGTTAAACATGTTGAGCTAGCCAAGCAGCTAACTTTATATAGTCTATGGGCTAATTATATGGAACATGTAGTTAGTTGGGTCAAGCTAATTTTCTTTTCTTTTCGGTGTCCATTAATCCAAAAAAGCAAAAAGAAGCTTGCAACTTTCTCCATGGACACCTTTATGATGATGTTCAGTGATGATGATGAAAAATGATTGACACACAACCTCTGATTGACACCCTCCTCTCTGATGCTATTAATATCTCACCGATTCCTCTCCACCATCCCCCTCCCTCCTCTCTGTCCGCATCGGGAGCAGGCTGGAGAAGGCATAATCCAAGGTTGGATTGGTGTAGAAATATACAAGTTTTGTTGGGACTTTGAAAACTGGAATACCCCGACAACTCGAGCGTTTTCAGAGTTGGACATAGGTGTGTTCGAGTGTATGCGGTGTGGACATGAAGGGCCAGGCTTGAGTGGCGATAGTGAAAATGTCAGGTGTTTTTGTTTATTTATTTATTTATTTTGTAGGGAAAACAAACTGGATGCTAGGCTATAACTTTTTAAAGGTCAACTGTTTTTACTAGAAAGCTCTGGAGTACCTTCCCAACAGAAGAATAACACAGTAGCAGTAAGATATCTGATAGAGACAGAGTACAGTAAGCCTATCAACAAGACCGATCAATGCTGATCACATTTTGAGACGGATCTCAATCGACATGAAAGCTTTGCTGGCCTTAAAATCTGACAACCCTTCATAGTCAAATGAGGAAACAGATTAATCAATCCACTTCTCATCATCACTATAAAAGCCATAAAGCTGTAAATGGTGAAATATTGTAACATATGCAGTTTTGGGTTTTTTTGTTGAGTCTGTCATCACATCCTTTCTTTCGGGATTATAAGATGTTCTCATGTACACGTGAGTGCTTTATGCTGTGAGTCGAACCCATCTTTTCGACATTAACCAAAGATACCAACAAGGGAGGAAATTGAGAAATGTTTTCATGTTGGACGATGAGATGACTTTAACAACAGAATGCAAAGGCCAGTGGCGCCTGCATAAGATATTAAGTGGGGGGGGGGCAGATGGGGCCAGTGAAAATATTGGGGTAGCACACCAAAAAGGCTATACAGCATAGAGAAATTTCAGGGTATGCAAGTTAATACAAGGGTAAAGACACTATGCTGTAGTGTATAATAAATTACATACTGTTTAATTCCTTGGCTGATCTCCTGTGAATATCAGATGATAACATTCACAGTAGATCAGCCAAGGAATCATTAATTCACCTATAAAATTATGCTTGCAATACATCATCGTCAACAAATCAAGGGTGTGGGTTGCTTAAACATAAATATTCTTTTTTAGCTGATAACAAAGGTTTCATTTATGTCCAGCACATCACATTTTACATTATTTACAATTATCTTCCATTCTTTGAATTATAGCCACAAACAGACCTTGTATTTCAAATGTTAAGATTCTAGGGTGCTAAAAATTCTACAAGTGGCTCATTTATTTTACTAACTCAAACTTTTATAAAAGTACTGACAAGTTTAAAACTGTCTGTACATTTATTTATCTTATTCTATGCTTTTATAATGCCTTTTTTTCTTATCTTTTGCCTGTAAAGCACTTTGAATGACCTCTGCGATGATAAGGAGCTACACAAATAAACTTGCCTTCCCAATAATTCCAGGAGTATCTGTATTGTATAGTATAAAATAATGAATTATGGATGCAACAATGCCTGACCTAAAGTTCTGATGCAATTACAAAACACCACACATCAGATTTCATGCCCAGTTTCTTTATTACTTTTGTCATTTCAATGATGTGTATAATTTAATAATAAACAGCATTCCATTTCCATAGTTTTATCTCGGAAAAAAAAAAAAGCGATAAGAATGACAGGGCTTTTCAGTTGGGGGGCCAGTGGGGTGGCCAGTAATTTTAGCACGGTGGCCATGGCCCCACCTGGCCACCCCTTGGAGGCGCCATTGGCAATGGCAGCTTCTAGTATCACCTAAATAAGCAACGTGGTATGACTACTGTGTGCACACGTCATACTAGTGAGGCTCGTTTTAGAGGATCTGTGAAACAGAACCGCTTGATGCTGGAGGCCCTTTATCAGAGATGGTGTTGCTGGTGATCCGCCGCTACTTAGTGCCAGGTCACTTCAGTCTGTAGCACGGTGGATGGAGGACTACAGACCAAGTGGAAGGATAAATTGAGAAATGGATGCACAGAGAGGGAGATGGCTGAATGAATGGAAATGTGGAAGAGGGATAGATCACCGGCTGAAGAGAAGCACGGAATGGAGGGAGGTAGCAATGTACGGAGGGAGAGCGACGGTCGAGACCAAGTAGACAGTATGGCAGCTGTACTGTAGCTGGAATGTGTGGATGATATCAAGCAGAGGTGGGGTTATGGTGTGTGTGTGTGTGTTTGTGTGTGTTTCGAGGGCAGATACATTTAAATGCTGTAATGGGATTGAGTGACCCAAAACTTGTCGAGCTGCCAGCTGAGAGGGCTGGTTGGCAGTGGTTTTAAAGAAGCAGGGGATACAGGGGGGCTCAGTGAGCCACAGAAGCTGTTTGGCTCTTGGTTGAAGGAAGGAGACAGGACCGGATAAGGGAAGAAGAGATGCATGTTCTCAGGTATAAGATGCAATTTTCTAACACAAAGACAAAAAAAAAAAAAAAAAAAAAACAGATGAGAGAGCAAAAGGGATCAGGAAAACTCGGCTCTCTTTCAAAGCGTAACACCTGGGAAATGCAAGGCTATACTGACTGCCAGTGGGGTGACATCATCAGGGGCGAGTAAGAGGGCAACACTGTGGTGAGGATTAACAGGAAAGACTATAATGTGACTGTAATTTCACAATAATGAAATCGCACTGTGAGACAGGTTTTGAGTAACTTTGGTCCATAAGAAGAGGCTGTGCTAAACTCACCTCTCGGAAATTTAAACCTATTTCACAAGAAAAGTATCTGAGGACCAGCAACTTGAAGACCGGGCACTCAGCACATCTGCCGAGACCAAAACAGGGTAAGACTGGATAATCATCCTGGTGGCGAGTGAGAAGGTTCAGCGTCTCCCAGCCAGGCCTAACACAGTTTTATTGTTCAGCAACAGAAGCATAATCCCATTCTCCCTTGCATCTGCCATGGCTCCACCCTCTCCTGCTAAGAGGACATACTCTAGAGTCTTTCCTGCACTGCTGAGCAGATATTTGGCTGTCATCTATCTTCCGTAAATGACACCTGGGCAATAAAAGGGGCAGGAAGCGTTGTCACCCACCCTGTCCAATCAACCATCTGAACAAGACACTCTCCGCTGAGAGACACAGTACCCAAGTTATCACTTCAATAGCTTCTTTGAAATATACTTCTATCTTGCCAAGACCCCCTCCCCCCACAAGCCCCCAACAATCTCCTCACTTGTCTGTATCAACCAGTAGGACAGTCTGTAAATATTGCTGCTCTTACATTTCAGTATCATGTACATCATTACCCAAGTGGATTTTGCACTACATCTTGCTCTATACTAATAATAACAACACAGCCCTGTGCATGTCATCCCTTTTACACCGTGTGTGAGTATGTTCAGAGAACCTGTCAAAGTTAACATGTTTTCAGCCAGATGGTGATTTTTTTTTGTTGCTGTGTGTTTCTGATTTTGCCAACATAATGTGAACATAGTATATGCCCAAATGTTAACATATTATTTCCAATTGTCTTGATGCATGCTCAATAATCCAGGTAAGAAAATCAAAGACAGCTGAATCAGTCAATTCAGTCCATCATGGCCACTGTAACTCTAGTTAATGGTCATGGCAATTTGCATATGAAACTGATCGTTGGCTTCGGTCGTTATGCCACTGTAAGGGTGGGGATACCTGCAGTCAGTTGAGCCTGAAGAGGTCACTTAGATGGGTGATGAAAGATTTCTCTCAATAAGCGTTTTGTCCAGATGAACTGATTCAACTTTCTGGTATATTCACAGCCAGTTAAATCAGTTCATCAATCAGATTTCTGTGATTTCCTTACCGGAATTATTGAGCATGCATAAAGACCTCCTGGTATATCATTTTCCATTCTGACGTGGACTCCAGCTTTTGTAATTCAGATCCCTTTGAGGGTCCATTAGCAGTCGGTCTCTAATATAGCCTGCCCTAGTTACTGAATTGTCAGTCATATGCTTTGACCATGTTTAGCATAACAGTCGCCTCTCTATCAACAGTGGTACACTTAGCAACTTTTTGAGCAACACTGCCCCGGGAGTTGCCTCAGAGGTGCCTGGAAATATTTGAATAGATTTTTGATACTGAATTTCCCTTTGCTGCTTGTTGCTGGAAGCAATACCCATTTATGTTTATGCAGAAATCGTCTGCTCTATCACAGCTAAACCAGATTAATGGACTAAAGTAGGGTGACCACGATTTTTGAGTGCACTGCTTCTCTCCTTTCGACAGCTGCAGCTATACAGATGTTAAGACAGATGGTGTCTACAGAGCGATGTGCAGTCAAATATTGAATATAATTTTTTTATATGTACACATACATGTATGTGTACGTATCAAAGAAAATTCCTTTCACCCTTTTTCGGGTGGTGTGTGTCTTCATAAAGCTCGGGTCCTCTACCAGAGGCCTGGGAGTTTGAGGGTTCTGCACAATACCTTATGCTTCATATAGCCCTTCTCCTGGGGTCTGCTGTTATAGTAGCATTCCATCAGCTCCAAGTTCTCTGTCCTTGTCCATGAATGTCTTGTTCCAGTAACCCATTTCTCATCAGGTTGCCCTGGTTCCCAAACACATGACACGGCCCTTGTTAACCTGGGCGACGTCCGAGCTGGTATGACTCTACTCCTGTTACTCTCACTCATGTCTGAGGTAGGTGACTTGTATAGCATTACGAGTCAAAGCCACGGACTCTTACTGGAGACTTGTCCCAACCGGGGTTTGAAACCCTGATCTCCTGTGGGAAAGCCAGCGTTCTTACCTACTGAGCTAAGGAGCTGCAATATTGAGCTATTCAGCTGCTATACTGAGCCATCCAGCTGCTATATACACTCCATGAATGCCTGGCAACTCAGATGAACCAGCTGCTAACATCAGGGTCTCACCCTGACTGGCTAACACAGGGGCGAACAATACTGATCATGAGGGATCCCCACAAGGGTACAACACATCTGTGTGTGTATATATATATATATATATATATATATATATATATACACACACACACACACACACACACACTGTTGGTTATGGTTAATAATGGTTACACCATTCTTTAGTCTGTAACTGTGAAAAAAGGTCTGAATTCTTTGCACTTTCTCATGAAAAATAAATGTCACACTTATATGCTTTTACACTTAAAGGAATGTAATTAACTACTTAAATGTCATACGTAAAAGTATAATGCCTGTGTTTTTTTTCTTCTAATTCTGTCCTGCTTTGACTGAAAAAGATGGAAAATAAAAATCTCAATGCGGAAATACACAAATGAAAAAATTCTAAGAAGGCACTGTGTGCAGCAACTGTGTGCACCAGAGCAAACAGACCAAAGCTTATGTACCCTGTTTATCCTACCTGTGTGCATGCAGGGTGTGGATGATTGGGTTTACTAATCCCATACCAGGGAATTGAATATAGGCTTTCAGGCTTATTTACTCCCTTTTAACTGCTCTGCCAGGGCGCATAAAGATATAGACAATTTATTTCAGGATATGAATTTAGGCCTTCTTTTTTTTTTGGTGTTTCTAACCTCTTGTGGGAATTGCAAACCAGAATGTGACTTTAGGATATCTAACTCTATGTTTATGCACAGCGGATGCAGGATAATCGTTTAGCGGGCTTTGTGTAAGAATTTGGTTACTCCGCATATTTGTCCCCAAGGGGTAGCTGTGGAATTGTGCTTGTCTGATATGCTGTTGACATTTGTTTAAACATTACTAATGAGATAAAATATTTAATTTCTCTAGTTATACTCTTGGAATCACAATGAAATTCTATTTACATATTGTTTAGAATTACTATGCAATTCTAATTGGCTTCGTTGAACACACAACGTATATGTGGACCGCTCGTGGAGCGGCTGCTGCAACACTACACTTCCTCTATGATCAATGACACTGGCTACACAAGGTGTGAGCACAGTGCGTCATAAGTGGTGTGTTTGCACCACGGAGATCCACTCAACCAACGTAACAATAGGCCAGGCTTCTATTTACATTTTTACACGAGGTGTGTAAAAATGTCATCATCGAAAGAGTGGCCACTGGCCTGTAGATGGGTCTAGACTGCGGAGTCCTGGCCTGACGCATTAGCTCTCCTGTGTTGTGCCATCCTCTTGGCCAGCATCTAATTGGTTCCCCCGATGTACAATTCATGGCAATCCTTCCGGCACTTAACCACATACACTATATTGCTCTGTTTGTGCCAGGGGACCCGATCCTTGGAGTGGACCAATTTCTGGTGCAGCGTGTTTTGGGGTTTGACAGCAACTAAGACGTGGTGTTTGGAAAATACATGTCTCAACTGTTCAGAAACTCCCGCCACATATAGAATCACCACTGGTTTATGCTTAGGCATGTGTTGTCCTTCTCGTCTCTTCGATCGGCTGGTACAGTGTTTGGGCATCTTCCTGGCTTTGACAAATATCCAGTTAGGATAGCCACACTTAACCAGGGCCTGTTTAATGTGGGAATTCTCCCCTTCCCTGGCTGCTGTGTTGGTGGGGACATTGTCAGCTTGGTGGTACAGCATCTTGATGACTCCTAGTTTGTGCTCCAGTGGATGATGAGAATCAAACCTTAAGTACTGATCAGTATGTGTTGGTTTACAGTAAACATCAACAATCAAATGTCCCCCATCACCAATTGCAATTTCACAGTCTGAGAAGGCTAACCTGTCATCTTTCACATCCTTCCTGGTGGCGACATTTGAAATCATGATGAGAAAAACAAGAAAACGGTTGTGGAGCCTTTAAAGCAGGTGATCCAAAGGAGTTGAATCAAGTGCAACTGGACTTGGATGAGGGGCGAAACGTCTTCACGGATACATACCAAGAGGCTTCCTCAGTTCGTGCCTTTCTGACTAGACGACATTAGTCTGACTGGCTGGTGATGAGACTCAGAATTTATCCTCTTGGAGTCGTTGTCAGAGCTATAGATGTCCATGGCTCTTTGTGTCCCGATGTTTACCAACGCTCTTTAAAGCAGGTGCCATTGTCAGCTAACACGACAACAAAAAGAGTAAAACTTTTAGCAGAGGAGTATTTTTCCAGTCTACTCACCGATTTGAAGACAGCAGAAGCCATATCACTAGCCATACACTCATCCTGTGACTGAACCAATAAGCAGCTATCTGTGTTCACAAGATTTTTTGATGGGAAGACCTTTCGGAAAGAGCTACTTTGTTTGCTTTCTCTGCCTGGACGCACCACTGGGGAAATCATCTTCAATGAATTAACACAGTTCTTTGAGAAGAATGGCTTAGATGTGGGCAAAATTGTGCCCGTTGTCACTGATGGGACTCTGTCAATGGTGGGACAACACAAGGGTTTAATGAAAAATGGTTAAAAAGTTTGACCAGTGGATAGCTGGAGGTTTAAAAGTTCTTCCCTGCTGAATGTGATCAGAGTGTGAGAGCTGGAAACCAAAAAAAAAAAAAGTACTAGAGAACGCCGAACCAAGACTGTTGTCTGTGGCGCCATCTGACTTCATCAATTTGCACACTGGTACAGTCCTTTCATCTCTACCCAGGAGACTCAAGAAACTTAGCCTCCAAGAACAACAGCCGGTCACTAACGGCTCCAACGACTCATGACCACTGAATGGAGCACTAACAAAGTCGAAACTAACACCCCCAATGACTGTCGCTGCTTAACATTGGATCACAAAGACCCATGCACATCAATAGCTCTGATAACGATGGGCGTGGCTAAACATCAGAACACAAAGAGCCATGGACATCAATAGCTCTGATAACGACTCCAAAGAGGATAAATATCTGAGTTTCATCACCAGCCAGTCAGACTAGCTTGGTCTAGTCAGAAAGGTACGAACTGATGAAGCCTCTTGGATGAGAGGCGAAACGTCTTCACGGATATATACCAAGTCCAGTTGCACTTGATTTAATTCCTTTGGATAACCATAACCTGAATGAATGAGAACATTCACAGACACAATTGATGTAGAATTTCCAATTCTACAAACATATGTCTGCTCAGATAAACTGAATTAAACTGTTTCCTTCATGGAAAAAAAAAGACTTCATCAAAGTAAAGTGGAAAGTGCCCGTGGAAAGTGTCTGAGGCAGACTGGTACAGTGGTATTCTTCTACTTCTTTTGGCTACTCCTGTTAGGTGTTGCCACAGTGGATCATCCGTTGCCATTTCTTCCTGCCTGCTGCATCTTCCTCTGTCACACCAACCACCTGCATGTCCTCCCTCACCACATCGATAAACCTCCTCTTTGGCCTTCCTCTTTTCCTCTTGTCCGGCAGCTCCATCTTCAGCATCCTTCTCCCAATATACCCAGCATCTCTCCTCCACACATGTCCAAGCCATCTCAACCTTGCCTCTCCGGCTTTGTCTCAAAACCATCCAACCTGAGCTGTACCTCTAATATACTCATTCCTAGCCCTGTCCTTCTTCGTCACTCCCAACAAAGATCTTAGCATCTTCAACTCTGCCACCTCCAGCTCTGCCTCCTATCTTTTCATCAGTGCCACTGTCTCCAAACCATATAACATAGCTG
Source organism: Lampris incognitus (assembly GCF_029633865.1). Classification (NCBI taxonomy): domain Eukaryota; kingdom Metazoa; phylum Chordata; class Actinopteri; order Lampriformes; family Lampridae; genus Lampris; species Lampris incognitus. Next base: position 15,399,250 of record NC_079218.1, read on the forward strand.
GTCTCCCTACCATCTTTCCAAACTTTCCCTTTGCACCAGATGGGTATCAGCAAAAGTGAAAGAACTCCTGACACTCTTCTCCACCCACTCCACCCTGCCTGCACACTCTTCTTCACCCGTCTTTTACACTTCCCGTTACTTTGAACAGTTGACCCCAAGTATTTAAACTTATCCACTGTCACCACTCCTACTCCTTGCATTCTCACCATTCCACTGTCCTCTCTCTCATTCACGCATATTTATTCCATCTTGCTCCTCCTGACTTTCATTCCTCTTCTCTCCAATGCATACCTCCACCTCTCCAGGCTCTTCTCAACCTGCTCCCAACCTGCTTCCTACTATCACTGCAGATCAAAATGTCATCCATGAACATCATAGTCCACGGAGACTCCTGCCTGAGCTTGTCCGTCAACCTGTCCATCACCATTACAAACAAGAAAGGGCTTGGAGCCGATCCCTGATTTAATCCCACCTCCAACGTGAACCCATCTATCACTCCTACTGCACACCTCACCACTGTCACACTGCACTCATACATATCCTGCACCACTCTTACATAGTTCTCTGCCACTCCCGACTTCCTCATACAATACCACACCTCCTCTCTCGGCACCCAGTCATATGCTTTCTCTAAATCCACAAAGACACAATGTAATTCCTTCTGGTTCGCTATACTTCTCCATCAACATTCTCAAAGCAAACATCGTACCTGTAGTGCTCTTTCCTGACATGAAACCATACTGCTGCTCGCTAATCATCACCTCTCCTCATAACCTAGCTTCCACTACTCTTTCCCATATCTTCATGCTGTGGCTTAGGTGTCTGTCTGCCTGACCACAGCTAATGAAACAGTCTAGCTTAGGTGGTGCCTTGCTAGGTCTACCATACTGACTACAGCTAGCTGTCTCTCACTGCCTTGACCTGAGGCAACTATGTCATAGCCTGGGTAGATGCAGAGGATAAGGGCCAGCAATCCTAATCATAATGGGGGGGAGGGGTGCCCACAGAACTCAAAACATGCTACTTTGTGTCACTGACACTTATTTTTGGTATTGTTTTGCTGAACAATTGCACCTGAACTTTGTTATAAAAGATGCAAGAGTGATGAAGAGGAAAAAATTCACCATTACTGTAAATGCTCAGCAGTACTGAACAAGCAGGAAAAGCTGATGGACATAATGTGCTTTTCCACATCACAAAAAAAAAAATCCTCTATGATGCCGAGTTGCATTTGGGCTACAAATTCAAGAAGTCTAAAAATGGGGAAATAGAACACTAAAAAGTCCACTCACAGCTGTTGCAGTTTTTCCTCTTCAGTTGCCTGAGTACAAGTGATTAGCGAGAGGGCAAGATATGTGGATTCTCGGCACTGACTGGTCAAGCCTTAGAGAGAGAGGCGCCAGAGAGAGAGAGAGAGAGAGAGAGAGAGAGAGAGAGAGAGAGAGAGAGAGAGAGAGAGAGAGAGAGAGAGAGAGAGAGAGAATGTTCTGACCTTTTCTACACCCCTCCAACTCATCAGTGGTATAACCCTGTATCGTCTGTGAGCACTGTCCAATTCTAAAAGCTCTAGCACAAAGGGGATCTCTTTCACCTGCAGGAGGACTTCCTTAAGAGCGGTGGGACAAATGGATCCCCGAGCAGAAAAATGCAGCATTAGAAAAGGCTAAACAGTGCTCTGAATAGTCAGGAAAAAGAGGATGAGCACTGGGGTCTCTCTTTGCTAATTGTTTCACATATAGAATGTGCATTACAAGGCTACAACGTTCTCCCTGGGGAACTACAAACATTCTAAGGACCCAGAAAATGGTAAACAAGTGGACATGTCAGAGGGACCCTGTTTGCTGTGACTTTATTGTTGGTTTTGAGTCAACTACCTTCGTTAGTGTGTGTGTGCGCGCGCACGCATGTGTGTGTTCGATATTTTATTTTTTGCAGTGATTATTTTAGCTGAAAGTTTGTCTTGTAAACTACGTTTGTAGTAACAATTGCATTTTGCATATTCATTGCATATGCAAGACAGTAAATGGGAAATAATATCGTGGGGCATGAGCTCTGTGACCTATGTTTCTTGCTGTAACTGGGGGAATTGAGGAGAGGGTTAATAAAGAGTAGAAGAGTTTGAGGAAATCTATAGATATCGCTGTTGCATAGGGTGACACATTGTGTGTAAATTGAGAATAATGCCACATAAAGTTCCATAAAAGCTTATCTTCGCCTCCCGTGGTATTCTGTACAGCTGTGCAACAGAAGAGGAGTGCACAAGAGATAAGGGAGAGTATATTTATTAACTGAAGTGATACAGTGAATAAGTACGGTGTTACACTGGTGGCAGCGGTACTTTGCCACACACCAGAACATTGACCCTCGGTGACTGGACGGTTAGTGAGTTGAGTAGCATACACAACTTGATTGTGGATTTTGTGGGATGCTACGACCACAGATATAGATCCTGCTCCGGCTCACGCTGCAGTTGTGGAGGAACAGTGGGCTTCTTTCATCTTGCAAGGCAACCTCACTCATGCGCGCTGCAACAGCACATCTACCAACTTACTCCCTCCCTTTCAAGGTGGACTAACCGCAGCCGTTTCAGAGAGATCGGAGTGAGTTGTTTCAAGTGTGGATTCAGTGGTTCGAAGTGGCATTGAATGTTGCCCCATTTCACCATGATAAATGCAGACTGCTGGTTGCTAAACTAGCAGGTCAAGTCTTCTCATACTGACAGTCTCCCGCTCAAAGTGAAGGCTGATTAGGAGGAATCAAAACGGAGCCTCGGTGCTGTTTTTGGCCACATTCAATATTTGGCTACCTCCCAGACGTACATTAATGCCCGCCCACGTAAACACAATGAACCACTTGAGGTCTATGCAGCAGAACTATGCTGTCTCATTAAAGAGTCGTTTTCTTCTTATGGTAATGAGGCCCGGAAGTGTGAATTATTTCGGAGATTTGTGGCTGGGCTAGATCCTTCTCTCCAATTTAAAATCCATGAACAAAGAGAGACAAGTATTGATGCTGCATTGAAAATCGCCATACAGTGTGAAAGGGCTCAGCTGGCCATAACTGCTAAACTCCTTACCCCCCTCATGTTTATTGCTGCCTCACCACTGACAGGTCTCTCCCCTCCACAAATTCTGGGCATGGCAGAGCTTTCTGCTGCTATGCAAGATATTAAAGCTGAACTGAAATACATTAAACACCAACAGTCTGGACACCGTGGGGGTGGGGGTGGGGGGGTTGAATGACCTAATGCATCAAGTTGCCTGCCTCCAGCACCAGGTGTCGAGTGTTGCAGCACGACCAACTCGTCCCACATATGAGGATAGTCGTGGGCACAGTGGGGGCGAGACAGACCACAAACTCCATATTCCCATAGCTATTCCCCTTCATTCCAGCCTTCACTTCCTCAGTGTGCCCCAAGCCTAGCTGACCAAGGCCTGTGCCCTTGGTCAGCCCCTGTTGTAATAAAACAAAAACAAAAAAAAGGCTGAACATACAGGTTTTGTGTGGTTCAGGAGGCTGAACTCTGTAATTAGTAAAGAGTCACACCTACTGCCACAGATAGATGACACTCTTGACCATCTTTCGGGTGCACAAGTGGTCAGCACTTTCAATTTGACATCTGGGTATTGCAGGTTCCCCTCAATCCAGCTGACAGAGATAAAACTGAATTCTCAATGGGGGTGGGATTGTATCAGTTTCATGTTCTCCCCATGAATGTCTGCAATGCACCACTTAGCTTCCTGAGACTCATGGAGCTAGTACTCCAGGGATAACAATGGTCTGTGTACCTCATTTACCTAGATGACATCATTGTCTACAGCTTGGATTTCCAACAACTGGGTCCCCTTGGTAACATCATACGTCATCATGGTCTCAACTTCCACTGCTATGCCGATGACATCCAGCTCTATAGCTTCGCTAAATCCATCACCACTGCAATTCCTCCACTCTAACCGACTGCCTCACTGAAATCAAATCATGGATGCAAGCCAACTTATATTAAATTGTATTAAATCAGACATGATCATCATTGGTCCCAAACCCCTCAACAAAACCACCCACAACTTCTTCCTCAATATTGCTAATCTCCACTCTGTCTCCTTCCCCACACATCCACAACCTTGGAATAATTCGCGACAGCAACCTGTCCTTTGAACACCACCTCAACCAAATCACCACAACTGCCTTATTCCACCTAAAAGAAGAAAAAAAAGCACATCACTCTCCTTCTCTGCTGCCGAAACTTTGATCCATGCCTTCATCACATCTAGAATTGACTAATGCAAATGCATTCTTTATGGCACATCATCCAAAGTCCTAAATAAATTCCAGTACATCCAGAAATCTGCTGCTCACCTGCTCACCCACTCCCATTACCGTGACCACATCACAGCTGTCTTCCAGAACCCCCCACTTGCTCCCTGTTCCACAACGGATCCAATTCAAAGTCATACTCACTCACAAAGCCCTTAATAACCAGGCCCCCTCCTACTTCACTGACCTGCCCCACTACCATACTCCTTCCAGCAGCTTCTCCTCCTCCAATGCCAACTTCCGGTCTCCACCACCCCTCCACAAGTAGCAGACCTGGGGTGACAGAGCCATCTCATAGCTGCCCCCTCCCTCTGGATCTCTCATCCCAAACACATCTCAGACTGAACTGATTCATATTCAGATCCCTAATCAAAACTCACCTTTTCAGAACTACTTTTAATGTGTGATTAATGTTGTATGTTGTGTTTTTTGTGTGTTGCTTTTATGATAATTTTAACTTATGTAAAATGTCTTTGAGTACTCTGAAAAGCATTCTATAAATAAAATGTATTAATATTATTATTATTGACTGTAATCTGTAATATATATATTTTTGTTTGCCCCCCCTCCCTAAGTACAAGTAGCAGGAGTGCCTGTTTCTCTATATATGCTACAGAAATAGCTTGTCCCCTGGCACAAACAGAGCAATATAGTATACACTGTGAAGTGCCAGGAGGATTGCCGTGACTTGTACATCGGGGAAACCAAACAGGATGGGATAACACCGAAGAGCTAACGCGTTAGGCAAGGACTCCACAATCTACACCCATCTACAGACCAGCGGCCACTCTTTCAAGGATGAGGATGTGCACAGCCTTGATAGGGAGGAACGCTGGTTTGAATGGAGAGTCAAAGAGGCCATCTAAGTGAAGAGGGAATGACCATCCCTGAACTGAGGGGATGTACCAAGAGTACATCTGTCACTATCATACAATGCTGTGATTGCAAATGTTCCCCAGTCCTCTGTGAATAGTACACATGGCCATTGTAACTCTAGTTAATGCTCATGGCAATTTGCATACGAAAGCGATCGTTTCTGGTCATTATGCCACTGTATTGTTTATAAGGGTGAGGATACCTGCAGACAGTTTAGCCGAGGTAAAGTGAAGAGGTAATTTAGATGAGTAATTAAATCTTTCTCTTTCAATAAACGTTGTGTCCTGATGAACTGATTCAGCTTTCTGTGATACAAAAATGGCTTGTGTCTGCTCTTCGTTTGTTCTTTACATTCTCAAGACAATAAAAAATATAAACAATTTCAGTGTAAACTATATTTGAAGGACTGTTTTTCCCAGGATACTTACGAGTGCAATTAAATATCAGTACAACCCTTATTCTAACAACTGGCTTGTGCAATGACAAGGTCATAAATAATGGAGCAACTAACTAATTACCTAGTCATTAATCCCCAATGTTAATTAGGAGCTGCTCTTGGTTTCAGCACTGGCTAATACAGCAAAGGCTGAATTTAAAGGGACACTAACTTCAAGGAGATATTGTCATGACCTGATCCATTCTCTCTAATATGCCATTATCTTTTATAACATTGTGTTGGTGTGATTGACTGGCCCCGGTATGCTTCATGTTGATGCGCACTGGTCTGAAGCATAATCATTCCCTCAGAGGTTCACCCTGAATCACACTTTATGCAATCAATTTGATTATTTTCCTCTCCTTCTTAATGCAGGGACATAATTGCTTAAATATTGTTCAATTCAAGAACCTCCACAACTTTGGAGGTCCCACTGCTAATAAACAGTGTAGTTTCTGGTTTCTCACCTCTTAGACAAATCCCACTTCATAGCATTCATGTCTGCTGCCATGGATACGAGGCATCTCCCCTGAGCGGAGATCGATATAATTCAGCGCCTAACACCCGGCCTGTCATTTATCTTAACATGAAACCTCTCAGTGGCTATGCAGCCATAGAACAACGTTATCAATAAGACATGGCCTAATAAACAGAAAAACAAAAGATCAAGGTAGACACGCATCCTCTGCAGTTTCTTGCCGAGAACTTGTTACGATTTACATTCAAAGTGATATCTGAACCTTTTCAATTTTGAGCAACCACCTTTATAAATGTACAGATCAGCCGACATCCAGTAATGGGTGTGCTGGTGATCTTAAGTCAACATCCAGCACTTAAAGGTTTTTTTTTAGTCATGTTTTTCCTTGCTCCTTCCATCAGTGACAATGCAGTGTCTACTTGTGATTATTACTGAATATGTTAGTACTCTGACAGATGCGTAAAAGGATGATGTTGTCCTTTTCAGTGGTTTCAAAATTATAAATGTACTTATTACAATTTCCCAGAAGAACAACCTGTGTTGGTTGACCATTCAGGAACTCCTCTGTGTATGTGCACAAATATTCTGCCAAAGTCAGGACAAAGAAATGTCATTTTAATGGTAGCTAGTTTAGAGCCATTATAAACTGTTACTGTTAATAATTTTTTTTCTTTTACAAAGTGATTTTAAACATCCCCACGACCCTGACAGCAGGATAAGCGGTTTGGATAACAGATGGTTTTAAACATTTCTGCCTCTCCTTTTAAATGCATACAGATTTTAGTTTACAGTGTTCCAAGAAAAAATCAATGTATGCTAGGTGGCATGGTAGGGTATTCCTGGCAGCTAAGTATGCTGATAAGATTTTGCCTCCAAGTTCTTCTTTCCTGAATCACTAACTTTCACAACACATTTAGGCCACTGAAGTACATGACAAGTATCATAGCGAGCAGATTTTTTTTTTCACTTCACTACTGCAGATTGGCATCGCCAATGAATGGTCATGCATATTCACCCATTGATGTGTCTCATCCAGAGCATGAGTCTTTCCTGCAATATTTCCTATGGTGCTGCTAGAAAATATCAATCAAATACCACTGTGCAGGTGCACACTCATATCTGTGAGTCAATTTAACATCCCAAACCATAATGTAAATTGTCATAGTTTAGTACTCTGGTTGTTTGTCCAATGCCTTATCACTACCTTGTGGCAACAATTGTTTTTTGGGGGAGGGGGACCCTGCATACATCATTGTTGTAGTCATCCCCTCTAATATTGCTGATGAATGACAAACATAAGACAGGAAATCTACATCACCTGATAAAAAGCTAAACTTGATTTCCTAACCTTTAAAGACTTATCTTAAAATATCGACTTGCTAAATCTTAACTGTAGCAATCATCAACATGAAATTAAACAGTTTATTCCAAAATGAAGGGAGATGTTCCATTTTGCTACACAATCACAAAATTATATTTCTTTAGTGTAGCAAGAGTGTAGCATGTCCTTGTTTAGACTTATTCAGTTTACAAATGAAGTTTACTAAGTTCATGGGAGTGCCTCACTTCTGCTGCTTCATCTCTGTGAGAGTCGTGCGGGCCCCGAGGTTCCTGACACAGTTTTCTCTTCAAAATGTAAACACCTACATTACTGCCATGCTCCGAGTTGTTATAACTCTGTCTGTCTAATGAGAGATGTGCTGTTAGGCCCCTCCAAACTCTAAAGAAATCTCCACTCTCCAGGCAAACTTTATTTGATGGATAGGTGAGAGATGTTGGGGTGGTCTACATAACTCAGATACACTCTTCTCTGCACTCAGGATTCTCTCCCGAGTCCACTGTTCTCACCAAAGTCACACATGGCCAGTCTACAGCGGCACCACAAGCCGAATCTCCTCAGATGATGGCTAGGCACACCCTGCTAAAACTAATTAATACACCATAGACCCTCAGACACAGCTAACTTAACAAGCTCGAAACCCTCATCTGAGGATAAGGTGCAGATAAAGATGTTTCGCTCAAGTTCAAGTTCAACTTTATTGTCATACATATTTAGAATACAATGAAATTCTTGTGCTCTGGCTCTCTTTACCTTAACACAAGGGGCACAAAGACAAAGAACACAAGGACATACCATTCCACTCCAAAAAAAAACAAAAAACAGACTATGTACACATTGAATTCATCATACATTATATACACAATATACAATACATAATAACCCAACAATGTAAGGTACATATGGATGTGTCAACTGTTCAGCATCCTTACTGCCTGTGGAAAAAAACTATTACTGAGACAGGTGGTATGCGATTTGATGCTCTGGCAGGATTTTTTTTATTTTATTTTTTATTTTTTTAGATGGAAAGAGGGAGAACCGAACACGAGCTGGAAGGCTGGTATCCTTAATGATGTTTTGGTTTTGGGGTTTTTTTTGCAGCGAGTGGTGTAAATATTATGAAGTTTTGGTAGTTCCATGCCAATGATTTTCGCTGCTGTCTTTACAGTCCTTTGAAGCAGTCTACAGTCCTGAGCAGTCAGGTTGCCAAACCACAGTGATACAGCCTGTCGAGACACTCTTGATGGTATTGCAATAAAAGTTCCTAAGAGTATTGGTACTCATATCAAAACGCCTCAGAAAATACAGTCTCTGCTGTGCCTTCTTGAAGATACTGTTGGTGTTGAGAGACCACGTGAGGGTGTCTGTGATGTGTAAACTGAGAAATCTAAAACTGTCCACAATTTGAACAGATGACCCATTGATGGAATTCGGAATGGGATTTCCTCTGATCTTTCTAAAGTCAACAATGATTTCTTTTGTCTTATTGACATTTACAGAGATGTTGTTATCATGGCACCATATGGTTAAATCTTCCACTTCCCTCCTATAGGCCCTCTCATCAATGGCACTTATTAGTCCAATCACTGCGGTGTCATCTGCAAATTAAATGACACTGCTGTTGTCCTTTATGGCAACACAGTTGTGCGTAAATAGACTGTACAATAGGGGACTGAGACAGCAGCCCTGAGGTGCGCCAGTCCTAAGAACTAATGTGGATGAGTATATTTTACCTGTTCTCATAGTCCGGGGCCTGAATGTCAGGAAATCAAATAGCCAATTACAGATAGTTGCCAAGACCAATTTGGATGGTACAACTGTATTAAAAACAGAACTGTAGTACACCTTGAAAAGAAAAATATCTATGTCAGAATGTTGTTTATTGATTAAACAGTATGCAGAACAAGTGAGATAGCGTCACCTACAGATCTATTGGAACAGTAGGCAAACTGTAATGGGTCATGGGTAGCAGAAATGATACACTTTATATATGATATAACCAATCTTTCCAGGCACTTCATAATAACAGAGGTCAAAGCAAAAGGTCGATGATCATTAGGGCAAGAGGCATGTGTTTTCTTAGGTACAGGCACAAAGGTGGTTTTCTTAAAACACAGTGGAACCACAAAAACTGACAGAGACAGGTCAAAAATGTCAGTAAAAACCTGAGATAGTTGAGTGTAACATGCCTTGAGGACATGGGAATGGATGCCATCTGGGCAAGCAGCTTTACGAGCCTTAACCCTTTTAAAATTTTTACTCGCATCAGCCTCAGTCAGGGTGGCACTGTGTTGCTGTCACTAGATTCAGGTTGTGAGCTTCAAAGTAGGTGCAAAAGTTGCTAAACTCATCTGGGAGAGAGGCAGAGATGTCGATAGCCACACTGGGTTTAGAGTTATAGTACATAAACCACTGCAGCCCCCTCCACATGCACCACGAATCACAACCATTATAGTAATTTTCCAGTTTGTCCCTATATTGTATTTTAGTGGCTTTGATGGCTCTCCTAAGTCATACCTTAATTTTTTGTAGCAAACCTTGTCCCCCAATTTAAAAGCAGTGGTACATTCCCTCAACCTTAGGTGAATGTCGCTGGTAATCTAGGGCTTCTGGTTGGGATAGGAGCAATATAGTAATCCACACAGAATCCAACATAGCCAGTGACCGATTCAGCATACTCATCCAAACTTGAGGCTGAATCCTTAAAGGTTGACCAGTCTGTTGATTCAAAATATCCCTGAAGTTTGGATTTGTGTTCCGTAGTCCAGCACTGTACTGCCCTCACAGTGGGCTCTGTGCACTTCACTTTCAGCTTGTAGGCAGGAAGCAAGAGCACTGACAGGTGGTCAGATTTCCCAAAGTGGGGTCGTGGGATAGAAATGTAAGCTGCCTTGACCATGGAGTAACAGTGGTTGAGAGTCTTATTGCCTCTGGTTGGGCGAGTGAAATGTTGGGAAGATTTTGGTAGCACAGATTTTAGGTTACAGTGGTTAAAGTCCCTCACCACAATTGAAATGGCCTCAGAGTTTCTGTTCTCCTGCCTGCCAATGGCTCCATACAGTTTGTCCAGCGCCACTGAAGCAGTAGCATGCAACAGTATGTAGACAGCAGTTAACAATACGCAGCGGAATTCCCTTGGAAGATAGAATGGTCAGCACCGTATTGTTAGTTGTTCCAACACTGGTGAACAGGACTGAGATTATTTCCACATCATTGCACCATGATTTGTTAGCCAAGAAGCATATACCACCTCCCTTTACCTTGCCAGTAATTGTTATGGAACGGTCCATGTGGTGCATAGAAAAACCCTTCAGTTGCATAGCCCAATCAGGTGTATTAGGGCCCAGCCAAGTCTCTATAAAGCAGAACACACAACAGCCCTTCATGTCCCTTTGAGAGCTTATTCAGCAATGAAGTTCCTCCATCTTGTTGTCAAGGGACTGGATGTTAGATAGCATTATGCTGGGAATTGGGGGCCGGATAGGACGCCATTGTAGCCTCAACAGGGCGCCGCCCTATTTACCTCACCTCCGGTAGATCTGTCTGCAGTCATTAACCCATGGTGGTACCTGTTTGTTGTAGGTAATCTCTCTCGGCATGTCCTGCAGCTTCCAGCAGTTGGTAACGTCTAATCTTATGTCCAGCAAAGTCTGGCAATCAAAGGTAATTGTGCAAGATGTGCTCTGTGCAACAAAAGCAAAATATATCACAAAAACAAAGAACGAAGCGAGAGTAGTTTGTAGCGAGTTGCCATACTACGGCGCCATATTCGATCTTTGATAGATCTCCTGTATTTAGGGGTGTGTCGGTGTCCACGTGTACACGTTTACACGGAAATAAAACCATAACCGTTTAATAAAAATCCGATAAACGTAAAGGTTTTTGTTATGTTTTTTTATATAATGCGTGATAACGTCATCATTCTTTGCTGCGTGACAAGTGCAAGCTCCATTGACGCATGGGGTGGCGGCTAGTAAAAATCTGCGAAGCCCCATGTGGGAGTTTGGATTAGAAAGCTTCTCAGCGGGATCTAATCGCATCGAAGGGCTTCGCGGGAGCGGTAAACTCCCAACCCCCCCCCCCCCCCCCAAAAAACAGGAAGTTTCTAACGCATACTCATCCAGAGATATTCGATCTTATGTAAATGCTGTAGCCTACTTGTGTCATACGACATCGACGACCTTAACAGCGGTGAATCTATGGAATAATAAGGCTACAGCGACCTCTAGCGGTATGGCACCGACATACTTTCAAAATTCACAAAAATCCTGAAACGTGTACACGTTTAAACGGTGCAGTAAGTGCCCTCAAGAAAGAAAAAAGAAGAAAGCCACTTTATTTTGTCATTGTAGATTACAATGAAATTGTAGGTTACCATGAAATTTGTTTTCTGCATTTAACCCATCCTATTGTACAGGAGCAGTGGGCAGCTGCAGCGCCCAGGGACCAACTCCAGTTCTTCTTTCTATTGCCTTGGTCAGGGGCACAGACAGGAGTATTAACTCTAACATGCATGTCTTTTTTGATGGTGGGAGGGAACCGCAGCACCCGCAGGAAACCCACGCAGACACGGGGAGAACATGCATACTCCATACAGAAAGGACCTGGGATGGCCTGGGGTTCAAACCCAGGACCTTCTTGCTGTGAAGCAACAGTGCTAATCACTGGGCCAAGGTGCTGCACAATAGCACTCAAAGCTATTGGTTAGAAAAAAAAAGTGTAATGGTAAACTGTGCTCATGTATTGGGGGTGTTGCATTTTGTGAGCTGTTATAGGCCTAAGTGAATGTTTACCCACCTCACAGCTTCTCACCCCTTTCTCTCTAGCTAGCAGACAGAATTGGAAGAATGGTGAACTGGAACAATAACAAATTTATTTAAACTTCCATCAATAAATGCACTCTTTTCTCATGCCAGTGGAGTTACTTTTAAAGCGATAGTTGCATCAAAATCCAACTTTTCCTGTTGTTAATCAATGTAAGGAGCATGGATGTGATCGATGAGACAAATGGTAGCCCTAAAATCACATTTATGGCCAGACAAGAGATATCGGCAGCCAAGTAACTGATTTCCAGTTTGTGAAAATGTGGTAACTTGCTGCGTCACGAATTTCATTAGCATAGAGGGCGTGTCCGTAGCAGGACATTATAAAAGCGGAGACGCACCCTTTTGGCTCGAAGGAATACGGCTGTATTGGCCAAGCAACATATTCATGAGGCGAGTAGTCAACTTCCACTGAGAAAGAAGAATCATATTCCACTTCCACACCCTCAGCCCCCTTCCTGCTCTGTCGTCACTTTACAAAAAAATAAAATTAAAAAAAAGCCGAGCAATGAGACCACCGACAGCAACTTTGAGGTTGTCCCCAGTGAATTTCTCGTATTGGCTACTGAAATTCAGGGTGGTTTTGTGGGTGTGGCTGGGTGGGCTAAACACTGGGGCTAAACTGCTTGCTGTAGAAAAACGAGAAATTCACTAAAACTATATACCATGTATTTATTTATAATCTATTATGTAATTATACACTATATTATAACAACAACAGTAATAATGTGTAGCCAGTACAGAACAATTGTATGTGTATTTACAATTGTACATTTTATTGCACGACTGGTTTAAAAAGAGGTAGATATGTTTCGTCAAAATAAAGATTATTTCTTTTGAGCAAATTGTTACAGAAACTCTGGAACTGCTACACCGCCGTCCAAATTTGATGAACGAAAATGCAACTAAACACAAAAGGCATATTTTATCAGGAGGACAAGACTGTAAAAGGAGGATATTCATATTTGTAAAAAGTGACACCCAGATACACATGAAACACATTTTTGATGTTTTTGGGGGAAAATAAAAACAAATTAGGTGAATTTTTAAACTATATGGGGGAATTGACATTCCTTGTTGAAAAGATGATAGCCCTTTTGCAAACTGGATCCTCTCTACTTTTAAGATTTTGAAAAATAAACTCCAGGCAATAATAGTTTCTTATTATGGACATTTAGAGATGGGAACAGGGTGTTTTTCGTATTTAGACTGATATGTAAACTTTATATACAATAACATATTTCACTCTTTCTTTGCAATGTGAAAAGTACTGGTGTCCTATTACCATAAACTCTGAATAAGATTAAGTGGGGATATATCATGTATCGCTATCTAAGATGTCAGTGCATTCTGATTCTGATTTATGTAACCATAGCAACAGACCCAATTTAAATGGCAGGCATTCATCTTTGACTGTTGAAAGGTTAGAAAGCCCCCTCATATTAACATCGCCCACATATTCACCACCACTCTCTCTCTCCTTTTGATTTTTGTCCGAATCACAGCTAAATTATTTATTTCATCCCCTGTGCTCACCATGTATACAATTTTTGTTGTTACACTGTTTCCATCTTTTTTGAGTTCTATGGAGTCTGTCATCTGAAGTCTGCTTTTAGGATTTATTTGTAGCTCATCCATATAAATTTTTTTTCATGATGTATATTTGCAAACAAGTTACCCCAAACTACGTGTTCTTGTTGTTTCTTTGTGTGGTAACTAGAACTAGACTGGTGCTCTTGATCATAAAGAGTAACATCTCCGGAGTATCTTCTTCCTCTGCTTTCAGCTTTTTCCCCTGTTTTTCACGGGTCGCCACAGCAGATTTACGTTTCCATCAGGACCCTGTGAGTGCACAGCACCAATGCTGACCGTTGTTAATGCGGGCCTCAACCGATCCGGTATGGTCTTGTCAATCCGCATACTGATTCAGCAAAATTTTACATCAGATGCCCTGCCTGACACAACCACTAACCCTATGGGTATAATGGACAAATTATGGGGGGGGGGGCAAGGTGGTAAGGCAATATACCCACCAACTGAAATAAAACACTGCACAAAAAAATTCTAGTTCATTTGACTTCATTTGGTCGTCAAATACCTGCTTGCTTGAGCATCTGTAGTTTGTGTAGATGTTTTACTGCAGCCCTTAGAATCCCAAGTCTTTAATTAAATCAGACTCAATCTTTCCAGGTAGACTTTTCCTGCAATGAAGTATGCACATCATGAACATATAGTAAGTGGAATGTATAAGTTGTGCCATGTTATTGCTGTAATTTGTCCTAATTATACAATATGTGAGCACTGCATCATGAGCTGCTTGCTCAGATCAGTTTTTACTCTGTCTTGAGATTTAAGTATGATGAGGGAGAAGGCCCTCCAGTAGGGGACTACAAAAAAAAACAAAAAAAAATCAGAAATCAAAGGATATGCTATAGCCCCCAGCCGACCAACATCTTCTCCCAGCCCACTGCAATTTCCATGGTCAACACAAACCCTGCCATAAATAAATGGTCCTGCTGTGCCGCAGGACAAAAACAACAGAAGCCAGGGGGTCACAGCAATATGCCTGTCAATCAAACAGTGTGGTGTTCAACCCAGATTGAGTTTAATAAAGCCCAGCAATGACTCATGCACTGAACAGGATAAGGCTCCAGCATCTGCTATGGATTACTGGGCTGTGTTCCAAGAGAATATTTAGCGAGGGACCTTGCTCGCTAAAAACATTTTGGCCCAAGTGTGCTTTGTTGTCACCAAAACACATCTTGACTGTTAATAATAGGGAAAACACAAAGTAGAAGATGCATCCGAGTTTGCTGTTTGTAGGGACCCGCCTCCAACTTTAATTTTTGCCTGAAGTGAAGGTCTGTAGGCCAAGGCAGCAAGAGAATGAGGAAGAGGTAGAAGTTATTGTGTGGTTATCCACCTCTGTGTTCATGTACTTATTTATTTATATTGAATAATATTCATTTTAAACACGCTGCACATCACTAAAATGATAGACCAGGAAGTTGTGGCTGCAATGTTAATGAAATCAGTCAAGTGGAAAGATGTAATTGATCATTTAAAACATTAATTAAAAAAAACTATTTTAATCTGGAAAAGGGATTTATATCTATTTCCAAAGATAAATCTGGGTTTTATCTGAATCTACAAGAAACATGGCTATTTATTATCCCCGTCAGACGGGTAGCCTGGGGGGAATTATGCATTTGGTCGCACGTGTGTGTGTGTGCGTGTGTGTGTCTGTAATCTCGCAAACTACTGGACCTATCAGCCTAGAAATTTTGGGTACAGTTATGGCTGTATGATGAAGAGCCTCTCGCGGTTTCAGTGACTAAACATTGGAAAAATGTTTGTTCCCGCTATCACCAATCCCTCTCTTCATCCATTCAGCTCGCTCGACCAACACTGCTCTGTCGCTGCCTGACGTGCATTCATGCGCATGTGCAAGGGTCCGCCTAGGAGGCTGCGCATCTACAGACTGACACGCAAAACATTTTTATCAGCTGGAATTTTTTACTTGAGTGCTGCATATGAAACACTTTTTTTTTTCATTTTTCCCGTTCAACTGACTTGGACGCTATGCAAAATCTTATAATGGCAGGAAAAACACCAGTTTTTCTGTCCATGTATACGTGTAACTGTCCGCTCATCTCGTGCACACTCATATTCCAGTTCACATACACTTAGTTTCCAGTTAGGGCCCTTGGTAAACAAGAGCAAGGATGGCGACAGCAGACACTGAATTTACAACAAAAAAAAAGGTAAAATTAACATTAAAATATCATCGCTATCATCCATACTTCACCATTGTGCAAGTTAAGACCGCGGTTTGTGGATGGCAGCAAGGCCGGTAGTGGCGCTAAAGTAGACGTGGGGCCAATTTTATTGGGCGCAAGATAGATTTAGAGGGTGTGTCAGTCAAAATCAAGTGACGCAGGGGTAGTTTGGTGTCAAATAAAACCAAATATTACACCTGCGTCTCCGCCTGGTCACTCCACGTCTTACCGCAGATGCAGGCATTGTGCGATAGTTTCAGGGCTTTAGGCGAAGGTGCACTAAGGAGAGACTTATGCCTAGGCTAACTGATCCATGATCACAACTATTTAAAGTCTCCTTCAGTGTTCATAGAATGAGCAGGAAAGAAAGATGCTGGTGAGAACGAAGACACGTTAAACAGTACCATGTCAAACGATCATGTTTGCGTGTTGTCTCATATCACATTGGAATTGGTGTTAATGTCTGTTGTAAGCACACTTGGCTACTCTGCACCTCCTGAACAAGGACAACAGTTTACTCCTGGAAGAAGCTTCTCTGCCTTAGCCGGTCTGGACTTCGAACGTCCATTACGAAATTGGCAGTTCACCATGACAGAGAGCGTGCACTGCTTTTAAAGGGAATGAGAGGAGCTGATTTGATTGGCTGTAACTGAAGACAGTCCCCACCACTCCTTCTAATCCAACCCTTTTACAACTGCGCCTCCGTTGCACCCAATTACCGCCAGCGCAGCAAGTCCTGAAATTAGCAAAAGAACAAGTATTGGCCACGACTTAGATCATGGATGGACTGGGACTTAAAAACAGCCCTGGACTTTATCCCAAATAGGCCCACCACAACTAGCACACGTACACACAGCCCCTAGCAGGGTTGTCATGATATTATCTCACAATACTATAACAGTCAATATATCACATTCACATCAGCAAGTAACGTCACAATACTACTCATGATGGCTGGAGGCTGTGTTTATTATCATAAGCTTTCATATAATCTACTAAAAGTATTTACATCCTATGATGTATTTCTTGACCAAGCTGGGGGCAAATGCATTTAACCATGCCCTCACATTTGACAGTTCTTTTCAGTGAGTGCAATGAGATTACCTCAACATATAAGGAATAGATTAAAAATAATGACAATATCTATTATTCTAGTCCAGCTACAAAACTGCCATGTTTTTATGTGTTTAATGTTCTTTTTATGTCGGGGTGTGCTGTTTGTTTGGGGTTTGACTCAGACTAAGTAGAAGACCATTTACTGACTGATGGACTGCAGGACCGTGACTTAGACTAATGCCTCCAGTTGTGACCTCGGGGGGGGGGGGGTGTTAAACGTAGTTCATGTTGGTGTGTAAATAAAAGAGCACTCCCAGAGTCGTGCAGTGTATGGGACACGGGAGCTGCCTTTAAAAAGAGATCTCTGTCTCTCGACTCATTCTTCCATGCCAGCTCGCCACATTGGTGTCAGAAGTGGGATTCAGCTCAAGAATTGAGAGGGAGATCCAGAGACTGGAGCAGGACATCGAGCAGACCCGTCGGCGCTTGGAAAATCTGGTGTGGCAAAAGACAGAGCCCGCCAGAGATGGAAGTGTTCCAGCCCACCCTGATGGCTCCAGTGCGCTGCAGCCCCACCACCCCCTAGAAGCCAAGAGGGCCAATACAGGGGAATGCCTTTTGCTGACCGCCCCCTAGAGGCCAAGAGGGCCATACAGGGGAACGCCTGTTGCTCGCTGCCACCGACCGCCCCCTAGCGACTGGCAGGAGTGCTGCGCATAGAACACCAGCCAAGCTGCCCAAGTACAACGGGATGACACAGCTAGAGCCGTACCTCTTGCAGGTCCAACTGGCAGCATGGGAAAGCAGATGGAGCAACAAAAAAGCTGCCACCCACCTGGCTCTGGCGTTGGAGGGAAAGGCTTTGCAGGTGCTCCTCGATCTAGCCCCGGCGGAGCAGCAAGACCTCCAAGCCCTGACCGTGGCACTGGAGAGGCGATTCGGGCAGCGACCCTTCACTGACCAGAGCAGGGAGCAGCTAGCCAGCCACCGCTGCCAAGAGGCAGAGAGCCTAGGCACCTTCACTGCAGATGTGTAGATTCACACCCGACATGGATACTCGCAGTCCAATGCAGCCACCCAAGAGTAGCTGACCCTCCACACTTTCTTGCAAGGGCTCATGCTGGAGTGTTGCGCCAGCATGTCCACCTCGCCATGCCCCAATCCCTCAGTGAGGCTCTCTGCGAAGTCAAACGGGCCGAGGTGGTACCCTCCACGCGGCTTACCCCAGCAGAAGGTCGCTTTCTGACTGCACGTCAGGTTGGCCGATGACGATGGTCTACCATGTTCGGCTTTCACCACAGCAGTCTTGGCGATGGCCTCCAACATCCAGGTGATGTCCACCCTGGCCAATTGACTGCTGTTACCAGTATGAGGAGCCTGGTCACATAGCCTGCAACTGCCCAGCACTGGCGTCAAAAGCCACAGTTACCCGGCCAGCGGGGAAACGACGGCGGAGTGGCCTAGTGAGGGGACCGCCACTCCAGTCTCCAGCCCCACTTCAAGGTCAATGAATGCTGGTTGGCCACCTAAGTCACACCACAAGACTGTATCTGGACTGCCAACTCAACAGTCGATCCTGGTAGACATGGGGTTTACCATTTCCCTGGTGCAACCTGATTTCCTCCCAGGCACCACCAGCCCACTCTCTGTGGCATGGTCACTAACCAAAAACCAGCTGATGATGGTGACAAGCGAAAAGGCTGGCGTGAGAGGGAAGGAGTCTCTACAAATCAGGTCTGGAGACCAGGAGCTGGCGCACGGGTTCTGGCTCGCCAACATCCAAGACCGTGCATCATCGGCCCTGACCTGCTGACTTGCTGGGGAGCCCGTGTCAACATGGCGGAGGAAACCATCGCCCTTGGCATGAAGACTGTGGTGCTCCAGTCCAGCCAGGGGAGGAGTGGGCTCAGGGACTGGCGAGCCAGTCGCTGAGCAGCCGCCATTCAG
Organism: Lampris incognitus; assembly: GCF_029633865.1. Classification (NCBI taxonomy): domain Eukaryota; kingdom Metazoa; phylum Chordata; class Actinopteri; order Lampriformes; family Lampridae; genus Lampris; species Lampris incognitus. The sequence continues at coordinate 15,418,298 of NC_079218.1, forward strand.
TAGGCACAGAGCCCTGGTGCGGCATTGGCGTGCAGCTACTGTCGGCAGCAAGAGGAACGGGACCAGATGACACCAACGGTGGCGGCTGTCCAGACACCCAGCAATGAGGAGAGTTGGTTCCCGTTGACCACACATCAACTGAGGCAGCAGCAGAAGGCAGACATCAGGAATCAGGAACATTTATTTGTCATTTCATTCCATGCACCTGTGCACGTGAAATGAAACAAAATCTCGTTTCCCCCAGCCCACAGCAGTGCAACACAAAGACAAAAATACATATCCAAACTACAAGAACACATATATCCAAACTACAAAAAAATTACTACAAAAGCTACAAAACACATATATCCAACATATAAAAAAATAAAATAAAAAAAATTCAGTGTCCAAGAGAGCAAATGCCAGGATGACTGTCAGAACTGCCGGTCTGAATGAGCTAGCAGTTAACTTAGCCTGTCCCGCTTCCGCGTATAAACACTTGACATTACCCTGACATGACCTGACCCAGACATGACCCTGGTGCTAGTAAGGGGCTGGCTGGAGATGGGGTAGCACCCCGAGTGGACAGAGGTGTCAGCGCTGGGGCCTGAGGTAAAGGCCTACCATTCTCAATGGGGCAACTTTGAGCTCAATGATGGGTTGGCGTACCGGAGGTGGCAAACTCCTGCATGAGGGAATGACCTCCTGCAGCTATTGGTGCACTGTGTGTTCCGTCCCCAGGTTTTCCAGATGGTACATGGCTCAGAGGGGGTAAGGCACTATGGGAATACCAAGACGACCCTCCACTGCCTCAGGGGGCGGTTCTACTGGCCTGGCTGTCGACAAGACATGGAGCTGTACGTGCACTGCTGCGACTCCTGCACTCGCCAGGCCCGGGCTGGCTCCAGAGTGTGGCAGAAGAGGGCCTATGACACACGGTGCCTTGGGCAGGCCTTCATGCAAGGAGACAAGGTATGGGTGTATTGTCCTGTTCGCAAGAAGCGGGGCAACAGTAGCACCCCATGCACCGATCAGTGTGCCTTTCCCCCAGTTGTGCTTCCTGTGAGCCCCAGGCGGCCTGTTAATCAGCGACGGCACCCTGGACATTTGAGGGGCTATACATTGGGTGATGGGGTCATCGAGGATGATTGACTCCCCCCCTCAGGTGGGGGCTATGTAGCGACTGGGAAAGGCAGTCACTTTGACTTTCAGTGGATCTAAGCTGGGGGAGCGCAAGGGCTCATGGGACTTTTAGTGTTAGAGTTAAAATTGTTATGATTTATGTTGTATTTTTACGTGTTCAACGTTCTTTTCGTGTTGGGGGTGTGTGGTCTGTTTGGGGTTCGACTCGGACTAAGTAGAAGACCACTTATTGACTGACTGACTGCAGGACCATGACTTAGACTAACATCTCCAGTTGTGAGGTCGGGGAGGGGGAAGGGGGATTCTTGTTAAACATAGTTCTGGTTGGTGTGTAAATAAATGAGCACTCCCGGGGTCGTGAGGTGTTTGGGACACGGGAGCTGCCATTAAAAAGAGATCTCTGCCTTTCGACTCATTCTTCCACGCCAGCTCGCCACAATACTTTGAACAGAGATACATCGAGCGGCATCACGCCGGTGACGTAGGCTAATCATGCAGGCCTAGCTGATAGGAGCTAACTACAGTGAGAAAGGGGTCAACACAATGACAACTTGAATAAATGTAATTGTGCCCCTGCCAGGCTACTTACCAGTACCACTTGCCCATATGAAAGTCCCTCTGCTGTCTGTCCCTCAGCCTCAACTGCCACCTGGCCCTCGAACACTCCCGTTGGGTGATTGCGTTACGACTGCTGGCAGTGGCACTGCAGCCAAACCAGCTCCGTCAGCTTTTTACATTTCGAAGCATCAGCCTCCAGTGACTTCACTTTTTTTTTTTTTTTTACTTTTTCTACCCACCTTTCTCCTTTCGTTTTCTGCGGAGCCGTATTAGGGACATGGTGAGGGGGGGGGGGTAAAATAATAGGGGGCAGCTTCGCGTTCCCCTCCATGGATGAGCACCGTCGTGATCTCTTCATATTTGAGTCCAAGATGGAAATAAAACTCAATGAGAGGCTCCATAGCGGACGTTTTGACTCGGAAGACACTGGCGACTGTACCCGAAAATATTGCGCGGGAACGCAAAAGTATGATATTGTAACGTGCATGGATAAGTGGACACGCTGGCCGCTGGCTAGCGGGTCTGACCCTTTAGTCGAGCGGTTAGCGATGTCTCCTGCGGTGCGGGCGATACGGGTTCGCTTCCCGGCCGCGGCAGTTCCTGTGGTTGCGTTGTCCCCCGAATTCGCTACAATACGGTGAAAAGTATGAAAACAAATAAATCGTTAAAATGAACACCGTCTACCTAACGCTGAATGTTCTGATGATGAACGCAGAAACCAGCGGAAGTTAACTTCTTCTTCTGATGATGAACGCAGAAACCAGCTAAATGGTTAGCTTCTTCTTCACTGGTGGAAAAGGTGTTGCGAGGGAACGCAAACCTGCCCCCTTTTTTCTCTCTCACCATGTCCCTAATACGGCTCCGTAGTTTTCTGCTTCCCACGACCACTGAAACAACGAAGCACTCCACTTCGTCATTGGTTTCGGTGTTTGTTTGTTTGTTGTTTTTTTATGCTTAGCAAATAAATGATTGCTTTACCGCCATCTGCTGTCGCTTGTCAGCGTCACTATATCTGACTTAACTGTCTGGTCGATGAACCATGGAGCCAAGTCGACGTTGGACGGACGGCCGCGTTCTGGACTTTTCCAGAACGTGCAGACGGTCAGTCCGCCCCTGCCTTAACTCGATTTGCACCGTGAACTAGCACCGGCACCTTCCACTGCGCTATGACCCGGAAACACACTGTTATCTCCATTTCATATTGTAGCCAATTCGGGGGACAACGCAACCACAGGAACTGTCGCGGCCGGGAATCGAACCCGTATCGCCCGCACCGCAGGAGACATCGCTAACCACTCGACTAAAGGGTCAGACGCGCCGGCCAGCGGCCAGCGTGTCTTCTTATCCATGCACGTTACAATATCATTCATTTCATGCTTTGCTCTGTGCTTAGACCAACCCCATCATAGTTGCATAGTCGTTTAATTTATGCAAGACACCTTCCACGCGATACCCCCCCCCCCCATTCCCACTTTTTTTTTTCAGGAAAGGAGTACCGGCGTTGTAAAATTGTGTCTTTGTGCAACCCATAGTCCGCGGCTAATCTCGCATCTACTGGGCCTGTCAGCCGATTTTTTTGTGCACAGTTATGATTGTGTGATCAATGATCTCTCGTGGTTGTGGTGATTCAAAATCTTGAAAACCCTGTTTTACACCACAGTTGCACCACAATTCCTCAGGGGTTTTTTTTGTGCCAAATCTGAGCACCGGGGAAGGGGAGATACGCCTGGTGGTGATCTGCCCGCTTTCGCTCTTGTAATACGTACCTTAGTGCAGTGCTTTTCAAAGTGGGGCCGCCAGGGGACGCCAAAGGGCCCTCAGCAAATTGGAGGGAAGATGAGAGAAAATGCTAAAAAAAAAAATTGAAAAATAAATTGAATTACTACGTATATTATGATCACATATGTTTTATAACAAAAAAATGCTTATAGTGGAAAACAGAAATATTCAATATAATGGAAGGATTAAAATTTGAAGTATAAATGTCATTATTATTACATTAACGAAAGTAAGGAAATATATTCAGGAGTTTTTTTCTTCCTTTTAACATTTGCCGTAGTATTGTCAATGGGTTTTTAAAGACATCTTGCAGAAAGGGGGACCCTGACCAGAAGCTAATGCTATTTTGGGGGCATTGGCATGGAAAAATTTGGGAACCCCTGCCTTAGTGTATCTCATGAAAAGCCTGACAGGACCCAATTGATTCTAGTCATGTTGCACCAGAAATTTAGAGAGCCAAGGTTTTACTAGGCTAGGATGTAGTAAGGTTACCCTCAACTACATAATTCTTTTCTTAAATCACTATTAAGTTTTATTAAGAAGCTTTAATATCCTCAATGAGGCAATTTATTGGGCAACATTAAAAAACAGTTACAGCCATCAAGACTCAACCAGCAATCAATCGACAGTTACTGTACATCAGACCACATAAAACAGGCATCACCGAATAAGGTAAAGTGCTCTACTTTCGCAAAGTAGAACCCTGAGTCAAATATCCTCGTACCATCAAAAGGACACCCCGAATCTGATCAACTTAAGGATGACCAAAGGAATGGATGAATCTTTGGTCATAGTGATAAAGTACAGGAGGGAGCTGTTCCGCTGCTCACATATTTTACCATCATTTTAAATATCTGGCCATGTTTTTTCCTCAGTTACTCAGCTATGGTTTTACCAAAACAGTAGCACCGATCTCCCAGAGTTAATGAAAGGCAAAGTAAACCCTGATCCTCAATGTAAAACAATGTGATTCATACCAGAAAAAAAAAAGCTGATTCAGGGAGCTATTAAGGGAGGTACATTTTTTAAAATGTCAGTCCCAAGAAGGTGTGTTGTCAATGACACATTCGGGGTATTTGTGTTTCTCTGACGTTTCTTCACCAATCACGGTGGGGCAATCAGGTGGACCGTTTTGCCAGAAAGCAACGATGAGCTCTTAAGTTTTATTAGGATCCAGGTGAAAATGGGACAGCTTGCACAACTCAGGAACCTCAGAAACGTTTGTGGTACTTGCAAAGAGTGTGAAAAACACATGTGGAAAAGTAGAGGGACTGGAATATTATCCCAGCCGATGTTGGAGTTGTGAAAACTGCAGTCTGAGCCAGAGATGCTCAAGGCAATTTCTTGGCCAACTCTAATGACTAACAGTGCCAAGGAGTTTTCTCAGTATTGTTTTAATGTCACAGGAATTGTATGGGTGCCCAGAAACAACAGGAATATATTTTAGAGCTGTGGCTCAGTTAGTTGCATGTTTCTCGGAACATGGCTCACATGCATCTGGTATAATCTTTCTCTCTCTCACACACACACACACACACACACACACACACACACACACACACACACACACACACACACACAAACACACACACACACACACACTCACTCTCTCTCTCTCCCCCTCCCTCTGACTAAAGTATTATTTTTAGAAAGAAAAGAAGACTTGCTGGTTGATACACTCAGAACAGTCAAAACAAATAGCAAGAGTCTATAATCCCCAATGATAGTCTTCAAGTTTTCATTACAACGAACCCCTTTATCAAAGTCTTCCATTGCATTCCCAAGCATACAGCAGCCATGCATTGCACATGATTGTATTTTAATGTAAGATACTATAAAATAGCACTCTAGCAAACAACAAACTATAACAAATAAGCAACACTATAATGAAAAACATGTAGCAATGGTGTAGATCACACTTAAAAAAAAGTTTTATATTGTCAGATCATTTTATTTTCCCACATTTGTACAGATAGCATGTTAAAATTTGCATTGCAAAGCCAGCCCAGAACTACGCTCACAAAATGTAGGCTGGCTTCACAAGGCTATGTTAAAATGCCAGTTGTTAAAATGAGTTCACATCCGCTGAGATATCATTACAAGCCTAATGTTTATCACCACTTGAAGTAGGACCAAGCATATTTTTAGAATACATTTTAAAGTTAGCTTTCTCATCATTATTCTCTAATACATTATATAAACATAGCCTCACCTACATTGTGACATATGCTTCTAAACATTGCAAAATATTGTGAGGTAGGAACAGCATATATTAGTAGAAATAAGTCTACATTAGTCGTATACCTGCAGTATAAAGTTTAAGACTGAAGTAGTTTTGCACATCACTTACGTATGTATGTCTTGGCAAGCCAAATTTCTACAGCTTTCAGTATTTCATGTAATGTTCAATGTCTTATCGAAGGCGACCACAGAATGTGCACACTCTGCAAATAATTGCTCCCTCGCTTCGCATGCTTCCACATTGTTCAAGTGTGAGTGATTTTATGGGGTTACACATAATTATAGCCGCTTTCCCCCTAAAATTACCATTAACACAAGCAGTGGCTATTTGCACCTATGGCATTTATTAGCAGCCTTATTTTTTCAGTTCACAACTGACCTCTCTCCCACCCCTCAAGCTAATATGTAGATACATACACTCTTTTTTCTTTCTGTCTTGCTTTCTTTTGGGCACAGTAGAAGCCAAAGAGAAAAAGCAAATAGTGAAAGGGTGAAAGGTCTGCTAGACAAGGCGTGCTTGCCTACATGCAAATAAAACAATACGTTCAGCTTGAATGTTGGATTTGTTGTTCCATTTGGTTGTCACCTTATCCTTTCGCCACTGCAAAGCGATGAAGCCGAGCTGCCTCTGTGTTAAACCCTTCCTCTGGACTGGGACTGCTGATTCGCAAGTTCTTGCTCCCTGGCTAGAACAAACAATTTCAGGTCTGGCACTTAATGAATGTTGGTCGAATACATAATTTTCATACTGTGTCCAGATCCAAATGCCTCAGCTTGTCACATGGAGAGAATGGATGAATTGTTAAAAAAAGAGAGATCAGTGATTTAGGGGTCGCCACAGACTCGGAGCTTGTGTGACGTGATAAATCCCTCAAAAACAATGCTCGAGAAATTTAGACAAATATGTTTTGGGGAGGGGGTAAAAGAGAAAAAGAGAGACTTTCAACAATACTTTAATGAAAATCACAAGAAAATTACAACACAAAGACCAACATGGTCAGCAACATCAGATTCACAGAATCTAAATCCTCTCAGGAGACTCCCCAATATCAGCTCATCATCCACAATACAGCAAAGCACATTTTTACACCACCACACACTGCGAAAACTTCCCAGATCATCCATCATTTTAAAGTAGCCAAAATCTACTTTTAAACGAGCTCTTAAAATTCTTATAAACACAAAAACAGAGGGAGAGAGCGAGAGAGAGAGGTAATTGTGAGGTGAATGCCTGATGGGACTGTTAACCTCACATAGACACATTGTACTATTGTACTATCGAGCTTTCATTGTGGCCCTAACAAAACAGACAAAACACACCTTGCTAATGGTTAAGATACACAACAAAGCCTCCATGGCCATTTTTCCCCAGCTGCACTTTGAAAAGACACAAAGGACCAGACATTACTGCTCTTTAGCTCAAACCATGTCGTCAGAATCAGAGAAAATGTGCTCATGAGTTACACAAACGCAAGGAAAAGAAAGTATCATGAATGCAATCATTTTTATCCTCATTAGACAAACCATCGTCTCCATGTTAAAGATGGATGTAAATGCCAAATGTTGTTACCTCTTAATTCATAGTATGGAGTGTGCGGAGGCTAGAAGTGCACAATCTGCCAAAAATTGCTGTGAACGTGAGGTATGGAATGACCAAAGGGGTTCAATACCCCCCCCCTTTTCCCCCCGATTGCACTCGGCCAATTACCCCACTCTTCCGAGCCATCCCGGTCGTTGCTCCACCTCCCCTGCTGATGCGGGGAGGGCTGCAGACCACCACATGCCTCCTCCGATACACGTGGAGTCATCAGCCGCTTCTTTTCACCTGACAGTGAGGAGTTTCTCCAGGGAGATGTAGCGTGTAGGAGGATCACGCTATTCCCCCCTGCCCCCCCCCCCCCCCGCCGCCGGACCGACCAGAGGAGGCGCTAGTGCAGTGACCAAGACACATACCCACATCTCATCCTGCTTCCCAGCTTCAGACACGGCCAATTGTGTCTGTGGGGACCCCTGACCAAGCTGGAGGTAACGGGGATTCAAACCGGCGATCCCCGTGTTGGTAGGCAATGGAATGGACCGCCACGCTACCCGGATGCCCCTTTAATACCATTTTCCTTTTTTTGCTAGTTTTTGTAGTTTTCTGTAACCCTGTGTCATCCTCCAATGTAATACACATGCTGTCTGTTTCCGCTTCTGTATGTGACCATATACTGTACTGCTCGCTGCCAGGCAGATGCGTGTCTCCTCCACAATAAAGAAATGAAAAAATACAACACCTTTTGTCAGCCCCAAATGACTCATGAGAAACCGTGTAGCGAGGGAACACGCCGTAAGGTCTGAATCACACTTCATTAGAGTGAGGCAAACCGTGGGCGTCATGAGGCGGCAGGTTGTTGTGCACGTGTCGCTACCTCAAGTTCAACCTAAGTTCGGCCAATTGTTTGACTCCTGATGTAAATCCATAATTTCACCGGCGCCGGCCGCCTCGCTGATCATGGGGATTATTGAGACGTGCACGGTTGAAGGGGGAAACGGGCACCGGGGCCCCAGAGGAAAAAAATCCTCACCCCCTGGCAGTGCCTCACGGAATTGCCCCAAACCCTATACGCATTCAGACATATCAGGGATTATTAGGAGACCTGAGAACAAGGTCAAAGACTTGCGTAAGAACGCGGAGCAAGTTAAACTTAACTTCCACTTCATCCCTGCGGCACTGAAAATACTTAGGAGATAGTTGAGGCAGGCTCTGGTGAAAGCTCCCCCGCCGGCACGCAAAGCTCTACTTTTGATGTTAATTCCTTGAAAGCTGTTTCTTTAGCTGGGGATTAGTGTATGAAGAGCTAGGCTTACCATGCTCTAGCTAATAAAGATGAAACATCTAACGCAGGTACTCTTACATACGCCCGCCTGGGAACAGTGCCTATAAAGTTTCCTCAATTATGAGGAACTCACTTTGCTTCAGTAACCATAAGAATAGAACAACATTTGTACTTTGGAAATTCCGTGGTATTAAATGTTGAAAATCCCCTGTATTCTTCACACACAAGTCTGAAGGTAAAATAATGAGCATATAGGCACATCGCTTCCCCTACTTATGCCAACAAAGCTGCCTACATGGTTATTGAGTATTAAGCACCCGGAGTCTCCGGCTCAATCCTGCCCGCCATACCATGAGAGACTGACAATAATGAAGTGTGTCCATTACAGCTGATGATTAGTCTCCACGCCTGTCCTGGCTTGAGGGACTGTTGTAGCTAATGATTAGATGGGAGCGAGCGTTGAAGGCTGACACCATAATTCATCTGCACAGCCAAAAAATCCTAATGATTAATAGATATTTCATGAGAACACTCACCCCCCTGCGAATGTTTGAAATGATTCACCCCATTCCCGAGTCCTCCGCTTTGACAGGTTAAGAAGAAAATTAATCAATCTAATCAGCATGTCTGTCCTACTTTCACGAACAATAAGTGTCTTTTTGTTTCGACACTTATTTTGGCAGTGTTCGAAGATTTATAATCAGGATGACTCATTTCAGAAAGATGTGTTCTTCTTTGCCATTGAACATCTAAATGAATATATTGACCATAAGGCATTTTCTTCTAGTTCCCGAGTCTGTCGTTTGGACATACGGCACAGGTTAAACCTGTAGTAACCCCAGTGTAATACAACCGCGGCCGCTGGCTTTTCACTGAAATGTAGTTTTGATGAACTGGCCAAAAAAAGTCTGCAATGCAGCATCTAAATGAGGCTGGATCCTAAATAAAATAACAACAGTGTTATTCTCCACCACTCTTACTGGGGCAGTACATGTATGCCCCATAATGACTGCCGATAAAATATGTACAATATATTGGGAATATGGATAAAGCTATGACCTAGTTAGCTCCTATGGGAAACATATTAACACAGTAAGGCTACGCTTGTCAACTTGAATATTGTCATATTACAGAGCAGGAAGGCACAATTATGTTAAAGGCAATGGGATCTGTAGCAGGGTGGTAAATCTTATCTATCTAATCTGTAATGATATGCAATGGCTTGGAACCATACCCCCCCCCCTTCCCGGATGTTTTCCATATTTTGTTGCGTTGAGAAATGACATTAAAATATCTGCTAAAAGCACCCCATGTAGAAGCAGTGTCCTAGAAATTTCTGCTACGGAAAAGTTCCAATCTAGCATGTTTGTGTTTTTGTTTACCTTGTTTTATTTGGAATTAAATGCTGTACTGGCAAATATTGGATTCATTTTCATAGCACATGATGTAGTTAAGTATGTTGAACAAAATTGCCCTTTCATATCGGTCTAATTCTTCCTTTTCTATACAAATCAACGAGAAAATCAATATCTTTCACATGTGGCTATTTCAGCCACATCCATTGCTGGTAGATACCGAAAATCAAGCACACAGCCATACAATCTCTGTAGATGAACATCGGCAGTAGAATGGGTCATAATGAAGAGTACAGTGACTTTCAATATGGTACTATCATAGGATACCACCACTCCAACAAGTTAGTTGGTCAAATTTCTGCCCTGCTACACCTGCCCCAGTCAATTATAAGTCTGTTATTGTGAAGTGGAAACGTCTCAGAGCAACAGCAGCTCAGCCATGAAGCGGTAAGGCCACACAAGCTCACAAGAACAGGACCACAGAGTGCTTAAGTGCACAGAGTGTAAAAAAATCATCTGTCCTTTGTTGCAACGCTCACTACCGAGTTACAAACTGCCTCTGGAAGAAATGTCAGCACAAGGATTGTTTGTCAGCATCTTCATGAAATGGGTTTCAATGGCCGAGCAACCGCATGCACACAAGCCATGCGCAATGCCAAGTGTCGGCTGGAGTGGTGTAAAGCACATCACTAATGGACTCTAGAGCGGAGGAAACGCCTTCTCCGGAGTAATGAATCACACTTCACTATCTGGCAGTCTGACGGATCAATCTGGGTTTGGCAGATGCCAGAAGAACACTACCTGCCTGGATGCATAGTGCCAACAGTAAAGTTTGGTGGAGGAGGGATAATGTTTCTATGGCTGTTTTTTTTATGGACTGGGCTAGGGCTTTGAGTTCCAGTGAAGGTAAATATTAATGCTACAGCATACAATGACATTGTGGAGAATTGTGTGCTTCCAGCTCTGAGGCAACAGTTTGGGGAAAGCCCTTTCATATTTCAGCATGACAATGCCCCTGTGCACAAAGCAAGGTCCGTAAAGACATGATTTGATGAGTTTGGTGTAGAAGAACTTGACTGGCCTGCACAGAGCCCTGACCTCAACCCATCCAACACCTTTGGGATGAATGGGAATGCCGACTGTGAGCCAGGCCTTCTCGCCTAACATCAGCATCGTCGCTAATGCGCTTGTGGCTGAATGGGAGCGAATCCCCGCAGCCATGTTCCAAAATCCACTGGAAAGCCTTCCCAGAACAGTGGAGGCTGTCATAGCATCAAAAGGGGGACCAACTCTGTATTAAAGCCTATGGTTTTGGAATGAGATGTTCAACAAGCACATATAGGTGGGATTTCCGGGTGTCCACATACTTTTGGCTATGTAGTGTATATATATATATATATATATATATATATATATATCACTGTTAATTTACAGGATCCTCAACCACAGTGGAGAGTAAGCAATTCTCTTGCAGATGACATGTCTCCCTTTCCTTGGGTGTTCAACTACAAACATAAATCAATCCAATCCTGCCACTATCCATAGGTGGGTCTATGGATCAGAGTACTTCCTATTTTCTAACTTAACCACAGAAATCAAATAAGTTTCCTGAGATCACTTTGCCCCATAGGCAAGATTTTAGACTAAACAACACTATCGTTTCCTTCACTTGCATTTAGCCCTTATCTTTTACCAGCCAAAATCATACAGGCACACAACCATACTTTCAGCGCAGACACTTCAACATGTCTCATACAAAACACATGCCAGCAGCAGCATATACAACAGGGTCAACCCCGAACAAACAAAATTTGACAGATAAATTCACTTAAAAGTATACTTCATACTTCCATGTTTAGTGGCTGGGGGCTGATATTTCATGGTAATTGTTTTGACTGGACCGGACCAGCAGACCAACCCTGCAAATGTGAATGTCCCAGACTGACTGACTCACTGACTGACGGAGTGTTCAGTTTGACTGAATGACTCACTGACTGATGGGGTGTTCAGTTTGACTGACTGACTCACTGACTGACGGAGTGTTCAGTTTGACTGAATGACTCACTGACTGATGGGGTGTTCAGTTTGACTGACTGACTCACTGACTGACAGAGTGTTCAGTTTGACTGACTGACTCACTGACTGACAGAGTGTTCAGTTTGACTGACTGACTGACTGACTGGCAGAGTGATCAGTTTGACTGACTGACTCACTGACTGACAGAGTGTTCAGTTTGACTGACTGACTGACTGACTGGCAGAGTGATCAGTTTGACTGACTGACTGGCAGTGTTCAGTTTGACTGACTGACTCACTGACTGATGGAGTGATCAGTTTGACTGACTGACTCACTGACTGACAGAGTGATCAGTTTGACTGACTGACTCACTGACTGACAGAGTGATCAGTTTGACTGACTGACTCACTGACTGACAGAGTGATCAGTTTGACTGACTGACTGACAGAGTGATCAGTTTGACTGACTGACGGAGTGATCAGTTTGACTGACTCACTCACTGACTGACGGAGTGATCAGTTTGACTGACTGACTCACTGACTGGCGGAGTGATCAGTTTGACATGATCTGGCTGCTGGATCAGGTGACCAATGGTAAACACGGAAGTGTGAGTTTGAGCCTTCAAAATGAATTGGTGCATCACGCTAATGAACGAATTCTATTGCTGCTCATGAATACTACTGAAATACTAACAATGGAATATGTTACTGCTCTTTCCACATCTGGTTACACTGTAACAGTCCGGCATAGAGCAGGGTAGGAGAGAAAACAGCTCTCCGTGCCCCGAGAGGCATCATGGAGAGTGCACAGTTAAAACCCCCCAAATAACAATCACTGACACAACACTCACAGATGAATTCACAAAGAATGGGTTGCGGCCGCTGATAGCGCCATGAATTGCGCATCATTTGCAACCGCTATCTGCCCCGTCTAAAGGTCCGATTCACAAAAAGATAGTGTGCTAATGATATTACAGCGCAAACACGCCCATAAAGTTATGCAGCCGAGTGCAGTTTTACCCTTGTTTTGCATCTGACTGCAATCATCCATGTGGCAAAGTACAAATGGTGGCTTTGCGTCAAGAACGCAGTTGGCAGGCTCGGTGTCATCCTTGATGTTATTAAGTATAGCAAGAACTGTTAGACCTGGCAACCTGTACCTATGTGTGATTGATTTTGGGCTCAGTTAAATCAAAAAGTGATATTCTCCTGCAAAATATCCGCTCATGAGCATGCCTGGCACGATGATGCCTTCGCCTGTCTACCATCACTGCTGCCATGATCACTGGAAAGTCTGGGTGTCAGTTAGCACCATCTCCCCGGAGAAACCAGTAATTCTCACTCTAACTGCGTGTGGGTATTAGCGCTGGTGTTTGTGAATTGGACTTTTTTTTTTTTTTGCAATGAGGCTCATTTGCATAGTAAGGGGCCAATTTTGCACCAAATATATTCATATTATCTCATTCAAATACAGGCAAATAGCACCGGAGCACCAAGATGCTATTTGCTTGGCAGCGCAGTTAGGGGGTGCATTTCACCCTTTGCGGGTGCTTTGAGAATTACACGCTTTCTTTTTGTCTTATTTGTGCAGGTTTAGCGGCCGCAGAAGCCGCGTAATCCTTTTGTGAAATTCGCCTGTCAACACAGGGAGAGTCTTGGAAAAACGAGAGACATCCGCAGATAGAAACGGATGAAAGAGGAGGGGGGGGTAACAGGTAATTAGAATAGTTATACATACAATTAAATTAAGTTCCCTTTCAAATCAAACATCCCAAAATACTAGTGGAAAGTATTATTCTTGCAACTGCATTTATAACCATTTATTTTTATTTACTCCAACATAACTTAACCACGTCAGGTGATATGCTACTTCAGTACACGTCAACAACAAATATTACTGGCACCACTATAGAAAATTGCAGATAAACATTCAATTTAACATCCAGGAATTCACGTTATAGGCAGTACCACTGACTATCCCTCTAACAAACCGGCCACGTTTTTGAACGCTGACCATGCACAGTCAAGACATACACGAGGTTTTGACCCAGTCTGGTTTTTATTTTTGGACAGCTCTGAACTCAATTGCCACCCATTATTGCAGCAAGCCATGCGGCACTACTCAAAATCACAGAAACAAACAAGGCACTTGAAAGAGCAGCACGTTTGCAACCCCGGGAAGCAGGAGTGGTGGGTGGATAATCTACCAGTTAAAGTGAAGCAGGTTCACGGTAAACACTTGAGAAGAGTGAGAAAAGAACAACTTCAGTCCATTTGTTCTGCCTAATGGCCTTATGAGTGTCAGGGATCTTTTTCTTTTCTTTTTTTTTGTGCTATTGTGTCAATTTTCTTTGTGACATGTTCTTTGTGTCTTGCTCAGTTTTAAACTAAGTTGGGATATTTCAGTATTTTTTGTACAATAACATTTCACTGTTAAAGAGTTGATACACAAATCATGTAATGTTGGTACAGCTGGACATCAGATACGTGGCGTACGGAGTGGAGTTCCCCAACTGCTAAGTTAAACCTCCAAGGTGTAGCGGCAGATCTGATGCATTTTGACGGCAAGGCTGTGCAGTCACTTTGTTAAGTAAAACATAATAAACGGCGTTTAATTGACGGCGTCTTTGTTCGTCCTGCACGTGTTTAATTCAGGTGGTCTTAAGGAAAGGCTCACGGGCTACTTTGAACATGATGCTGCGCCTCAGGCAAAGACGAGCTCCCGCCTTTACGTTTTGTAAAGAAACTGTGCCCATGTGAGTACGGACCCACTAGGATCCTTACAAAGGCACAAAGAGAAAGGCAAAATGAGAGGGGAGAGGGGGAGAAGGAAATATATATATATATATATATATATATATATATATATATATATATATATATATATATATATATATATATAACAGAATGTCTCAAAATGCGCTTTGAATTGCTTTGGATTAAAAAAAAAAAAGAGCCAGTTTTCCCCCCACTATAAAGTATCCTATACATCTGATGCATCATTTTCAGCTTCTTTTGTTTGTTATACTTTTCAGGGCATACATTGCTTTGAATTGCATCACATGAGGATTCGATTCTAAAACCATGAGAAAACATGGGAGAGCGCTGCATTACCGGGTAATGTCATCAGATGAGCTGGGAAGGAGAGAAGCTATTAACACAGGAGAGATAAACTAAGCTTGTGTTTCCGAGACGTGTCATCAGCAGAGAGATGGCAGGGACTCAATACAGGTTTTGTCTCGCCGGGTATCTTATGTACCTTCGGTACTGTAGTAGGCAATTAAGGGTCCAATCTGCCCCCCCCCCCCCCCGTTGCACCGCACATCAGGTCACATTTTGAGAAAAGATGGGTTCACTATTTTCAAACGCCAACCTCGTTAAAATATTGTCAGGCATGATTTGGCATCGTAAAGACCAGACTCTCTGATCGTGTCAGGACTGAGAAACTCACCACTTCGCTGAAATTTCTCAATTAGCTTTGATAGAATCCAACAGGGCAGTCTTTTAAATTTTCAAAAGCTTATATTTCTTTTTGCAAAGCAGGAAGCTCACACAGTCACACCTATATGTGTGTGTGTGTGTGTGGGGGGGGGGGGGCTGTGTGATGGCCTGGCGGCCTGTCCAGGTGGGATAGACTCCAGCATCCCTACGACCCTGAGAGCGGGATAAGAGGTTCGGATAATGGATGGATGGATGATAGAAAAGGTTGACAACCACGCTTTCTCTCACTTTACAGAGACTTCGTTTTGCACTTCCGGAAGTGTGTTTTCATTGCTAAATCCGCACCTGAATGTATGTGCGTGTAGGGCGTCCGGGTGGCGTAGCGGTCTATTCTGTTGCCTACCAACACGGGGGTCGCCTGTTCGAGTCCACGTATTGCATCCGGCTTGGTCGGGTGTCCCTTTCTGCGGGTGGGGAGCCGAATATGGGTATGTGTCCTTGTTACTGCAGTAGCGCCTCCTCTGGTCGGTCGGGCACTTGTTCAGGGGGGGAGGCAGGGAGAACTGGGGGGAATAGCTCCCACGCGCTACGTCCCCCTGGTGAAACTCCTCACTGTCAGGTGAAAAGAAGTGGCTGGTGACTCCACATGTATCAGAGGAGGCATGTGGTAGTCTGCAGCCCTCCCCTTCCTACAATTATCTTACTATTCCACTCCTCATTTGCTGAGCACTTTTATCAACACCATTGACGGTTTCCTGCTATGTATTAACGTTTTTTTCCTACATCTATCTTTATATATATATATATATATATATATATATATATATATATATATACACGCCGCCCCCCTTTTTTTCTCTCCAATTGAATCCGGCCAGTTACCCCACTCTTCCGAACTGCCCCGGTCACTGCTCCACCCCCTCTGCCTATCCGGGGAGAGCTGCAGACTACCACATGTTTCCTCCTATACATGTGGAGTCGCCAGCTGCTTCTTTTCACCTGACAGTGAGGAGTTTCACCAGGGGGACGTAGCGCATGGGAGGATCATGCCATTTCCCCCAGTTCCCCCTTCCCCCTGAACAGGCACCCTGACCGACCAGAGGGGGTGCTAGTGCAGCGACCAGGACACATACCCACATCCGGCTTCCAAGCCACAAACACGGCCAATTGTGTCTGCAGGGACGCCCGACCAAGCCGGAGGTAACACGGGGATTCGAACCACCGATCCCCGTGTTGGTAGATAACGGAATAGACCGCTACGCTACTCGGACGCCCATAGTTGATATTTTAACATAATTGTAGTCTTGCGCTTACAGCACTCATAGTTGTAGTGACCTAAATGTCGCTCTGTTCATCTATGGCTTAAGTAGGCTAGTTAGGCAAGTATAAACTGTGGACGTTGCTGGCGAAGAAGCTGGAGGACGTAGTTGACTGAGGAACAGACAGCTATGAGAGCATGCAGTGATAGTGTGTTCATTATTGAATAAAAGCATGGAGAGATGTTACATAGCTCCAAAGCATTTGGGAGTTTTGGTGTAAAACAGAAACAATACATCTTCTGAAATGCTGATTGCTGATGAAAACAAATATGATTTATTGTTAAACATTACATGAAACTAAAAAGTAACGGTATTATTAACCAGTAATACCAACTTCAAATCTGGAACAATTGACGATAACATTTTTGTTTCCATGCCTGGGCCTCCTTGGCGGCACGGTGGCCCAGTGGTTAGCACTGTTGCTTCACAGCAAGAAGGTCCTGGGTTCGAACCCCAGGCTGTCCCAGGTCCTTTCTGTGTGGAGTTTGCATGTTCTCCCCATGTCTGCGTGGGTTACCTCCGGGGGCTCCGGTTTCCTCCCGCCATCAAAAAGACATGCATGTTAGGGTTAATACTCCTGCCTGTGCCCCTGTGCAAGGCAATGGAAAGAAGAACTGGAGTTGGTCCCCGGGCGCTGCAGCTGCCCACTGCCCCGAAACAATAGGATGGGTTAAATGCTGAGAACAAATTCATTGTAAGAATACAATTTGTTGTGAGAATAAAATGTCAAAATAAAGTGGCTTTCTTCTAAGTAAAATACTGTTTGTTTCCAGTTTTTTGTTTTCATTCCTCTAATCTGTTCGGAGCCCTGATCAATACAGATACATAAGAAATGAAGTGCAAAGCAGGTTGGATCAGTTCATCGGGATACAACGTTTATTGACAGATACGTTTCATCACTCAGCTGAGTGATGAAACGTATCTGTCAATAAACGTTGTATCCCGATGAACTGATCCAACCTTCTTTGATTTTCTTACCTGGATTATTAAGCATGCGTCAACATATAAGAAATGAAGGTACTATGTGTGACTGTAGCTTTACATAGTCCGAAAGGAGATACGGTTGCCCCTTGGACAGCGTGATAAATGTCTGCAAAGTGATTAAAGTTTCTCGATATGAAGTGATCAGTAAAGCGTCCGTGTGTACGACCCTAAATCATGTCCGTCAACGTTTTAATGAGGTCTAGGTTAGAAAATAGTGGAAATCTATTTTAGGTGTGTCGTTGGTGGGACTTTAGCACCCAGGAGATCTAGTTGATTAGTTCCTCCTTCCCCCGGTAGTAGGAGGAGGTGTGTCAGTGGGATGTGCTTAGGTAAGAAAAGGCCAAGCTTGAGGTGCGGTAGGCCTTTTTGTCTGATACCTTCTGAGGCACACGCTGAGATCTAGGGAAAGCTGATTTAACACAGCCCTCCCTACTTAACTGTACAGTTGAGATAATTCAGAGTACTTAAGGAAAGTCATGGTTTTATAATAATGTAACTCTGCCTTGAAATGTGAGAATGTACATACTAAATACTGGTTGATTATTGGTCTGTTTGTACAGTGACTGGTAAGCCACAGCTGTTCCTGGAGGACACACACCCCTATGGCTGCCTGGGTTGTCCAACCATCCATCCATCCATTATCCAAGCTGCTTATCCCAACTGGGGTCACGGGGATGCTGGAGCCTATCCCAGCAGCAGGCGGGGAGACGCTCCGGACAGGCCGCCAGGCCATCACAGGGCCAGCACATTCACACCTAGGGACGATTTAGTGCGGCCCTTTCACCTGACCTACATGTCTTTGGACTGTGGGAAGAAACCAGAGCACCCAGAGCCTTATAGCAAGAAGGTCCTGGGTTCGAACCCCGGGGTCATCCAACCTTGGAGGTCATCCCGGGGCGTCCTCTGTATGGAGTTTGCATGTTCTCCCCGTGTTTGCCTGGGTTGTGTGAATTTAAATTTCTGGTATTTATTGGGAAACCTCTTAAGTCAAAGAGGATGTGAAATTGAAATTCTTTTACTTCGATGGTGTGCTCCAGGTTGATTTGTCTGTCTCCGTCTTTTTTGATTCCAGCCAAGCACCGATTATTAGCCATTCGGTTCTTTTGTTAATTGTTTGTTACTGCTGCCTGATTTAATTTCTCAGAGACAGAACCAACGCTGGTCTGTTCTTCTGTAGGGTTTCCCGGTGGCGGCCGGGGCACGGGGGACGGTCTCGTGTGGTACCTGGCTTTGCAGGGGAGAGGTGTGTGGTGGTGGGTTGAGTGTGGTCACCTTTAGGTTGAGTGAGTGGTGTATTTTTGGTTGCAGTGACTACTATTCTTTGTAGTGACCTTCTACCTTCAGGCTGCCTTAGCAGGACCAGCAGAAAATAGTTTTTGTTATTCTCGACATAATAAAACTGCTTGAAACAGTGCTTGAATGGGTTATTTTGACTGGTGCTTCTTGAGAACTGGATGTTGCCGTATTCATTGTTTCGTTACAAGGCTCATCCTACAACTACCATACCAATTAGCAGAATGCACTGAATTAACAACTACATGCAAACCCACATTTTTCCTCTGGCATTGGCGTATATAATGCGCATTATGAACTCGTTCTGCAATTATACTACACGGGAATCCCTTTGTTTGAAATTCTCAATCGAGAATGAAATACCTAAAGTTGTTTTTAGACACTCCATAGGTGGACCGTACAGTATCGTGTTATATTCAAAAAGGAGGAAAAATAGGGGAGGAAATGTGAATCTGAGGACGGAGGGCTTCTTGCTCTTGCCCACCAGAGGAGAGAGATTATATAAGCTGTAGGTTGTTACGCTTGAAACCCTCCTTAAAAACGCTCTCCCTCGCCTCTGAAAACAGCTGCTACTGAGGCACTTTTGAGCAAAGCATTTCATCTCAACGCACACCAGCGGCGTGGTCAGTACCGATTATACTTGGTGCTGTGCACCAAGCACTCACGGCACAAGGAAACACAGGTTTGAATTTCGAAAGCCTGGGTTTATTTTTAGGCATGGTGGCACAGTGGTTAGTGTGGTCACCTCACAGCAAGAAGGTCCTGGGTTCAAGTCCCGGGGTAGTCCAGCCTTGGGGGTCGTCCTCTGTGTGGAGTTTGCATGTTCTCCCCGTGTCTGCGTGGGTTTCCTCCGGGGGCTCCGGTTTCCTCCCACAGTCCAGACACATGTAGGTCAGCTGAATCGCCCGTACTGAATTGTCCCTAGGTATGAGTGGGGGGGGGGGCTGTGTGATGGCCTGGTGGCCTGTCCAGGGTGTCCCCCGCCTGCTGCCCAATGACTGCTGGGATAGGCTCCAGCATCCCCTCGACCCTGAGAGCAGGATAAGCGGTTCAGATAATGGATGGATGGATGGATGTTTTACCCAAAAAAAAAAAAAAGTCAACAAAAACAAACAACTGAATCAGTGTATTTATATACAGCCCTTAAAACGGGTCAACAAAACATGTCTACTGAAAATTAAAGAAAAAGAAGAAGCCACCCACTTTATTTTTGTCATTGCACAGTTGTTTGGTTACAACATAATTAGTTCTCTGCATTTAACCCTTCCTATTGTATAGGAGCAGTGGGCAGCTGCAGCACCCGGGGCCAACTCCAGTTCTTTCCACTGCCTTGCTCAGGGGCACAGACAGGAGTATTAACCTTAACATGCATGTCTTTTTGATGGTGGGAGGAAACCTGAGCACCCGGAGGAAACCCACGTAGACACGGGGAGAAGAACCAAACTCCACACATAAAGGACTTGGGACAGCCTGGGGTTCGAACCCAGGAGCTTCTTGCTGTGAGGCAACAGCGCTAACCGCTGGGCCACCGTGCTGCTGAGCTAACGAAACAAAATAACTCAACCAACCAACCGACCTTCAGAATGAAACATGAGGGAAACATACTGGCTGATCAAACCTGTAAACACACACAGCGCGGGACAACATAGGCAGTAACTAAAACTTAACACAAAGAAACCCTGACCCCCCCCCCCCCCCGCCCCCTGTTCTCTCACAACTCGTGGTATGGTCCTTGGCTTGGGCTCCATCTTAGTTTTATTTATTAATTTTTTTGTGGACTTTCGCCCCCTTTTTCTCCCCAATTGTACCTGGCCAATTACCCCACTCTTCCGAGCCGTCCCGGTCGCTGCTCCACCCCCCTCTGCTGATCCGGGGAGGGCTGCAGACTACCACATGCCTCCTTCCATACATGTGGAGTCACCAGTCGCTTCTTTTCACCTGACAGGAGTTTCGCCAGGGGAACATAGCGCGTGGGAGGATCACGCTATTCCCCTCGCCCCGAACAGGCGCCCCGACCGACCAGAGGAGGCGCTAGTGCAGCGACCAAGACACATACCCACATCCGGTTTCCCACCCACAGATACGGCCAGTTGAGTCTGTGGGGACGCCTGACCAAGCTGAAGGTAACACGGGGATTCGAACCGGCGATCCCCGTGTTGGTAGGCAACGGAATAGACCGCCACGCCACCCGGACGCCCTCAGGCCACATCTATTGTCAGACCAGTAAGGAGAACTCAGCAGCCAGGTAGCTCAAAAGCAAAGAGAGATGAATTAATATATCTTGAACCAACTGCCAAAAATTGATTAAATAAAACAGTGCAAACTCAATGTGCAAGCCTCATCTGGAAAACATTGTGTTGTCAAGGTGCTAATAAACAAATTCCAAACTAAACAAACTTTGTTTTGTGCAATGTCAAGTGACTGCAAATGAAGGTAACTGGACGTGTTGATGAAATGAAATTTCACAGGTGAACGTCTCCCGTCACGTGACTATGACGCAGCACACGCCGAGGGAACAAACTGCTCTGAAAACTACCCAAATAACTCAAAATAGTGCCATTGTGCCCCCACAGCCACAAGTTTGCGGCCATGCCTAAGCTTGCACAAGGGTTGGATGGCATTCATGTCCTCTTTTGGGAACGGATTCGTTTCAACTGGAAATTCCTTAATTAATATAAATTAATTGAATTTTGTCCGAGTAAGGCTTGGCTCGCCAGAGCTGGAGACGGGCAAACGTTATCCTCAACTCACCCGTGCTGGAGACGAGGAGGAGGAGCGCCCCGGATGCCTCCTGCCATCTCTAACAGGAGTTTAAGGTCATGCTGTTAGTCTGCAGGGGCAGATGTGCTAAGCAGACTAAGAAATCATTCACTGTGGCAGCCCTCACTGAGCTCATCTCACCGCGGCAGCACTATAGAGCAGGTGACTCCTCTCTTCCACTACCTTATTAGCCGTAAACTGTTCAAATTTAACTTCTTTTCTGAGTGATCATTGAGAGCCGAGTCGGCCCGTGTATGTTTACTCTCGTTGTTTTGAAATCAACCCTCCACAATGAATTGCCTATTTGAGGAAATGGATGTGTTCTTGTGCTAACGTAATCCAGTCTGACCTACTTGAATCTAATCTTATCTAGTAAAAAAAAATGAGCTATGTGGCGTGTGAGCAGATGCTGACAGCGCCGCAACTCGCGATGAGCAGTGAAAAGCTTAGTGATCAGCATAGCGAGGCATATGGTTAATAACCCACCACTGGTCAGGGCTGAGGAGTAGTCCCCATTTCAAAGGTGAGCAGTGGCATGTCAACCACATTGTCAAGGTACCCAAGAGGTGTAGATTAGCATAGATTCAGGGTTAATGTGTGATGCTCGTCACTGTATTAAATCTATGTAAGATTCAAAATAAAGATTGGTATTAACCAGATATGCAGTTTAAATAAGCAATTAAGGTGATCTGCCATGCAGTAAGTGACAATGCTCGCTCCTCTTGATAGAATATTAATTGCATTCGGGCGCACTTCTCCTTATCGACGCCATAGTGGGCCTTCACTTCACACACTTCTTAAATGGGGGGATTGCTCCTTGTCACAAAAGGAGGCCGTGGTGAGGTAGTTGAACGGCCGATAATAGAAGTCTGCTAACCACTTAATCGGCTTTAACACCCCCGTCCCTGCAATAACGTCCAATCATGATAAGTGGCTCATATTGATCAACCAATCCACTTCACTCCCCTGCTTTTGATTTCCCCTATTAAGCCGGTAGGAGAGGTGAACCCATTATCGGCCCTCTTCATCTTGAAAACGGCTATATTTTTTAATTTTGCTAGTCGATACAGGTGTCCCTCAACTGTGTAATACCGAAATAAGCGGCGGCGGTGGAGGATTTGTGAGAGTGCATGCATTAAAAGAATTTTTTTTTAAATAAAGCGAGAGAATGGAGAAACACTTCTGCATTTAGCATGCAAGCAGACATTTACCATCTCCATTGCACTTAGCGATATTTTGTATTTAAATCTCTAGATGCTATTAATGTAACTAGGATACCGTCTCTGAGCAAATAATTTGAATAAGGGCTGATGGAAGAATATGAATTGTAATCTCAAGACCCCCGTGGGCAATCCTCCATATGTCAGTCCACGAAATGCAGTGTGTCATTCACACCCCTGAGAGGGTCTTTGCTTACCCGTTGTTCCCTGCTGAGGAGCAGCCCACTGCCAGAGATAAGTTGAGGGTAGGAAAGATTGCGTTTGACACTGCCCACTCATCAACTGTTCCAGACATTCTGGGAGGTGGTGCTAGTCCATCACCACTGGCACTGCCTGTCACTGTGCAGCTTTTCTTTCTCCACACAGCTGTTTGCCTACCCTGCTACCCCCTCCTAGCTTCTAAACAGCCCCCCCTCATCTCACTCCATTCAAACCATATAAACCAACTGATCTTTCAGCGTTTGCACTGATTATCGCCCAGCCCCTTGCCGTTGTTGTTGCATAGCCCAGTTACAATTTCATTTACAGGCGCATCACTTTCCCATAAACCTTGTACTATACTATTTGTAATCATATAAATCTAGTCACCCCTCGTCATTATTGCCAACCACTGGAGCACAATGGGCCAAAGTACTAGCACACAGCGGGCCCAACGTATATTCCATCAATACCGTAATAGAAATACTAGATCCAGCAGTTCCCAGGCTTTCCAAAGCCTGTCAGCTTTCATGGATGGTGCGCGTCATACCTGTGACATTTGTAACACTCTTTGAAAAGTTTATCATTTCTATTCTGCCAGATTTCAAAGCCACAGCCCTGCACACAGCTGACAGCGGATCCTCCCGGGGCTGCAGGATGGCCTCGAGGTAAGGATGCGGACCAGTTTCTGGAAGAATGCTTTTTTGATTCCCTGACACACACACACACACACACAGGTGCAGCCTGCAGGTGTATTCCATCAATGAACTGGCAACATAGAAGGAGGCCATAATTACAAATAACCTAACATGGCTGCAACGTCCACCTCCAGCAAAGGTACCGGGCTCCCACACTGCCCCAAACTGTGCTGCGGGCAACCCACCTACACTCACCATCTCTTCACAATACGCTTTGACATCCAATTAAATGCATCTGTTCGATGTGCGTGTGTCGGCGATATCCACTAGGGCCAATTTCTATTACCAAATGTAGAGCGGACGCTCATTTTCTCCCCGCCACTTGGCAGTTGATGTTCACCCTTTCTCAGCCATTTCTATCTGAAAAATACGGCCTGGCGTTTAGCCACGAGGACGTATCACTTTGAAAGGAAATTAATTCTCACATTAATTTACAAAGAGTGGTTCTTAATTTACCTGAGGCACGGAGCATTTATGAATTTGGACATTAATCCATTTAGCGGGTTTCGACATTGAGGGCTTTCTGGTAATTATAATTGGCAAGATGAAGCAACCCGACTTTAACTGCTCCACACTCAAGAGAAGATTATTAGAAGCTCTACATGCCTCAAATGCCCCCCCAACACAGCTTGTTGACAGAAACCATGATGACAGCCCTTACCTTGACAAACGACAGAAGCCATATGGACTTTTCATTTTGTGGGGTTTTTTTTTTTGTTTGTTGCCTAAAACCTAATAAAGTGTTGAAATGCTGCCATAAAATGGCATATGTGTAACAATGACAAGTTGTGGGAGCTGACACATGGCATGAATTAGTAATCATAAACACACTATATACATTAGTGACAAAGACACATGCTCGGGTGTCATGAATGTGTTGCTAAGCCGTTTAGTGGTACCTCGACACATCACATTAACAATACCAGAACATGAAATCTATTTTTTTTTCTGGTTGATGCATTATGTGGGTAAGAAAATTCATTTGAGGATATGAGTATTTTATAGCAACAATAAGGATATAAGAAGTCTACAAAAAAACAAGAAAAAGAAAGATACACAACAGTTTCTTATTTTGCAGCAATAACATCTCAAATCGTGCACAGTGTATTGCATTGTGGGAGCACGGTATTACATGCACAGTCAACTGAAGAATTCAAATACTGGCTTGTTTATATTTTTTTTCGTTGATGTATGAATCATTAAACACCCTGTTTATGAGACTCGTCGATGCACAATATCTCTTAATTCAGAATCAGCAGTCATTTTGGATTCTGATAACACTGTCAGTTATGTTCCAGTAATGTTGATAACTTATCTTCTTCCGAAGGGTGTAGGATCCAAAGGAGCTCCAGACATTGGCGTTCTCTCTTTATTCCAACGGACACCATTGATGAAGATGAGCATTTTGCCAGGCAACCATATTTTATGTGATACAGTAGTGTGATGCTGACCTCTACAGGCAAGAATATTTATTGCATCCTGACAACTATCGCCACAAGAATGTAATCATTATTGTTCCCTTTATCAGAGGCAAAAAAATCAAACCCAAAACTAAATAGTTATGCAATACAATGTTTATATAATTAATCATACATACACTATAATCATACATGCATGTACCCATACATGCATGTATGATTTTATGTATGTATGTGGATGACCCTGCAACTCCAGTTAATTAAATTACACTTACAAGGAGTACCCTAAACGTATAATCTTGCTGATACCTGGATTGGCACAGGAGGAAATGAGAGAAAAATGAATCTGCTGGTAGGGCCAAGATGGAGTGGCAAAGTAACAGGGGAGCGGACGGTGAAAGCAAAATGACTGAGCCATCAGCCTCACTGACAAACAGCCACAAGCTTGAGCTGACAAAAAATAGAGCAGCAGAGAAGAAATGGTGGCAGTGGAGCACAAAGTGGAGTTGACATCCTTTAGGTCACAAGTGACAACAATTGAAGAAAAGACTGAGTGCAAGTGAGAGTCAGGCAGAGGGAGAAGCCATGCCTGTGCTGCAAAAATGGAAGGTGACTGGCATATAATCTAAGGCAAAGAAAGAAGATGGGGTCTCACTCAGAGTACGCGCCTTACTAGCAAACACAGGACTAAATTCTTAAAACATTGTAAGTGGCTGACTACACTATTTAACCATGGATAGATGACTTGGCACGCGTGCTGTATTTCAGGCCTTCAGTGCACTCATACAGTGGTGCCACCCACTGATACCTGGAAGATCCAGGTCTCATCCCTTTCGACAGCTCTGCTTGAGCAGTTTGGGTTGGGAATCTTGTTTAAGAGATTATTTCAACATACACTTTAAGATCTTGAAAGGTTATTCCGCCTGTATAAGTCAATCCTTGTGTTGTGGTGTTGTTATTCCATGTTAAATACACAGAGAGCCATGAAACCGGAGTCCAATTCCATGTAAGTGCAAACCTACATGGCCAATAAACATGATTCTGAAGAGGCTATAGGGATTTGAACCAGTGATTTTCTGGGGACAAACCTGCACGCTCTAACGTCAAGACGTAACCCAAGCAAGTTCAACTCACTAACAGTAGAAATGTGTCGCCGTAGAACATCCCTGGCCAAGTCAATTGCATGATATAAAGAATACTACTGACACATTAGTTAAATGTAAGCTCAACTCTTACATATTTCCACACAAAACTGTGCAAAAGAAAACATCAGCAGAACATCCACGTTGTCGGGAAGAAGAAAAAAGATCATCATATGGTAGGAGGAGCGCCCATTTACCCAAAAAAGCATGGTAGATCAGCATCAAGCAACATTTACCGAGAAACAATAATGCCTTCCACACACACACACACACACACACACACACACACACACACACACAGTGGTCTAACTTTTAAACAATCCTACATAACAAGGACACACTTCACACAATATACAATATCCTCCAACAACTTGTAAAAACTAATTACATGGACCACTGATGCATGAATAAATATGAACTGTATCCAAGGCAATAATCACAGGGTCCCCCAAACCTGATAGGACAGAGAGGAGCATAACCTTTTAAATAAAATCCCCTCGAGTGAAAGCTGAGAAATAGAAAGCGTCAAAACAAACATCCCCCTATACCACTGGCGGTGCAAACACCGTCCCTCCTTTCAAGATCACGGGATGTAAAATTGAATCATAAATTGGGACAGGTGTCGTGTCGGGGAATGGATCCAGGCAGCGAACAGGCCTCCTTTCAGGAGGCATGTTCCCATTTTAATGATTCCAAAATCCAGGGTTAAAATATCAAAAGGAAGGTGAATCAGCTTAGCTGGATACAGAGTTTACTGAGAGAGATGTCTCATCACTCATCTGAGTGACCTCGGCGGTCTCGCAGCATGCATAAAGACACAGTGATGGAGTACATACATGCAACAACATACATATATTGCTCATTATCCTGGGGGTACTTGTACCCTTAGCAGCATATTTGTGCATGCTTCAGAGAACATATCGTTGAAGGTGCGGCTGGCAACATGCACACCACATGATTTCTCCTTGCTTCCTGTTTGTTTGTCGTTTTTTTTTGTAAATTTTCCTGTGGCAAATGAGTGTTTTGGAGAACAATAATCAAGTCTTATAAGTACCCCTGCAGAATTTTATTTCAGTCCTTGCCGAGCTACACGCTAGCTGCACCAGTTCATCAAATTCTGTCACTTTTCACTTTTTTTATATAATAAGCATACAAATTCTCCTGCTGATTTGCTACATTTTAAATATACGTATTTCTGTCTCAAATAGCGAGAGAACGTTATTTTCAGGAATCTTTTCATATCGAACTGCTGAAAACGTCAAACCTGCTGATCTAATTTTTTTTCCTCAGACAAATTTTATGACTTTTTTTTTTTTTAGCATCGACAACACTTTCTTGCTGCAATGCTTGGCACCGTTGCATTGGTGCAGGATGGCAGAGCGCCTGCAAAGAGACATTTAAAGGTCACCGTGGCATAATAATTTACGGATCACTTGCCGAACATGATCTGATCAAACATTTTCTCAAAATTCCAATACAAAGTTTAGTTTTTATATGGATGCCAAAGAAACCTTACTCACTGTGAAAGATGTCAGACTTCTCGAAAGAGTATTTATATTTCCCATCTAAATCCCCTGACTGACTGATTAGGTAAATCTAAATTCTGTTGTTTTGTCAGTGTCAGCCAATGACATCAGTGGGGGTCACAAATTAGACTGACTTATTTTCGATGCCAAATAACATTGAAAAATACAGTCTTTGGTTGGGTACAACGCATGGATTTTTATTTATATATTTTTTACTACTTTATTAATCCCCAGGAGGCAATTCTTTCTCTGCATTGAACCCATCCTAGCTGTGTAGCTAGGAGCAGTGGGCAGTCGCCGTGCAACGCCCAGGGACCAACTCCAGTTCGTCTTGCCATTGCCTTGGTCAGGGGCACAGACTGGAGTATTAATCCTAACGTGCATGTCTTTTGATGGTGGTGGAAACCGGAGCACCCGGAGAAACCCAACTGCAGACACGGGGAGAACATGCAAACTCCAAACAGAGGACGACCTGGGATGATCCCCAAGGTTGGACAACCCCAGGGTTCGAACCCAGGACCTAATTGTTGCGAGGCGACAGTGCTAACCACCGGGCCACCGTGCTGCCCATTAACACTGATACAAGCCCACGCAGTAATTCCTTATGTACCACCTCCCAGGCTTAGGACAACAGTTAAAGTGTCCTAAAACAGGATATGTGGGACAATATGTGCTGCAATTCAGTGTGGCTACTCTCATCAGGTTGTTCATTAAACTTAATTTAACCGTAAAGTCTGTCAGTCTCTTCTGGTTTTACTCAGAAATGATATTCCAGATTTCCAGACAATAAAGAGATCAAATATTAAATACACACACCAGACTACTAACACAAATCAGTAGGTTTGACTGTGAAATGCTCATCTCCTCACTTGCCTCTCATTTCCATCACTTGTTACGAGCAGTGAATTACATCACTTTATCTCTCAATGCACGTTAGACTCTATCATTGTATAAATGTAACCCTTCAGTTTACTGTTATTCAAAGAAGTGGACAGCTGTTACTGATACAGCACAATCTTAGCATCACATATAAGAGCACACACACACACGCTGGAGTTACCACAACCAGCACAGGCAAGCTAGCTGGTCTGTAGATAGAAATAAACAAGCAAATATACGTCCTTATGAACACTTACAATTCAGAAACCATCAGGTTTGTAACACAACCGCGTACATGAGCAAAGATTATCGTTACCCAAATCACAGGCAGTATGGGCAAATGCTAGGGGCGCAAAATGCTGTAGAAGGCGCGCAACTTCGACCTTGGAAAAAACAAAAAAAATGTATGCATCCCTATCAATATAATATAGACGAGTTTTCCCCAAGTATATTACATTATATACAAGCTACACAAGTTTCTTGACTGGATCTTGGCACTCTCCCTCCATTCTCACCATTAACATATGGGGATTAAGGGGGGAGATCGCCACACTATACTTACCCTGACTGTTGACGTCAATGACACGTCTAAAAAGCTGAAATTATCTAGTGCCCAGGGGAGAAAAAGAAAAGAAAAGAGGAAGAAAATGTGAAAAAGCTAAAGGTATGTGATTAACATTATTGTACATTTGTTAGTGTTTTGCTAATGCTATTGATATTAGTCCACATGGCAACTTTACGGTATGAGGCTAAGCAAAATAATGTTAGCATCATTGGCTTATATGAATCTGTGTTTCTTTCTTTTGACTATTATCCTGTTATGTATGTATCACCATATGGCTCCAGTTTGTCATTTAGATTTAAGCCAGACAACTGCCTATGTTCAAACGGATTAACAACAGATAATGATGCTGTTTAAATATTATATCTATATAGATCAGTAGCTAGGCTTGAATGCTTTAAGATTAATGCTAACAGACACAGCTGTTAATTGAATCCCATCCGACATTTTTACAGTATTGGCGCAGGCAGTTTTTATTACTTGATAAAACAGACAATTTATTGCCATTAGAAACATTTAACTTTTAAATTATCATTACACTATGATATGAGGTTATTTATGAGGGTGGAAGTAACAAAAAAATTGCATGAAATGAAATGAAATATCGTTTCCCTCGGCCCACAGCAGTGCAACACAAAGACTAAAATACGTATCCAAATTACAAGATTGCTAAAAAAAATAAAAAAAATAATAAAACTATTTAACCAACATATTAAAAAAAAACAACAACCCCCCCCCCAAAAAACAAAAACAAATCACTGTCCAAGAGAGCGAAGGCCAGGATGACTGTCGGAACTACTGCTGATCTGCATGGGCTAGCGGTTAGCTTAGCCTGCCCCACTTCCTGTCCGACCGCCCTCGGAGTTTCCTCCTCAGTTGCAGCTCCAGGCAGGGCTGTGGTCCCTGGGCCCACCGGGTGCAGCGGACTAAGCCCTCCCAGCCGATCCAACGCCAGCTCTCCCAGACAGACACCTTCAATACACCTCCCTGCACTGCACTCGACGACACCAAAACCACAGTCAATGCTAGGTGAGGCCGCCACCAGACGACCCCGTGTTATGGGAACTGTCGGTCTGCATGGGCTAGCAGTTATCGTAGCCTGCCCCGCTTCCACCTCCTGTCAGATCACCTCGGTGTTTCCTCTCTGGGCACAGCTCCAGGCAGGGCCGTGGTCCCTGGGCCCACAGGATGCAGCAGGCCAGGCTCCCCCCGGCCGATCCAGCGCCACCTCTCCCAGCTATCAAACGAAGACACAAACTTGGACGCAGACGTGGACAAAGAGACTGCATGGGCGATACTGGGTGAGGCCGCAACAAACAAGTTCGCGCCGCCATCCCCCCACACCGGCACTGGGTGATCTTTTTACTCTAGCAATTGTACTGTTTCAGATGCACTTTTTAAAATATTTTGCTCCAACCAACACCCACTACAACCTTTGGGCTTCCTGAAAACAATCCCCTCATCTTCGCCACAGGCAGGTGGTGCACCACCCAGTTCCACATCTTCAGCTCAGTTAGGTGGTGCAGTGTCAGGCTCCCTAGCTTCGTCTACTTCGACGGACAAACAGCTGTTGAGAAGCCACCTGAATCAGATGATTGTTGCATGGCTATGCCTATAGACCCAGCGGAGTTTCCCACTGCCCTGTCCAATAGTTTAAGAACAGAGTATGTTAGAAGGGGGCATGTGAAGTATTTTTTTTCTAAATAAATGTGCAATATTTCCGTGTTTTTGTTTTAATGTACTTATTTTGTGGCTTTATTTGTATTGCATTTATGCATTTTAAATTTTGACTGGCTAATTAGAGGTTGAATAACAATAAAGTAGTCCGACATTATTAGTTGTACTTCCTAAACATTTTCCTTTTTTTCTATTCTCTGACCAAGGAAATTACTAGTGGTGAATTAAAAGCACACATTTCTGGCCACAAGGTGGAGCCACAGACAAGCTTTCCTAGGAAGCCATGTTAGCAAGGTCCGGCTCTAACCCAGATGCTCATTAAACCAGCGTGGTTCTAGAAACAGCAACCCATTAGCAACAAAAATAAAACTAGCGTCGATTCAGCATCCCCAGCAGCATAACTATAACATGGTCCTAACTACACAAATCCCTTCACTCACACCCAGGCAAGCTCTACACATGCAGCTTAACAGGTTGCCATGCTAATTTCACGACAGCCGATGTACTTGCGCACATAAATACACACCTAAAACAGGATATGCCAGACACAGGAAAAGTGCTGCAATTCAGTGTGGCTGCTCTCATCAGAATGACGTGTAGAGGCACCTCCCCAAAAGACCAACGCCCGTAGTCCCAGCAGCACGTAAGGTCGCACACTGCCACCTACTGGCATCAGAGGGATTAGCGCACCTAAATTAAGGTGGTGAAAAATGGCTGCCAAATTTATTATTCTGACATCACATAAAGCTTAACAAAAACGTGATAATACATTTTGTGTACGTCACACTTAATATACCTTAAAATACAGTTCACTACTAACATCAAGGCAAACCAGACTCGATCAGAATCTGAGAAAACACAATTGGGCTGGAATAACAGCAAAACACGACTCTATATCAGCTATAACGTGTACTCATTCATCCTACTGATTTTATTTATTTGTTAGAGGTGATTTTGCTGGCACTTTATTGTATGTGGAAGTGAAAAATCAGGAAAAAAAGGAGGAGTTGCTGCTGCTGAGAGGTGCACAGCATCTGTGGTCTCATCTTCACTCTCGCTCGATCAGCAACACTGGGGACACAGACAGAGCAACACCGCTCTCCTCTTCATCCCTGTCTTCTCTTCATCTCTCCGCCCTCCTCTCCTGCTGGCTCTCTGTTCGGTGTTAAATGCTTCTGTGCCCTCCCCCTCCCCCTCCCAGCTATGCCGGATCTACCTTATGGGCAACCTGGGCATGTGCCCAGGGGCCCCTAATCATAAAAGGGGCCTCCGCAATGGGAGATTTTTTTATGACACAAAGCTTGACCTATTCGCTTAATAAGTATCCCATCAGAATTAAATAAAAGCTGTTTCCAAGAAAACCAACGTCTACAGTGTCGTCTTTGTTTTTCTTGCCCTTTTGTATGTGTTTAAGTCGGAGAGTACTGCTGGCGTCGTGTGGCTGCCGCCGCCTCTCCCTCTCGTAGCCCCTCCCCCCCCCCCATCTACCCCTGTATGTCTGTGTCATGTTTAGCTGCTGTCTTGTCTCACCGCCGTTTACTGTAAAGCGACTTTGAGTGTTAGAAAAGCGCTATATACGTTTGATTTATTATTATTAACATCAAGTCTCATGATTGTTATATTGCTGAGATGGCTGGGCAAGTGGTGACTGGTGAGCAAGTGGCAGTACACTGTATATACTGGCTAACGGTCATGGTGGGTGGCAGGGGTGGGCCATCTTATCCAGAAAGGGCCAGTGTGTGTGGGTGAAGGTTTTTGTTCCAACCAAGCAATTACACACCTGTGTCTCCTAATCAAGTTCCCCTGCAAAGACTCTACCGGTTGATTGGTGGGATCAGGTGTGTAGCTGCTTGGTTGGAACAAAAAACCTTCACCCACACACACTCTGGCCCTTTGTGGAGAAGACTGCCCACCCCCCTGGCATGGAGAGCAGGTGGCTCACGTTGTACAGACTCAAGATCAGTTTGTCTCAAGCCAAGTCAAGGTTAAAAACAGTGGTATTGTTTTTTTTAACTGACCCACCATCAGTTAGGTTGTATCAGTGAGAAGGAAAAATTGTCAAGCAGCAGAAAATGGAAGGCCAAAAAGCCCAGCGGGGCTGCCAAAAGAAAGAAAGGAAATTAAAGAAATAAAAAAATATCCCGCTAATAAGTAGTTTTTTGTTTTTCAAAAAAAGCAAAACAAAGTGAAGCAGAGGGCACTCCGATGGAGGACATCGAGCTAGCAAGAAGTAACGATAACCTGGAGGCGTCTACCACCGGTTGCAGCAATGCACAGCCTCAGCTAGCTGGCATTATTTATAGTGTCATTATATATATATATATATATATATATATATATATATATATACACTAGAAGAACCCCGCTACAATGTAGCGGTTTGGTTATCCTCCCGTCTAAACCTCTCCTCTTCATCCTGCCAGCTAACCGCCTTCCCCCTGCCCCTAACCCCCCCCCACTCCAACTCCCTCCCCCCAAATGCTCAGAATCATCCGAAATGCCGAGAAAAGTTTTTTAGCCATTTTTAGAAAATGCATATTTTGCATAATTAATTACATTTTAATTTTCTGGTCCTCTGGAACAATACCTACCACCTCCCAAAAAATTAGGATCATAAGTGCATTTTTGCAAAAATGCATATATTTTGCATAATGCCAAAACATTTCTAAGTCCCAGAAATTTTTTTTATATAGGTGAAAAAAAAATCAAAGCTGCTCAGAATCATCTGAAATGCCGAGAAACTTGGTTTTTAGCCATTTTTAGAAAAATGTATATTTTTGTATAATTATGCATAATTTTAATTTTCTGGGATTTTTCCCTTACTCTCTGAGACAATACCTACCACCTCCAAAAAGAATTAGGATCATAAGTGGTTTAGTTTTCGGTCCCGCTATCTACACTAACTAATGTAAACTACTAATAAGACACGTTAGCCCCTAGCTAACGGATCTGACCCTTTAGCCGAGCGGTTAGTGATGTCGCCTTGTGGTGCAGCACACCCCGTATCGAATCCCGCACCGGGCAAGAAAATAACCAGTTACACTAACACACACACACACACACACACCACAAACACAAGAAAACATGAGTAGATGTGTGACATTCATGTGTAAGAAGTGGGGTTGTTGCGAAGCGTCTAGTGTGTTGGTGTAGTGTTCTGTGCCTTGTCACGTCACTCTCAACCTTCACCGCTGGCTAGCAGAAATGCTAACAGGAGAGCCGAGCACGTAAGTCTCTCCCTGCCAGTACATAGCCTCTCCAACAGCAAGCCCTATGTAGCGCCTCCTCGTGGCGACACACGGTAACTGGGTACACCTTGGAGCCTGGCTGAACTAGAAGGGACTCGGAGGAGGTCTGGCCCCTAGACGTGCGGTACGCAGGCCCACCGGTGTGTGGATATTCCCTGGTGCCCACGAATCAGCCCCCAGCTATGTGTTAAATAGTGCCACCTAGTGGCTACCTCGGGAGAGGAATAGGCTACAGGAGTAAACCCCTACACAACATCGTCTACAGTGCTGTTTTTTTGTTTTTCTTGCCTTTTTGTGTGTG
The DNA here is from genome assembly GCF_029633865.1 of Lampris incognitus. Taxonomy (NCBI): domain Eukaryota; kingdom Metazoa; phylum Chordata; class Actinopteri; order Lampriformes; family Lampridae; genus Lampris; species Lampris incognitus. The sequence continues at coordinate 15,452,853 of NC_079218.1, forward strand.
TTTGAGTGTGAGAGCACTGCTGGCGTCTTGTGTGGCTCCCGCTTCTCCCTCCTCCCTTCCCAGCCACCCCTGCATGTCTGTGTTGTTTATCTGCTGTCTTGTTTCACCCCGTTTGTTGTAAAGCGACTTTGAGTGTTGGAAAAGCGCTATATGAGATTGGTTTATTTATTAGCAACGAAAACCTTAGCCTGGAAGTTTTTAGGCCCAGCAGTGACACTGCCTCTGCCAGGGGTACAACAAGACGGGGAGAACGAGGAAAAAAACGAGAAGAAACCAACAAAGACGGGGATGACATACCGGTGGAGAGTAACGTTACTTCAAGCTCCTTGGCAGGGGCAGGGGCCATCATCTGGGAAGACCCTGCATTATGGGGGTCGATTACCGAGAATGTCTGGGAGGGAATTCTGAGGAAAGGGGTTTTGGCCGACAAGTATCCAGGAGGGGGAAGGAGGCTGGCAAGACCCGTTCTCTAACGATGCACTGACCAGACACCTCCACAAGGGTGAAATGGGCTTAGTCTTCCATGATACCTCCCCTCCCCACTCTCTTCTGCTGCCTGAGGCTCTCACTCAGTTTCTCCTGGGGGGGCCCTCTTTCTCATGTACTCGTGGATGTTCCTCATTCCATCCTGGATAGTGGCCCTATATCTATCTATCTATATATATATATATATATATATATATATATACACACACACACATACATACACACACACATTTTTTTTCCAAAGGTTTTTCACCTCATGGCAGACAGCTTTTGGCTAATGGTTGATGGATCAAACCAAACTGCTGAACCTGCCAAAATAAGGGGGGAAAAGGAAAAGCTTTTTGGTCCTTGAGTGGAATTCCAGTTAACAAGCTGCACATATTCCAAAAACATAACTTGACGGTGTTGGCCCTGTGATGGCCTGGCGGCCAACCCGGATCAACCTCTGTGGTGAGTTTGCTTGTTCTCTCCATGTCTGCGTGGGTTTCCTCCGGGTCCTCCAGTTTCCCCCCACAGTCCAAAGACATGTAGGTCAGGTGAATCGGCCATACTGAATTGCCCTTAGATATGAACGTGTGTGACAGTATGTCGGCCCTGTGTGATGGCCTGGCGGACTGTCCAGGGTGTCTCCCCGCCTGCCGCCAATGACTGCTGGGATAGACTCCAGCATCCCCGCGACACAGAGCAGGATAAGCGGTTCAGATAATGTGTGTGTATATATCTCACACACACACACACACACACACACACACCTCATTTACAAAATTCTCTGTACTTCCATTACTGAGAAAAGTTTAACAAAAAAACGGACATATTTGACATCCGACTGAATGAATGAACCATTTCTAAAATAAGAATCTCAATTTTTTTTTAGAAAAACAATCCCCAACTGCAAGCAGAAACAATTCCACATTGACTTTATACAAGTGAATGATGCCCAATGTCTCTAAAAAGAAAGAAGAAAAGGAGACATAACAGAAACGACTAATAAGAACAAAATGACAAAAAGAATTTTGAATTTTAAAACTTTTTATATGAAACCAACCTCAACACTTACACATCCATTTTACAGCATGAACAGAGTAACTCCTTAACATTAATGCATCCAAAAAAAAGAAAAGAGTTCATCTTCCATCATACAATCCCGGAACAATTCAAAGCGAGGCAGAACTTTTTTTGTTTTATTTAAAGTAACTTATTGAAAAAAACAAAACCACCATTTTCAAAACAATACCTAAAAATAAATAAATCACAACTCCCCAGAAAACAAAAACAAGTTGGTTGTCTTTTACAAAGCACAACACATCCCCATGAGCCCAGATAACATTGAATTGCTCGATAGCTTTAATTTCTCTGTAATAATTAAAGTCAATTATTCTGGTTTTCACCAGCAGTTTTACATCAATGTCTACCGAGTCATCCATCTTCCTCTTTCTTGCTTACATAAAGCCATTTTGCTTGTCCCAAGTCAAAGTTCATTAGTTGCCATTTTATTTAAACCCCAGAATGAACATTAAGGTAGAGGAGAAAACCTCCCTTACCTTACTGAATAGACATCAACAGTGGGGTACCAGACCCACAACATCATCAGTGGGGTACCAGACGCACAACATCAGCAGTGGGGTACCAGATGCACATCATCATCAATGGGGTACCAGACACACAACATCAACAGTGGGGTACCAGATGCACAACATCATCAGTGGGGTACCAGATGCATACACTAACACTGGAAAAGAGTTTCTTTGTAAGGACCAAATTGAATAAATAATTTATCACTCACACCTTGACTTATAATGGAGAGAATAAATTAACTGCTGCTATTCCACGTAAAACTCCACAATAAGTCAGCTACCTTTTGTGTTAATGGCAGTTTGTATGAACCCCTCCAAGCAGGTTTGACATCTTCTCCAAAGCCCAGAGGACTTCACCAAGGTCTGTCAACACGATTGTTTAGTTTACCCTCGTTTAGACACTTAACCATCATTCCATATATCATTTTGCCCTTTACATCTTCTAAAGTTAGAAAAGTACTTGTCTCATCTAAAAAAAACCGAACAGTCAAAACTGGGACGAATGCCTAAACAAGGAAAAGGATCGTCTGTACGAGGTACGATCAAACCATTGCCGTCTCCAGTCAACATGAGGCACCATGTCCCTTCAAGCAGACTGCTGATGATCCTCACAGACCAGCTCCCAGACCAGCTGCCAGAGCAACTGCATTGTCCAAGTCGGATCCAGCAGTGTTCACTACTGATCTAAGGGTTAGAATCTCTTAGTTCCCGAATTTCTGTTAGTTAGCGGTTAGTTCCGCTTCCGGTGTGGGAAGATGGCGGCGCGAATTCACACTTGCAGCGGCCTCACCCAGTACCGTCGATGCAGTGTCTTCAAAGGCCACGTCTAAGTTCGTCTTCATTTGATGGCTGGGAGTGCTTGGCCTGCTGCACTGTGGGCCAAGGGACCACGGCCTTGCCCGGAGCTGCACCTGAACAGGTAACACCAGGGCCGGGCTGACAGGACGCGGAAGCGGGGCAGGCTAAGCTAACTGCTAGCTCATACAGACCGGCAGTTCCAATAACACCAAGGGCGGTGTGGTGGCGGCCTCACCTGGCGTTGACTGTTGTGTTTTTGATGTCGTCATGTGCAGTGCGGGGAGGTGTGTCGAGGGTGTCTGGCTGGAACAGCTTGGTCTGCTTCATCCGGATGCCACAGGGACCACGGCCCCTGCCTGGAGATACGCCGATGAGGAAACACCGAGGGCGGTCTGGCAGGACGTGGGGCAGGCTAGGCTAACTGCTAGTTTATGCAAACCTGCAGTCACCCTAGCTAGCATTGTTTTTTTTTTTTTTTTGATTTGGATGCGTTAGTTTCAATGTGTTCTTGTAGTTTTTGGGTGCGTTTTTCGTCTTTGTGTTGCACTGTTTTGGTCTGGAGGAAACGGCATTCTGTTTCATTTCATGTGCACAAGTACATTACATTAGTCATTAATCCGACGCTTTTATCCAAAGCAACTTACATGAAGTGCATTTAACGTAGGAAATCAGGAGAACTGCTAGTCATCAGAGGTCATAAGTGCATCTTTTCTCTAAACAAGCATCTAAGAGCAAAACCAGTGTTTTGCTCTTAGATGAGGTGAAGTACATGAGGTGCAATGACAGCGTTCTCGATTCTGCTCTGCAGAACACTTCTGTATCTGCTGATCCTGTCCAGCAGGGGGTGTCCAAACGTCCTCCATGCACCACAGGCTCCCTCCACAATCAGTATAAGGAACCACTTTGCACTTTCACCATCATTTTCCACACTGAAAACTTCGCAGTAGAAATGTGGCAAGGTCTGCAACTTCAGAGTCTTTAGATCTATGAGGAAGTGAGTCATGCAGTCCCAGACCACCAAACTGCTGCAAAACTGTGTGCCAGTGTTCTCCACACCAAGTCTTTTGGGCCATAAAGCCGCCTCTGGATAAACTGAAGGCAGAAAGCATCACCTCTACTGGCCAAATGTGTAAGTCCTTGTACTCCTTCGGGAGAAAAAGAACAGCCTGGGGAACCCAACGCAATTTATCCCAAAAGAAGTCAACAAAACAGCTTGAATTCATGAAAGTAAGTTTGAAGGGGGCTCTACACAAACTAATCTTTGCCATATTGAAGAGGACACTAAAGTGTTTATTACAAGAGTCCTCCCTCTGTAAGACATGCTTGGCAAGAGCCATTTCCACTTTTTAAGCCGACTTTATATTTTTTCTAAAGCATTCTCCCAGTTCTTTTCTAGCACAAATTCTTCACCTAAAAACACTACCAAGTACTTCATCCCTCCTTTTTTTTCCAAGTTAGCCCTCCTGGTAGAATTAAATTATCAAGTGACTTTTTCCCCCAATCATCACAGCTTCACTTTTTTCTAGTTCACCTTAGCAAATGAAATGTTATTAAAACGACCTACATTCCCCTCCAGGATAACCAAGTCTGTTTGTTAATCATTACCATAATATTGTCTGCTGAATTTACAGCTGAAGCACAACCTGGAGAGAAAAACAAAAAAAAGGTTTTTCCGAGTTTGTGAAAAGGCTCGATGGAAAGGGACTACAGCATACAGCAACTACTCTCTGTACATTAAAAGGTGCACCCAAACTGCCATTAATTTTTAGTATACTCAAAATGTCACGGTATAGTACCTAGATCTTAGCTATGAAACCTGAGCTGAACCCAAAAAGCATTTAGCATCTGCCACAGATACTGATGTTCAACCCGGTCAAAAGCGTTTTCCTGGTCTATGGAAATGAGACCAGTATCTATACCCAATGAGCCAGAGATTTCCAAAACATGCCCAATTAGAATGACATTGTCACCTATTAACCTGCTGGGCACACAGCAAGTCTGGTCAACAAGAACGACCTTTCTCATCACTGCTAAGTGTAGAGGCTAAAACTTTAGAGAGGATTTTGTAGTCCCCACACAGCAGAGATACAGCTCTCCAGTTCCCCAGATCTTGTAGAGCTCCCTTTTTCGGCAGCAAAGTGATAACTGCCCTTCTACAGCTCAGTGGTAGTTGTCCTTGCACAAACTGTCCTGAAGCACCTCCAACAGATCTTCAAGACTTGTGAAATTCAACAGGCAGTCCAATGCCTGGTGCTTTTCCATTTCTCAGACTCGTGAGAGCAGTATACAGTTCATTCAGAGACAGTTCTGCATCCAGCACCTCATTAGGATCAGCATCTACCCAAGGTACCCCCGCCTAAAAAGATCCCGCGAACCCCCGAATCCTCCACATGTTCACTTTTCAAGAGTTTGTCGTAGGAGGTGGTATATCTGCGGATCTCATGGGTTTTCATTATTGTGGTTCCATCTTCAGAACGTAAAGAATGAATCATCTTCTTCTGACCATTTTTCCCCCCACTCTAAACTTAAAAAAAGAAAAAGAAAAAAAGATGGGGCATTCATTTGAGACATGCATGAAATGTGAGCAGATCAGAGCTCCCTGTGCTGTAGTGCCCAACAGGCTGGCTAAGGCAGCCTTTTCAGCTTTAAGGGCTTCAATATGCCCTCGATTTCTTGTAGAATCCACTAAACTAATTCTACCACTTCAGTCTCTAGCTCTTTAAGAGACCCGGTCATGCACTTGGTGACGTTGTGAGTATAATGCTGACAATTGTTTTATTTTACCCTTTCCAATATCACACCATTGCTGCACTGAAGAAAAAAAAACCATAGATTTGCCTTTTCTATGTCAAGGCTAGAAAAACAAAAGCCCCGGTAAGTTTTGTCATGTAAAAGGCCAGTATTAAAATGCCAATGTGTTCTGTACCTTAACATTTTGAATGTGAAAGCAGCACTGAACAAGACAATGATCAGAAAAGCCAACACGAACTATTCGGCATGTTTTATAAATGCCAAAATGATGCTTAAAACAATAAAAATGATCAAGTCTGACTAATGATAAATTTTCCTTGGAGTGACTCCCAGTGTACTGTCCGTCATTCCTGTTAAAACATGTCCAAACATCTTTTAGGTCATAGGTTTCAATTAACCACTTAAGTTTGGCAGATGAAGTGGGATGAGGCTCTAGATGATTCCCGTCTAGTTTGGCATTTTCTGTGCAGTTAAAATCCCCTCCCAGGAAAAAACAAAACACATCAGTACAATTATGAAGTGCATCACAAAATGTTGAAAAGTCTCATTCTCTCAATGCCCAAAAGTGGAGCATAAACAAATACAAAAATAATTTTCACACCATATTGTACATTTTACTCTTAAAATATGACCACACATTTCTTCTTCTACCTCAAAAGAACAGGGACTAAAACTCTTTGGGGGGAAAAGCACGCCAACTCCACCACTGTTAGCCAATTTATGGCTTAGAATTACTTCCCCAGGCCACTCCTTCCAAATCACATTCATTCACCGTGTCACCGAGTTTCTTGTATAAAAACCCCATCCAACCTTTTCATTCCTACCCATTTGAAAAGAAGCTCTTTTCACATCACTCCTAGCTCCGTTTAGGTTTAAAGACCCCATTTTCAAATCACCATGAAAAAGAAAAGTTGTCTCGACAAGAAAAACACAAACTATGTGGAGAATCATTTGTCTTATGATCAATTAGTTGCGTACTGACTTTTGTCGTAATTTCCCTGGTCACTAAAAGCCCCCTCTTCCTTCCTCAAACGTCAGACTTGACAAAAGTTCTGAAATCAGGGAAAAACTTTTCAGTTTTAACTTGCCCTCTGCCCTATAGTTTCCATTATTATTTTTCTCATGGGGATAAAAAAATGGTTTAATCATCTTACATTCCTCATCAGACGAGTCTTCCAACACTTTTAGCATAACCCTGTTCTTTGTCAAACATTTTCCTTTTACTAGATTTGTTAGACCTCTCTCCTCCGTAGACATGTTTTCATCTACCAGTTCATCACTGACCGTACTTTCCACACTGACTGAAGCTTTTTTGTTGTTGTTATATTTCTTTTCCTCTGTCAGCTTGCATCTTTCCGATTTCTCTCTGGTCTGGACATCGACTTCATTTCCACTCTTAGCTTGATCCTGTGCCACAACCTGCATTGTCTGCCTCGGTCTCCTACTTTCTCTGCAGACTGCCGCACACCGGGCGAGTCAGGTTCGGCTGCAGGCTGCGGTGCTTCAGGCGGGCTCGAGCTGGCCTGCTCTCCAGCCTCAGGGCAAGACCAAACCAAATGTCCTTCTGCCCTGCAACCCAAGCATTTCATAGCTCCAGAAGTTGCAAACGCATTGTAACTGAAACTGTCAACTCTGAAAGTGAAATTTCAAATCATCCATGCCATCTTTAAGAATCATAAAGACTCGTCTGTGACATTGTGTCTTAGCTTTGGCAACTTGGACCCCAGCGGAACCAACTTAACGGGAGACACCAAGCTGCCCTAAGTGCGACAGCTCTAGGGCCAACACTTCATTTTTAATAAATGGAGGTGCATTTGAAATCGTTATCTTTGCCAGGTTCACCAACAGGAGAACAGGGGTGAAAGAATCACAAATCACTACGCCATTTTCAACAACTTTTTCAACTCTGGCCACATCGTCGAGAAAAAAAAAAGACACTAGCTCTGTTCATGTGAGAAGCAGACTTTACACTTTCAAAGCGTACAAGCTCCCCAACAGCATAGCTGGCCTCCTCCACCCAACAGTGATATTTTAACAGCATGCCTGCATGTCAGCTTCTCCAGCTCTGCACAACTACTGACAATGGGCATAATGCCCGGCTACCGACCGCACTACCAAACAAAACCCAAAACCACCACAACCTAATGACAAACTAAACATGAAAAACAAATGCCTACAAAAACAAAGAAAAAGAAAGCATAGAATTTCATTCACACCGAAGCAAACTGCTACTCCGTTCACTCATTCGCAATTCTGCTCATGACTTTTTTTTTTTACATTAAAACTGATAAAAAAAAATCCAAACATTTTCCATGACACAATAGTTTTGTACAGTATGTTAAAAACAACAATTTCATCACTTTAAAATGGCATTAAATATGAAGTCATCACCTGCCACAGAACCTATTGCATCATTATAGCACCACTTTGATAAAATCCCCCATGTTACTCATTCCTTTCAATTATCTAAAATTCAATCCAGACTCAATGAGATGAAAACAGGAAGTCCTCCACTCCTTTCTTCCTGCTACTGTAGATGGGGCAGTTTGGCTTCCCCTACTACCAGATTTAGTAGTTGCCGCTTAGAGGCGTCAGATTTTTTGTAGCCAATTCCCAAAATGAAGATGTCTTAGACCACCTCTCACCAAACCGTCCAAAAACATTCAGCATATTAAAAAGGTTAGTCTTTAGTATCTGGAAAAAACTCTACTTCGCCACAAAATGGACATTTACTTGAAACTGTGGGGTTCATCACAGAGAAAGGTATTCACTGCAAAGGCACCATGTAGAATTCACCCATCCTTTTCTTTAGAGGTGGTTTATATAAAGCCCTTCATACTGGTTTCACCCCACTGCCCATGTTCAGTTCTTGTCTCCACACTGTCAACTCTCCCACCCAGTTTACATTTGTTCAATGCTTTCACAGAACTATATGGAAATTTTTCCTTTAACTGTGTACAAGTCCATACATTTACAGTCCCATTACATTTAATAGGGGTCCTGAGAATCCATCCAGATTAAAAAAAAAAAAAAAAAGTCCAGCTCCAGAAATGGATAATTTCCATCATCAGTGTCCACTCCACCACTGTACTCCTGCAGCATCATTAACTCCTCCTCCGTCAGTCTCTCAATCCACACATTTAAAATGTTCTTGGTCTGTTGAATAGATCTCTGCGAGAAAAGAAGTCACAGCCTGAGTGTTGGTCAGTTCCAGGACCAGTTGCATCCACTTTTCTCAAGAGTGACTGCTCCAGTGGTACATAGCATGCTGGTGAGACCCAGTGTTGTGCTGTCCTGAACATCCATTCTGGCCCCATTAATGAGAGGCTCTTCCAATAGCCAGTGCAAAGGAGCTAATAGGCTCCAGTCTCTTCCATTTAAATAAATTCCATGTCTTAAAAAGTGCTTCATAAAAAGGAGGTAAATAAAAAATAGTTAAAAAAAAAACAAAAATCCATTAAAAACAATGCAGTGTCCAAATCCAGACCAGCTGTCCCCCTTCAAGATGCTGCTTGTCTCCAAACATCTTTTAGACCTGCAATATATCTGTGCAAACTAATCTGAAAGTAGCTATTCTGCATTCTGTGTGTATTAGACCTTGCCCCCCCCCCCTCTTTTGGGAACAACACACTGAGGAACCCAATGTAACTTGTCCCGGAAAAAAAAAATCCACTAAGATGGCTTGTATTTTTTTGTGCTAGACCTTTAAGTGGCTTCATACAGACCAACCTATGCCACCGAGCAGAAGCTATCAGGTTGTTAATGACTAGTGCTCTGCCTCTAAAGGACATTTGTGGCTTCAGCCATTTCCATTTATTTAACCTTCCCTCTACTCTCTAGCATGCCCACCCAGTTCTTCTAGACTATGGTCTCATTGCCAAGGTACACCCCCAAATATTTAAAAACATCCTTCTTCCATGTCAACCCCCCTGGTAGTGTGTAGACCCCTCCTCCAACTTCCTACCGCTTCACTCTTCATCCAGTTGACCTTTGCAGCCGATATGGCTCCCAAATCTTTAAAAATACTCTCCAGTATTTTTTCCCTTTTCCAGGTTCCTGACAAAAATAACGATATCGGCTGCATAAGCTGATAAAATATGTCTTGTTAAAATCCTTTAAAAACAGACCTTCCTATCTCCATCGCACCACCCTCCTATACACTTTAAAAGGGGCACTTAGACCTCCATTAATTTTACGTACACTCTCAATGTCCTGGTACAAAACCTTGATCATAGCTATAAGGCCTGGGCTGAGACCAAAAATCTCCAAAGTCTTCCAGAAGTAAAGGTGCTCAACGCGGTCAAAAGCTTTTTCCTGGTCTACAAAAATGAAACCAGTATCAAAGCCCAAAAAACTAGAGATTTCCAAGATATCTCGAATTAAGGACGCATTGTCCAGAATGGACTTACCAAGCACACCGCATGTCTGAATTTAGTAAATTACTGAGTCCATCTCCTCTCAGTCTGTTTGCCAGCGCTTTGGACAGGATTTTATAATCTGTCCAGAAACGAGACACGACACCAGTTTTTAATCTCCTGTAGATCTCCTTTCTTTGGCGAGAGTCATTACTGCTCTCCTACAGCTTAGTGGTAACATGTCTTTAAAACTCATTAAAAACTTGAGATCTTCACCCACCTCCCTACAGAATTCTTTATAAAACACCACTGGAATCCCATCAATGCCAGGAGCCCCCTTCCATGACATGCAGGGCTGTGAAAAGTTCTTGCAGAAGCAGTTCTCCCAGCTCAGCGTTAATTTCTTCAGGGATTTTGGGCAAATTTTCACAGAAGTATCCAAACAGTTCTTTGTCTTCTCTATACTCACTGCTGGAAAGCTCAGTAAAAACACACTGCTTGTCTCTGTATTGCATTAGAGTCTAAGATCCTGTCCTGTAGCAGAGCATGAATTAACTTGCTTTGCCCATTCTTGAAGACAAAGAAAAACCTGGACGGTGCCATCCATCAGCGCTGCACACTGAAAACGTGACCGGACCGACCAGGGCCACTTGAGCCATAATGCCTAGTAGGTCTGTAAGAGCAGATCTTTTAGACTTGAGATCTTCAATATGATCTCTATTTCTGGTGGATTCTGCTAAACTCCGCAGTTCCATAATTTCAGTCTCTAGATCTCCCATAGATCTGATAATGTCCCATGTGACATTGAGAGTATACTGTTGAAAGAGCCGTTTTAGCTCTACTTTCTCACAATCCCATCACTGTCTCAAAGATGTAACATCTTTTCTGCTCTTAAAACCCCTGCAATTTTTTTGTTTTAATACATCCTTAAAATTAGCATCACATAATCTGTGTTAAAATACCAATATGTGCTTTTAGGCTTTAAATTACTGATAAAAACATTACAGGTGACCAGATAGTGATTAGTAAAACCCAACAGGTAACATTATGTACCTTTTAAAAATGTTAAAATGTTTAAAACAAAACTGGTCTAACCTGCCAAGGGATGTTAAATTCTCTAGTGTGAGCCAAGTATATCGTCTTTTATCACCATTCATCCTTCTCCACACATCTACTAAATCAGGTGTTTTCAGTAGTTGTCTCAGTGGACGCTGTGATGCACTACGAGGTTCTAAGTGATTTCTTTCAATAAAATCATTTTCAGTACAATTAAAATCTCTTAAGAATAAAAAACAAAAAAATCCTCAACATTAACTTTACTTAAAACGGTGCTTAAAACTTGTAAAAAATATACCCTGTCCGGCCATACTGCAGGCCCATACACATTCAAAAACTAGAGTGTTCAAATGTTGCCTTCACCTACCACCCATCTGCCCTCCACAACCTGCTCTACCTCAAATGACACTGGTGCAAAGTTCTTTAAGAGAACGCCCACTCCCCCACTCATTGTGCTGTTGTGACTTGGCACCATCTCTCCACTCCATTCCCTCTTCCAGTCAGACTCATTAAAACCTTCACCGAGTCTCCTACACAAACTTCACATTAGTTATTTTAAGTCTCAGCTCAAACAGTAGAGACCTTTTGGCTGCATCTCTCGCCCCATTTATGTTCAACATACTGATGTTAAAGTAACTCATTGCAAGAAATATTAAAAGCACACAGCAACTGCACTGACTTGCATTAAGGGTGTAAGATCTTATTCATCATCATCATCTCCATTATTTAGCTCTTGTCTGATTCTCTGAACAATGTTCTTTAGTCTATACACCTGTACAGTGAAACCTCTCCCTCTACTGCTCATCTGTAGCCTTGCAGAGCTAGTGAACAGCTCTGTCAGAGAAGTAATCCTCAATTTTTACTCCCTTCAAGTTCTTAGTTTTCTGTAAGAACAGTTTGATTTTACCAACACTAAGCTTTTTTTGTTTTACGGCTAGCAGCCACGTCAGAAGATCCACTTTCCCCATCAGCAGCAGAGTCCTCCTCCATACTGGATCTTAACTGTTTTGCTGCTCTTTCCTCTGGTCCTATGTTGCCTGTGAATCTCCACTGTTACTTATACATTTCCTTTTCAGATGTGTCACTCTTGGGGCCTCATCTTTCATCTCATCTTCACTTCCTCTCATAACTACATTCACTTAGTCTTCCTATTGTTTTGCAGCCATCTACCTCTCAACTTCCTCTGCCTGTCCTTCCTCACCCACCTGACTGTCTTGCAGTTCTTCACCTCTCTCCTGTCCCACCACACTTTCCTGGCCATCTTGTCTCGTTGTCCCCATCTCATTCTGGTTCTGTTGCTCAGTTTTCCTTCTTCAAGCAGGTGCCTCGTTAGAACTATTCTGTCCTGATGTAGTTTTTTTTCCTCTGGACATGCTTTGATGAGATGTTCCTCTCTACCACAATTAAAACATCTCCTTACTCTCAGATGTTACAAAAATAAAGTCATCCACTCTCAATTTGAAAGTTCAGCTCCTAACTCCTAACTTCAGGATCATGTGTAGCCGCCTTCTGTGTAACATGTTTTAAATGAGCAGACTTACAGCCTGAGAAGACTTTCATCATTTGGGAGACTGTTTCCGTGTCAGGGTTGTAGTACTCAAATCCAGGAATCGGACTCGAGTTCTGATTTTCAGGACTCGTGACTCGACTTGGACTTGAGCACTGATGACTCGGACTCAAACACTGGGAACTCGACACTCGGACTTGCAAGCATGTGCCCACACACCAGTGTTCGTTTGTTTGGCTATTGTGTCACAAAGTAAATAAACTCCTTTTGAAATGGTGACAGCTGTGTCATTTTTGTTTAATGTAGAACTTTTTTATTTCTATGTTATCTTTTTTTAACGGTGCCAAAGTGGAGCAATGGAACCCATCTTGGAACTCGACTCAGACTCAACCCTTGATGACTCGGACTCAGGTAATGGGGACTTGGACTCGAGACTCAACTCTGACTCGAGGTTTAGTGACTCGATTACTACACAGCCGTGTCAACACTAAAGTCCGCTGCTCGGATGAACAATGCAGTGATCATATTTGTAGACCGCGTTGAAAAGGCGAATTCGTTGGTGGAGAACGGGATTGTAGGGACTGCCTCCCGCCACACTGCGAAAAAAAATCCTTCTGTCAAATGTTCGTTCATTAGAGATTAATGCCGTTGTAACCCACAACATAACCCACAACATGCCCCACGACCAGAGAGCAGTCCTCCACTGAACAAGGGAAAGCCGGCACGATCTTAACGCCGTGCTTCCGGGTCAGTTTGGACAGATAGATCCATGCCGGTGTTTAGCACGCCGACTACGAACGCACGCGCACACACCCTAAAATCTCCAAACACAAACAAGCAAATCCTACTAAAAAAAAAACGCCGTTATCAGTTAAAAACTCGTTTCCCACTAGACCCTTTCCCCAGCAGTCCTAGCTTGATCATGTGACGCTGTTCCAGCGCAGTTATGATAGCCCTACTACCGGAGTGTTTGTTGCTCAAGCTAGTGAAGATTCTCTGCCCTTTTTTGTCAAGACCGGCGTTGGAGCCATTTCTACGATGACTACTGGGTGGCGCTGTGTAACGTTTAGTACTGTAGCGAATTCGGGGGGGGGGGCAACCACAGGAACTGCCGCAGGCGGGACGCGAACCCGTATCGCTCGCACCGCGGGGGACATCGCTAACCGCTAGACTCAAGTGTCAGACCCGTCAGCCAGGGGCCAACGTGTCTACTTAACTATGCACGTTACAGTACTTTCGGATGAAGGAGCGACTACTACTTTACCCATAATTCACTAACCGGATGTAGCGGAAGTGGTTAATCTAACGGGAGCATGGGGTCTGCCGCGAGTGTTTAACTACCAGGACGAAATTAAACGAGCAGAAGAATCAAACTCCCATACAATTGAGTGTACCTGTGTTGTGTTGCTAAGGGACCACTCGAGGACACACGTCTGTTAGCATACGCTTCTTTACTTGAACAACCCACGTCACACTCCTTCTCCCCTCTTATAGTCACTTACATCCTATCTTGTCCTCCAGCTAGCTCCCCCTACTTTCTTCCAACTGCATCAACTCAAGACATCACAACCTGGCGTTATTCTTTCTTAGACGGACAGTCACACCATGGTGTCAGAGCAAGTAATTGAACTACGGACCCACTTGGGGGGGGGGGCGAAGAAGATGGAAAGAAGCTTTTGGTGTCCCTACCCCGCAGATGGATTGGGAATCATCCAACCTACTTGATGCGTGGGACGATTCAAACATGCCGAGCTCATGTTTACGGGCCCGCTCAAAACAAAATGGAGGAAAAATGCAGTTTTCTCCTGCTATGGATCGGGGATAAAGGAAGGTACATAAGTATTACGTGGACATTAACAGAGAACGGTGCTGAAGTGTTAAACACGTACTATGATGGTTTTTCAGCATATCTCACGCCGAAAGCCAACCCCATCTTCGCCAGGTACAAATTCCATGAGAAGATGCAGAGGAGTGGTGAGTCATTTGAGCACTTTGTAACAAGAGCTCAAACTGCTTGTTAAGGACTGTGACTATGCAAATAGTAAAGAGATGGTCAGGGACAGCTTAGTATTCACTACCAATTCACCTAGAGCATGCAAAAAAAATGTCTTAGTCAGGGACTAGAGCCAATGCTGGATAAGGCAATTGATATAGCCCGCTCCTACGAACTAGCACACGTGCAGCTAAAAGCTATGGCTAACGAGAGCCATGAAATTCACGCAGTGCACCGCAAGGCCGGAACAATCAGAAACAGTGGAAAAACATTAGCAAAGCTAACGTTAGCAGGCCAAGCGAAGGCCAGAAGATGGATAACAAAGCTTGTGGTGCGTGTGGAGGGCACCACAAAAAGCAATCCAAATGCCCAGCAAAGGGAAAAGTGCTTAAAATGCAGAAAATTCAGCCACTTTGCAGGACTATGTAAATCCAAGACTCTCGCTCCAAATAGAACAGGGCACCGAAATGTACACACGGTTGAAGGCGATGAGTATTTTGACTCGGACATTGTTACAACAGAGAATAAAGAGGAGGAAAGTGCATATGCAGACATAGCACTGGGACCAAAGAATCGAAAACTGACATGCAAGTTGGATACAGGTGCACAAGCGAATGCGATACCCGCCAAAGCCTTTGCAAAAATCATGCCCAGCACACCAGTAATGACTGACAACTGTAAACTAACTGGCAATGGGGGGCATGCACTGAAAATGAACGGTTACTGCAATTTGGTAGGCAAGTAGAAGAACAAGTCAGTAAACCAGAAGTTCTACATTGTGGAATGCAACGGCCCACCTATGTAGGAATATTTTTCAGCGGCAGGAACTGCGAGACTAGTCAGGATCGAGGGAAAGATGAATGGAGCAAAGTACAGAGAGATCCTTGATGAAAACCTGCTCCAGAGCACTCAGGACCTAAGACTGGGGCGAAGGTTTACCTTTCAACACGACAACGACCCCAAGCTTCGGGACAAGTCTGTGAATGTCCTTGAGTGGCCCAGCCAGAGCCCAGACTTGAACCCCATTGAACATCTCTGGAAAGACCTGAAAATAGCTGTGCAGCAACGCTCCCCATCTAACCTTACAGAGCTCGAGAGGATCTGCAGAGAAGAATGGGAGAAATACCCAAAATATAGGTGTGCCAAGCTTGTAGCTTCATAACCAAGAAGACTTGAGGCTGTAATCGATGCCAAGGGTGCCTCAACCAAGTACTGAGTAAAGGGTGTGAATACTGATGTACATGCAATATTTCAGTTTTTTATTTTTAATAAATTCTACGAAACCTTTCACTTTGCCATTATGGGGTATTGTATGTAGATTGATGAGAAAAAAAAAGGAATTTAATCCATTTTGGAATAAGGCTGTAACATAAAATGTGGGGAAAGTGAAGGGGTGTGAATACTTTCCGGATGCACTGTATATTTACTGATGGATCCAAAAATCCAGAGAATGGAAAAAGTGGTTGTGCGTTTTGTGTTCCCAAGTTAAAGGTCAGAGTGAAAAGGTGAGCAAGAGATCACTTAGTAGTGTACACTGTGGAAATGATCGGCTATCTCATTAGCTCTTCAGTGGGTAGAAGAAATAGAACCATTGAGTTTTAATTTGTTCCGACTCCAGTGCAGCCTTAATTAGTTTAAAAAATACATCTTCAAACTGTCGACAACACATTGTGTGTGAAATATTAGTTATTATACAGGATTGCTAAATTGGGAATAGATGTCCAGTTTCTGTGGATACCAGCTCATGTAGGTATTAGGGGAAATGAAACAGTGGATCAACTGGCCAATACCGGTTTAACAGCAAGTCATGTAGAACTGTCAGTACCAATCAGTAAAGCGGGGGGGAAATCATTCATTAAACAAAATCGAGGCACAATGGCAGAAATTATGGGACAACAATGTAAAAGGACGACATCTGTACTGGGTCCAACAGGAAGTAGCAGCAGAAAAGACTTCGGGGAAGAGCAGGAGAGAACAGAACATCATTAGTAGGTTAAGATTAGGGCATACTAGATTAAATTCTTCATTGCAACTCATCGGGAAACATCAAACTGGGACCTGTGACGTCTACCACCAACCAGAGACTGTCATGGTCTGTGATCATGGCTCTCCCATCCCGATTGGGGCTTTAATCCACCTGCTCCCGGGGTCCTGAGTGACGCGGACTGCTCGGCTTCGCTCAGTTTCGTCTCCGATTGGCTGGCCGGTTCCTGCGCACCTGCGCCCAGTCTCGCTGATTGGCCTCCTCTCCTGGGTATACGTATATTGTGCCTTGGTTGCTCTGGCGCTTGGTCGGGTTGTCTCACACTCGCCCTTTTTGTCGCAGGAGTGGCACGTTTTTTGTAAACTTTCCCCGTGTCCATTCCTGCCATCGTTTCCTGCCGTTTTGTAAGGGTGTTTTCACATTTGGTCCGTTTCAGCCCTCCAAACGAACTCCGACCCCTCTGAATCGAACTGAACTCAAACCACCTCGGGAGGTGGTCTGAGTTCGGTTCAATTTTGGTCCGCGAATTGGTTCGCTTAATCTGTGCATTGGGAACACAAAGTGCTCCCGGTTCGCTTCGCCCGTTGCTATTGTATTTTCGCCCTCTAGGCTTGCCGTAGACAGAAGTGGGACGCTCGAAAAAACAAATGCCACTTAGTCATGGCCGCAAGCAAGACTAATTTGATCCGAGGACGAAACGAAGTTGGTGCGAGGAAACTTGGTGACGACTAGCGCTGAGGAAAGAGGTGGTGAAACGGGGGATGAGAGAAATCAAGTCAAGGTGATACTCCAGTCCAACCAAGGGAATGGTGTTCAATATACTACTATGAGCCCAGTAAAGTTAACGATACCAAAAAAAAAAAAATCAGGTTGGTGAGATTAAACTGGCTGAAGTGTTGCGAGACGGGAATCCGTTGATTTTGTGCAGAAGTGTAGAGCAGAGATAAAGGGCTTTATAGCAGGGGTGGGCAATCTTATCCACAAAACAGACATGAATAATTACAGACCAATCAGTATTCTTCTGACCATATCGAAAATTATAGAAAAATGGGTAGCACATCAACTCATTGAGCATCTGAATAAAGGACACACTCCTTTGCACCCCATGCAATTTGGTTTTTGTGCCCACCATTCAACTGAAATGGCAATCAACATGTTCACAGAAAAGGTCAAATATTCACTGGATAAATATGCCATTATTGGAGCCGGGTTTTTTTTTTGGGATTCGAAAAGGGCATTTGATACAGTTGACCACCAAATTCTCCTTTCTAAATTAACATACTTCAACTTTTCTTAAGAAGCCATTTTATGGATGAAATCATATTTAACAAATAAGAACGTTACTGTCAACAGTATCAAATCCCTTTACCTTGAACGTCCTGTAGGTGTCCCCCAAGGCTCCCTACTTGGATCAATTTTTTTTTTCTTTATACATTAATGATCTGCCAAATATATGTCAAAACCAATATCCAAATGTATGCAGATGCAGAAATCTTTACACATGCAAAAACTGCCCAAGAAGCCTCACAAAATCTTACATCTGCACTGACCCATGTACAGAAATGTCTTACCAATTTATGCCTGTTATTTAATCTCAAAAAAACGTATGCATGATGTTCTCTAAACAACCAATAGAAAGGACACATTCTAACATTTATGGAAGGGAAAGAGCTCGAAATTGTTCAAGAACTCAAATATATTGGTGTTACATTGGACTCCACATTATCATTTAAGAATCATGTAAAAAAATATATATATATATCAAAAACTATTAAATTCAATCTTTATAATTTTAGGCGAATTAGATCATCATCAGACAATACTGCTAGGAAGTTACTTAACTTTTTTTCCTCATATTGAATACCGTTTTACAAACTGGTCATTTACAAGCACAACAGCACTCAAACCAATACCATCACTCTAAAAAAAAAGCCATAAAAATCTTCGACAGAAAGCCTTTTCACCACTGCAATATTCTAGAGAAACAATCTTCTAAATCATTCAAATATGCCTGCTCTGTATACAAGCCACAACATGGGGTCTTGCCCCATCTCCATTAAATGAATACATCAAAATAAGAACAAACAGTACTAGAATAACTACAAGAGCCTCCACTAGAGAGGACAGAGATACCCTTCAGACGCACCACTTTCAGTCAAACCGTGTTCTCAATTAAGGGAACTAAGATCTGAAATGACATACCTTCTACAAATAAGGGAATGCCCTATGTTTCCCACTTTTAAAGCCCATTTTAAAACATGGCTCAAATTACACCAAGTGTGTGATCATTTTTAATCGGCGCGAGCTTTGTTCTGCTGATATATCAGTCATTTGTGTGTTATAGGTTTCATTGTATTATGTTGTATTGTACTGTGGTGAATGTTTTTGTGGGGTTTATAATGTTGCATTGTATGTATTGTTGTGTATTTTAGTGCTATTGTATTGTACCACATCTGTTGCTTTGACCTGCCTAGGAACAATGGATGTAAAATAGCAGCATTGCTATGATCCAGCATCTTTACATGTCTATCTGCGATACCAGTGCTCATTAATATGCACTGTCCATATTCAAAGAAATAAATAAAAAGGGCCAGTGTGGGTGAAGGTCTTTTTACCAGCCAAGCAATTATACACCTGTGTCTCATAAATCAAGTTCCTCAGCAAAGACTACTGGTTGATTAGGAGACAGGTGTGTAATTGCTTGATTGGAACAAAAACCTTCACCCACACTGGCCCTTTCTGGATAAGCTTGCCCACCCCTGGCTGAAAGAGGTAGGAAAGTATAAAGTGATAAGTGCTAGCCACATTGAGAAGGGAAACCGGTAGAATAAGAGTGATATAAGGAGTACCAGTTGATGTCACCATGGATGAAATAAAAGCAAATTTGAAAGGTGGGAGGCTGAAAGAAGCAGAGATTGCATGTGTTCGGGGAAGGGGTGAGGACAGATAGGGAAAGCGTACTGTTGGAGTTTGATGAAATCCTCCCACAGAAAGTGGTGCTAGAATGCATGATGTACTCTGCATGTGCCAAAACCGCCAAGATGTTTTAATTGTCAGATTTGGACATGCTGCTGTGATATGTAAAAGGAAGGTGTGCAAGATGTGTTGAGAATCATGAGTATGGACAGTGTGGGAAAGGAAAGCAATCAAAATATTGTAATTGTGGAGACGGTCAGTGTGGCATATGTAGGATGTGAAGTCATGAAAAGGGAGGTAGAGATTCAACAGGTTAGAGTGCAAAACGAGAACACGTATGCAGAAGCGGTCAAGATGTTGAACCAACAGAGGGGGAGGGAGACAAATGGTACCCAACATAAACAGCAGGAAGAGCCAAAAGAGAGTAAAGTGTGGATTGATATAAAGAGATTAGTTACTTTCATTGCAGGAGTGATATGCTACAATGGAAACAAAACCAAAGAATACAAAGAGTAAAGCTGCAGCAAACCATCTGAATATTAGTGAAATGACATGGGAGGAGGTGAGAAATGACCGCAGTGCTCATCAGGCAAGCCCAGAGTCAGCATGTCTTTGTTAAGAAACGTATGAGTCTTTTATTAGTGGCATGCAAGAAGCTTGGTGGCAAATGGACAAGAATTTAAACATTTATTGATCAATTACCAAGAACACTGGAGAATGTTTATGTACAAGAGATATGGTTAAACCAAATCTTGATTTTAGAATGTTCAGCAATACTGTTGGTGTGATAGGGAAGAGGGGACAGGTGGAGAGTGTGCAACACTTAAGGAAAATGTACCATTTAGGGTTGTTAGAAAAAGGGACAGGAGGCAGAGTACATCGAATATGGACAAATGAAGGTCAATTCACCATAATAATTTTTATAACCCTTACAGAAAACTAGATAAACAAGTTAAATCAGCTCCAAGGTCAGGTTACAAGTCATCTTTTGGGTTGGGGATTTAAATTCATATAGCACGTTATGGGGAGGGGGAAAAGACATACAAACAGGGAATTAATTGAGCAACTGTTGGAGAATAATAACTTGGTGTCTTATTAATGATGAGAGATGAATAATTATAGATGTACACAGATAACAGCTCAGCACTAGACTTGACACTGGCATCATGAGAGGTGGCAGGGATATGTGAGTGGGAATTATGGGAAGACTCAACAGTCGATAGTAACCATTATCCAATATTCAGTAAAATATAGATAGACCAGGAAATGGGGGGCCGAGGTGGATATTTAGTAAAGCAAAGTTGGATCACTTCAAATATTTGAGAACGAACGTAATGAAATAGACCCAAGTCATGATATAGACCAAGTTTAAAGTTTAGGGAAATTGTACTAAAAGCAGCAAATCTATCAATTCCCAAAAGCAAAAGGGAAAATGGGGAGGAAGGCAGTCCTGTGGTGGACCAAGGAATGAGGTAAAGCCATTAACGTGAGGAACAGAGCCTTTAAAGTATTAAAGAGAACCCATAATTTCCAAAAACTAATCGAATATAAAAAAGGGAACGGGAGCAAGTGAGGGAAACTTAAAGAAGCAAAGAAACAAAGTTGGAGGGAATTTTGTAACAAGATAGGCAGATCAACACCTACAGGTGATATATGGGGAATGATAAAGATGATGGGACTCAGAAGACAGTGGCAGTACCCAGTACTAATAGAGGGAGATGAAATAGCAGTGTCAAATGAAGACAAAGCAGAAATATTAGCCAATACATTCACCAAAATCCATAGTTCCAACAACGTAACAGGAGCGGAAACGAGGGAAGGATGCAACTAGAGAAGCACATGTTTTGCAAGATCGGGAGAGCACAAGTTGTGCATTGGATGCACTTTTTGCTATTCAGGAAATGAGAGCTATAGCAACAACTGGCCTGACATCTCCAGGAAAAGATCAAATATGTCATATAATGTTAAAACATTTAGGAACTCAGACAGAAATTAAGCTTCTAGAAATATATGACAGCATTTGGGAAGAGGGAAGGTTACCTACCAGTTGAAAAGAGGCTGTCATTATACCCATAATAAAACCAGGAAAGCACCCAAACAAGACCAACAAGCTACAGACCAATTGCACTCACTTCACATGTTGAGAAAATAATGGAAAGGATGATTATAGAGAGAATGACATTCTATATAGAAACTAGAGGGTTATTATCCCCTTACCAGAGTGGATTTAGGAAAGGTCAAGGAACAATGGATTCAGTAGTTTTGTCTGGAAACAAATTAGAAAAGCCCAAGCTAATAATAAATCCGTGACGGCAGGGTTCATTGATGTTGAGAAAGCTTATGATACGGTATGGAAAGAGGTATTGTTGATCAAGTTAGGAAAAATGGAAATAACGAAGAACTTAATTGGAGTAAACATTTTTTAATTGATAGATTTATTCAAGTTAAAACTGGAACAGCATTATCTAATAAATACAGGGTAGATAACAGAAATCCTCAGGGCAGTGCTATCAGTCCAATCCGTTTTTCTATTATGATTAACAGTGTATTTTCTGATATAAATTACAATGCTTACCCATGGTCATGAGCTTTGGGTAGTGACCGAAAGGGTAAGATTGTGGATACAAGTGGCTGAAATGAGTTTCCTCCGTAGGGTGTCTGGGCTCAGCCTTAGAGGTAGGGTGACTCCTTTGTATTGAATGGAGCCAGCTGAGGTGGTTCAGGCATCTGATTAGGATGCCTCCTGGGCACCTTCATTTGGAGGTTTACCAGTCACGGCCAACTGGGAGGAGACCCCGGGGTAGACTCAGAACTCACTGGAGGGACTACATGTCCAATCTGGCCTGGGAATGCCTTGGGATCCCCCAGGAGCAGCTGGAGGGCGTTGCTGGGGAGAGGGACATTTGGAGTGCCCTGCTTATCTTGCTGCCACCGTGACCCGACCCTGGAGAAGCGGCTGATGATGAATGAATGAATGAACACCACATGCCTCAGAAAACTTCTTGGCATAACGTGGGATGACTAAATCCCTGACACCGAGAGCCTCACTCGCTCAAGATTGCCAAGTATACACACCATCCTCATGCAAATCACAGCTTCGTTGGACGGGCCACATCGTTGGCGTGCCAGACCACCGGCTCCCAAAGAAACTTACATGGTGAACTCAAACGAGGCAAGAGCTCCCAAGGTGGTCAACAATAGCGCTTCAAATACACCTTTAAGGCTTCGTTAAAGGCCTTCGCCATCAAATACGACACATGGGAACAAAAAGCTCTGAACAGAGGAGAGTGGTGCGCAGCTGTCCGAAATGGTGCGAACATGCGAGGCCACCAGAATTGCTGCAGAGAGCCACAGGCAGGCCAGGAAAGATTGTGCCAGCAACCCCCTAGCTACTCCCACTATCCCATGCCCACACTGCCAAAGAACTGTGATGTGAATGAGCGTGGGACTCAATCACGTGACACAATGAGCATGGACTCACCCAATTGACTGAATTGAATGCAGGTGGTACTGATTATGATGGGGGATGGAGCTAGATAAGACCGGGAAGACGCCGCATTGTTCAGTTATTTAGGACTGCCGGCGATGAAGACAGACAGGGGGTCTAGCTGTTCCTGTGCTAAGAGGGGAGGTCTGCTGCCTCCTGTAGAAAGTCAGGGCCAGAACTAGGAGTGCAGTAACCGCCCTTGCTGTGTTGTTGCCTGCCGTCTATGAGACACCCACACCGACTGGATTCTTTCCACGCTGTCCAGCGAAGTCGTTTCCCCGGGGAGTTGAACTGCATCCCAAGCTCAGACCCCAGGGGAGGGTCTCGCCGAGCGGGCGAGTTAAGCAGCATTTTACAAGACAATAATTCTTACATGTATTCCTGTATTTGTATGATGTGTTTATTTTTAGAGACTGCATAGAGAGGAAGAACAGGGGTTGGAGGAGTAAACTGCATGCAGGCATTCAGATTCCCCTTAAATCTGCGTTGGGTGTGTAGAGTGCTGTGACTGGCCAGTTGCAGTGCCTCATGTTCTGAGGCTGCCAGTGTGTTGTGCCCTAAGTGGGGTGGTTTTAAGCTAGCCTTCCTAGCCCTGGGTGTTGTGTTGTACAGTGGTTTGTTCTCACAAATTAGCGGGAACCTGAGTTGCCCTGATGTGGCTGGTTGCCCCCACCTGTTTGTAACTCCTCGCTCTTTTATGAACTGTTAAATGAGAATTAATGAAGATTACTTTTTGTATTGTAAATCCGCTCATGTGGTCATTTAAAGGTTCCGCCATTAGCAGTAATTTCCTGCTACTTCAGGTTAATACACATTTATTACAGAACATTTCGGGGTGTGGACTAGACTAACCAGCCATCTTTCCACCCACAGAAATCGACCCCAACAGGATGACTAGATGGTCCTCATCGCAGCAACAGATGACCGTGTCTTAAGATCAGTGGTTGATTACAGAAGTGTAGTGTACAGGTCAGCAGCAAAATCACAATTAAAAAAAAGCTTGAAGTGATACAAACTCAGGCACAGATTATGCTGTGGGGCTATTAAAACTTCTAATAGAGCCATTCAAGTGGAAATGGGCGAGATGCCATTGATTAAGATAAAAGCAGATTGCGACCCTGAGAGCACGATAAGTGGTTCAGATAATGGATGGATGGAGAGTGAACTACTGGGCAAATCTACAAGGGCATAGAGAAGACCATCATACGGCGAAGGCCCTCAAACCACATTGGGAAAGCAAAGGGAGAATGTTTTGCTTGGGCAGCAAATAAAATGGCTGAAGAAGTTATTGTTCCATGGTGCCATACCTGGTGACTGCCATGGTTATTTCCCCCTGTGATATTAGATTTCTATATTCAAGAAGAAATGGACTGAAAGGAAGAAGTAATTCAGCAGAGATAGTGGACAGCAGATTAAACAATACAGCAAATTAAACAATACATCAGTCACTCAAATAGATACAGATGGATCAAAGGAACATAAAGGAAACAGGGAGTTAGACATACTTAGAACACCAGATCACTTAACAGCATATACAACCGAGATATTGGCTATTGCATTGACATTACAGTGGATAGCGCAAAAAAAAGCTTAAAAAGGCCAGTGTGTTCACATTCATTGTCAGCTCTGGTATCATTACAGTCCATGTCATCTCAACGCAGACCAGATATCTATGAAATTATTCAGACTACATCAAGCAGAGACTGCAGTTCAGTTTATGTGGATTCCAGCTCATAGGAGTATAGCGGGGAATGACATGGTGGACTCAATGGCTAAACAAGCCCTTAAGCAGGCCAGAGTCATGAAAGTGCCCTTCAGCAAAGCTGAAATTAAAACAATAAGGAGCAAAATCATGAGAGCTTGGCAAAAGTTATGGGATGAGGGAAACAAGTGTCCTCATTTGTATAA
Organism: Lampris incognitus; assembly: GCF_029633865.1. Taxonomy (NCBI): domain Eukaryota; kingdom Metazoa; phylum Chordata; class Actinopteri; order Lampriformes; family Lampridae; genus Lampris; species Lampris incognitus. The sequence goes on from NC_079218.1 coordinate 15,477,668, forward strand.
AATAAAGCCAAAAGTGGGAGGGAGGATAGCAGTAGAGAAAATTTCTAGGGAACAAGCAGTCATTTCAAGATTGAGGTTAGGACATGGGATTAAATGGAACAATGTACCCATTAGGGAAGCATCCATAGGACTTTGTGAATGGATCAGAAGAAACCGTTAAACATGTTATTTTTCACTGCCAGAAATACTCAGAGGGAAGCTGAAGAAGGAATTCAAGAAATTTGGGGTGAGAGTATTTAATCTTAATTTATTCAGTATTGAGGGGGTGAAATATAAACCAGTTTGTATTCTTAAACGATATTGGCATAATTGAGGATCAAGTGCCCTTTTTTTTTTTCTTCTCTCCTTTCATCCTTTAGTATTCTGGCCCACACTCCAGCATAGTAGGTGGCAGTAATGCACCTTAAACGCTAGTTGCCACGCGCCATTAAATACAAGAGGAAGAAGAAGAACAAGACAGTGTGGCATGAGCTGCAGATGTGTGCTAATTGAGAGCAAACTAGTCGCACTTAAGCAAAAATTGGAGTGGAGAAAGCATCTTGCTGGCCGTCTACAGGGATACCATTGGTGGGCTAAGTCTTTTGTCGTTAGAATTCATTGCTAGTTACCATTCTGGTATTAGGCTAATGTTAAAACTGTTAGCTAATCACTCAGATTGCTTTGCTGTGTAATTTATCGCATGTACACTACCGTTCAAAAGTTTGGGATCACATTGAAATGTCCATATTTTTGAAGGAAAAGCACTGTACTTTTCAATGAAGATAACTTTAAACTAGTCTTAACTTTAAAGAAATACACTATACATTGCTAATGTGGTAAATGACTATTCTAGCTGCAAATGTCTGGTTTTTGGTGCAATATCTACATAGGTGTATAGAGGCCCATTTCAAGCAACTATCACTCCAGTGTTCTAATGGTACAATGTGTTTGCTCATTGGCTCAGAAGGCTAATTGATGATTAGAAAACCCTTGTGCAATCATGTTCACACATCTGAAAACAGTTAAGCTCGTTACGGAGCTACAAAACTGACCTTCCTTTGAGCAGATTGAGTTTCTGGAGCATCACATTTGTGGGGTCAATTAAACGCTCAAAATGGCCAGAAAAAGAACTTTCATCTGAAACTCGACAGTCTATTCTTGTTCTTAGAAATGAAGGCTATTCCATGCGAGAAATTGCTAAGAAATTGAAGATTTCCTACACCGGTGTGTACTACTCCCTTCAGAGGACAGCACAAACAGGCTCTAACCAGAGTAGAAAAAGAAGTGGGAGGCCGCGTTGCACAACTGAGCAAGAAGATAAGTACATTAGAGTCTCTAGTTTGAGAAACAGACGCCTCACAGGTCCCCAACTGGCATCTTCATTAAATAGTACCCGCAAAACACCAGTGTCAACATCTACAGTGAAGAGGCGGCTGCGGGATTCTGGGCTTCAGGGCAGAGTGGCAAAGAAAAAGCCATATCTGAGACTGACCAATAAAAGAAAAAGATTAAGATGGGCAAAAGAACACAGACATTGGACAGAGGAAGACTGGAAAAAAGTGTTGTGGACGGATGAATCCAAGTTTGAGGTGTTTGGATCACAAAGAAGAACGTTTGTGAGACGCAGAACAAATGAAAAGATGCTGGAAGAATGCCTGACGCCATCTGTTAAGCATGGTGGAGGTAATGTGATGGTCTGGGGTTGCTTTGGTGCTGGTAAGGTGGGAGATTTGAACAGGGTAAAAGGGATTCTGAATAAGGAAGGCTATCACTCCATTTTGCAACGCCATACCCAGTGGACAGCGCTTGATTGGAGCCAATTTCATCCTACAACAGGACAATGACCCTAAACACACCTCCAAATTGTGCAAGAACTATTTAGAGCAGAAGCAGGCATGTGGTATTCTATCGGTAATGGAGTGGCCAGCGCAGTCACCAGATCTGAACCCCATTGAGCTGTTGTGGGAGCAGCTTGACCGTATGGTACGCAAGAAGTGCCCATCCAACCAATCCAACTTGTGGGAGCTGCTTCTGGAAGCGTGGGGTGCAATTTCTCCAGATTACCTCAACAAATTAACAGCTAGAATGCCAAAGGTCTGCAATGCTGTAATTGCTGCAAATGGAGGATTCTTTGACGAAAGCAAAGTTTGATGTAAAAAAAATCTTATTTCAACTACAAATCATTATTTCTAACCTTGTCAATGTCTTGACTCTATTTTCTATTCATTTCACAACATATGGTGGTGAATAAGTGTGACTTTTCATGGAAAACACAAAATTGTTTGGGTGATCCCAAACTTTTGAACGGTAGTGTATAATCCACAGTTAGCTTGAGGTTAAGCCATGTTCTGTGCAATTAAGTACATGTGTATGGTTATATATTGATTTGGTAAAAGATGTAGACTGAGTGAGATTCATACCCTTAAAATAATAAGTAAAAGGATAAAATGAGCTTTATTTTTCTGTACTTGTGGAATGGAATTAGCAGTAATGGCAGCATTGTTTTTTCCGCTTTGTAAAGGTTTTCAACCTAACACAATCAAAAAGCTTGACAGTTGAAATAATTCAAATTTATTAAAAATTGAAATACTGCATGTGCATAAGTATTCACACCCTTTGCGATGACACTCAAAACTGAGCTCAGATTCATCCCGTTTCCACTGATCATCCTTGAGATGTTTTTACATCTTGATTGGAGTCCACCTGTAGTAAATTCATTTGATTGGACGCGATTTGGAAAGGCACACACCTGGCTATATAAAAGGTCCCACTGTTGACAGTGCATGTCAGAGCAGAAACCAAGCAATGAAGTCAAAGGAATTGTCTGTGGACACCCGAGACAGGATTGTATCAAAGCACAGATCTGGGGAAGGGTACAAAAAAAAAAAAATTCTACAGCTTTAAAAGGTCCCGAAGAGAACAGTGGTCTCCGTCATTCATAAATGGAAGAAGTTTGGATCCACCAGGACTCTTCCTAGAGCTGGCCGCCCAGCCAAACTGAGCAATCGGGGGAGAAGGGCCTTGGTCGGGAAGGTGACCAAGAGCCTGATGGTCACTCTGACAGAGCTCCAGCGTTCCTCTGTGGAGATGGGACAACCTTCCAGAAGGACAACCATCTCTGCAGCACTCCACCAATCAGGCCTTTATGGTAGAGTGGCCAGACGGAAGCCTCTGCTCAGTAAAAGGCACATGACAGCCCGCTTGGAGTTTGCCAGAAAGCACCTAAAGGACTCTCAGACCATGAGAAACAAGATTCTCTGGTCTGATGAAACCAAGATTGAACTCTTTGGCCTGAATGCCAAACGTCATATCTGGAGGAAATCAGGCACCTTGTTGCGATTACACCGCCCCGAGCTGCCTCCCCGGCACGTTCAAGCCACTCCCCCAGCTCGGAAACATCCGAGCGCTCGGCTCGCGCTCTGAGGAGACGAGCGCTGCACCAGGTGTGCCTGATGGAAGATGGCAATCAGGCAGCCCTCTACAAGAAGCCTGCCAGAACGTCTCTCCGTGCTTCGACGTACTGAACCCTGCGGTAAAGCTCTGACAAGCCCTCCAGCGTTCCTTGCCCTCTTGCTATTCCGTTTATTTCCCATTGTCTATATTCGTGTCTCTTTTTCCCTCCCAGGACTCTACCTCCACGGCTCCCACGCCCCCAGCGACCTTCACGTTTACCCGACCACCTCTGCCTCTACTGTGGGAGGTCGGGCCATTACATCAAGGCCAGCCCAACTCGCCCAAAAAGATCTGGCTCACTAGAGAGGGGTGTCCTAGTGAGCCCGACGACCCCGCCACAGCCCCAGCCCAAGAAGGAGCACAACCAGCCATTTCCTGTCACTCTCACCTGGGGTAACGACTCACTCTCTATTGGTGCACTCCTGGATTCGGGGTCGGACGAGTGTTTGATGGACATCTGGCAGGCCGGCGTTCCACTCGTTCCCCTAGACACACCCCTCACAGCCCAAGCGCTAGATGGTCGTTCACTTGGTAAGATCACACACAGCACGGCTTCCCTCACCCTTTCGGGTAATCACGTGGAAACGATGCGTTTTTTGGTTTTGCACGCCCCCACAGCGCCCCTGGTGTTAGGAAGACCGTGGTTGGAACGGCACGATCCCCACATCTCTTGGTCTACTGGGCGGATTTTTGGGTTGGAGCGTTGCGTGCCATGCCAACTGCCTTCGCTCCGCCCACTCTCCGTCCAGCGGCCTCAGACCCGTGCCTCCTCCCACAGATCTTACTGGTGTTCCTCCCATTTATCACGATTTAGTTCCTGTATTTAGTACGGACAGTACACTTCCCCCCCCCCCTCACCATCCCTATGATTGAGCCATAGATCTCCTTCCCGGGGCCGCCCTTCCCACCGGTCGGTTGTATAACCTCAGTCCCGGGGGAGTCGTCTATGCGCAATTATATCAGAGTCCCTGGCCTCAGGAATCATAAGGCCCTCGTCTTCCCCGATGGCAGCGGGCTTCTTTTTTGTGGCCAAGAAGGAGGGCAGCCTGAGGCCTTGCATAGATTATCGACTGTTAAATGACATCACGGTGAAAAATAAATATCCACTCTCCCTTACGAGTTCCACGTTCGAGCCACTCACTCACGCCACGGTGTTCACCAAGCTAGACCTGCGCAGCGCGTACCACCTGGTGCGCATCCGGGAAGGGGATGAATGGAAGACGGCCTTCAACGTCCACCTAGGGCATTTCGAGTACCTCGTTATGCCCTTCGGCGTCACCAACGCCACGGCCGTCTTCCAGGCGTTGGTCAACGACGTGCTCCGGGACATGCTGAACACTTTCGCGGTGGTGTACCTGGATGACATCCTCGTGTTCTCCAGGACTGAGGAGGAACACCACCAGCATGTCCGCCTGGTCCTCCAAAGGCTGCTGGAGAACAGGCTTTTCGTGAAGGCCGAGAAGTGTGTGTTCCATTCCGCCTCCTTTGAGTTCCTTGGCCACATCGTGGACAAGGGACTCGTCCTTCCTCCCAGGACTCTCCCTGCGCGATTTCCACGGCTCCCCGCGTCTCCCTCGCCCCCAGCGACCTCCACGCCCCCCCCCCGCACCTCTCCAGCGATCTCCCTCCGTGTCTCCCTACCTGGACCCCCTCCTACTCCGACTTGACTTCCTGGATCTCGGACCCAGACTTCCTCGGACAACCTCTCGCTTTACGGATTCGGACTTTGGTAGCCAGACACACATCGTCTCTACAACGCCCTCCTGAAACTCGCCTGTTATCCCCTGTGGCAATATTGATTGTTTTTTCTCCCCTGCATTAAATTGCCCTTCGGGTTATCCCGGTTCCTTGTCCATCCTTTTGGGTTTCACTACACTGGCCTTCATTCGAGATCCGTAACACAAAGCAGTCATTGATCTAATCGCCGTTTGTGGACAACAAAACATACCCATTCTGGGCCACACGGATGAGTGTAGTAATTCTCAAGCACTTCTGAAATATCGTGCTGAGGGAGATGAGTTGCTGAAACTATGTTGAAAACGCACAAGCTAACGCAAAATACTGCAGTCATCAAATTCAGAATGAGCTGATTGAGATAGGTGGAAAACGGATCCAAGACAAAATTCTCCGCAAATGCAGGGATGCCAAGTGGTTTTCCCTACTGGCTGATGAGACGGCTGATATTAGTAACGTTGAGCAAGTGCCCCTTGTAGCTCGGTACGTAGACTGTTATGGCAGCTACTCAGTGTGAGGGGATTTTTTTTTCTACAGCTGACACTACAGGCGAGACCTTTAGCCCAACTTTTGTTGAACAGATTGACAGAAGTGGATTTAGCAGGGGTATGATGGTGCTGGGAATGTCAATGGAAAGGTACGAGATGTTCAAGCGCGCATCAGAGTACAGTACCCTGCTGCAGTTTAAGGCGTGATTTCTACAGAAATCACGCCTTAAAAACGTAGCAATCATGCATTTAACCAAGATCCCGGTCGTTCACAACACCCTGAACACTCAAGAAATAGTGAGCTTCATTACAGCCTCCCCAAAGCGCTTACAGAGCAAAAGTAGCAACAAGAAACGCCTCCAAAAGTTCTGATACCAGCTGGTCTCAGCATGATATGTGCCCGTCTACCATTATTGAAAACTACGATGACGTATTAACTACCTTGGTTGAGCTGAAAACAGACAGACGCCAAATGCAGTTCCACAGCATCCTCGCTCATTCGAGCCATGTTGTTATTTGAATTCATCTTCCAATTATTACTCATGAGCTGCTTCACCATCTAATGCCACTGAGCAATGACTTGCAGAACCCGAACTGTGAATTACTGATAGCCGCTCAGATGGCTAGGGATCTCGTGACAGTGCTTGAGCGCAAACGTGATAATTCTACATACAGTGAAATGTGGGAGAAAGCATGCTTTCTGGCTGCGAGTGTTGAAGTCACTCCATCATTGCCTCACATCGCCAAAACACAAACCCCAAGGTCAAACACACCTGCCGCAATCCCAGAAGAGTACGGGAGAAGAAACATTTCCTAGCCATTCATCGACCACAGAGGTGGGGGACAGAGTATGTCTTGCACTGCCACGTCTTAAAGCCCAGTACCTTCTACCCGACAAATTGCCACCGTTGACGGACAGTTGATTGAAGGAGATAAAGGAGGAGTATGGTGTTTTCATGCCCAATGCTGACACTGCAGATTTGGAGCTTGAACTATGGAGGCAGCACAATAGGCATACACATGCCATTAGTGACATCTGCCAGGTTTTGGGATTAGCTGCAGACTTCTACCCAAACATACACACCGTCATGAAGATTATCCCAATGATGCCTGTATCCACTGCCAGTGCCCACTCTCCTTCAGCTGTTTGTCACTTGAAGACGTACAGTTAAGGTCAACATTATTAGCCCCCAAGGAATTATGGTACATTTCCCTAAAATTCTGCCCAATATTTGAATCATTCATAAAACTTTACATAGTAAAACATTGATCAATATTAAGGCCCCTATTTGGTATATTTTGGAATACAAAATAAATCTTCAGGTTTGCTTTATACTAAATGTAGGGAAAATTGAGGTGGTCAAAATTATTACCCCGCATCCATATAAAAATGGAAACCGGGATCAGTACAGAGCAGCCAGGTAGAAGTTGCGTGCTGCAGTAAGAAAAGCAAAGTCCAGCTATGCAACAAAACTCACAATTCTCTTCCAGTAACTCCAGAGCAATATGGGGAAAAAAAACTTAAGGAAATAACAGATTACAAAAAAACGCCCCTGCTCCCCTCCAGATAATGACCATAACCTCCCAAATAAATTTTATGTAAGGTTTGAAAAACCTATTCCACCAGCCATCGCCCCTACTCCTATGCCACCCTTCTGCATCCAGGAGGATGAGGTGAGAGCAACATTCAAAAAGCTATACATTAGGAAAGCAGCAGAGCCAGATGGCATCAGTCCTTTGTTGAGCCACTGCGCAGCACAATTGGTCCCAATATTTTCCACCTCTCTAAGTCAACGTGCAGTCCCACAGTGCTTCAAACTCTGTACCATCATTCCTGTGCCAAAGACCTCAAAGATCACCGGCCTCAATTACTTCAGACCAGTTGCCCTAATATAGGTGGCCATGAAAGCATTTGAGCGCATCATTTTGTCACACTTGAAACCTTGCACCCCCCCAAAATGATGGACCTATATCAATTTGCTTATCAAGCCAACTGGTCTTGAGGATGCAGTTAGCATATCCCTGCACCATCCCCTGCAACACCTGTAAATCACCAAATACCTATGCATGCATCCTGTTGATAGACTTTAGTTCTGCCTTCAACTCCATCAACCCACTCAAACTCTTGGATATGAACATTGACCCAGCCATATGCCACTGGATTCGAAGCTTCCTGTGGAACAGACCAGAGGGTGAAGGTTACCTCACACTGTCAGGATTCCTAGTGTTTTCTCCATTTTCCTTTGTGTTGTCTGTGCTGCTGGTCCCTCCCCCTTCTGTCTGTGTGGAGGTTGGCCGTGAGCTGGAGCTAATCACCTGCACACCCATCTTCTATCAAGCCTCATCAGTCACCTACTCTCCTGGTCCATTAAGTCTGGTTCATTCTACCACTCGTCGCCAGATCGCCTGCTACCCATTGTGGTTTAGTTGCATTGGCTCTGTGTTTTAAGATTATCTGTGCCAGCCGTGTGCTCATCGTACTCTGTTCAAGACCATCAGCTCCACCTTCGAGTCCTGCCCCACAGTATCAAGTAGGTCAGTCAGTTTGGTTGTCCTCCAAGAACGTACCTCCTACTGCTGTTCGTCTGAAACTTCCAAAGTCTCTCAGGATCCATCCTACTTTTCATGCATCCCAGTTAAAACCTGTTCGTCACAGTGACCTTTGCCCACCAGCCGAACCGCCACCCCCCCCCCCCCCCGGCTCATTGATGACCACCCTGCATTTACGGTGCGCCGCCTGCTGGATGTTCGACGGCAGGGCCGTGGTCTCCAGTACTTGATTGATTGGGAGGGTTTTGGTCCAGAGGAGCGCTCCTAGATGCCACGTTCCTTCATCCTGGCATGGTGAGAGAGTTCCATTTGGCCCATCCTGATAAACCTGGGGGTCACCTCCTGGCGACCCATTGAGGGTTCCTATCGTTTTCTCAGTTTTCCTCTGTGCTGCTGGTCCCTCCCCCTTCTGTCTGTCTGGAGATTGGCCGGGAGCTAATCACCTGCACACCTGTCTTCTATCAAGCCTCATCAGTCACCTACTCTCCTGGTCCATAAAGTCCGATTAATTCTACCACTCGTCTCCAGATCGTCTGCTATCTATTGTGGTTAAATTGCATTGGCTCTGCGTTTTGAGATTATCTCGGTGCCAGCCGTGCTCATCGTACTCCCTCTCTGTTCAAGACCATCAGCTCAAGCTGCCATTCCTGCTCCGTCTCCAGCCGTTCAGACCCAACTCTGCTCAACCAACTTCCCACCCCCCTGCCTCGTCCTACCTGGTGTCTCTCCAACTCCCAGCCTCTATTTTGGATTTCTACATGCCAGTGAGACTCTTCAGACCAGCATCCACTAATAAACCCGTTTCTTCACACTATTTGGGAGTTCTTTGTCTACATCAGTGGGTGCCCAGAGAAGACATTGGTTAATATGACACACAGCCCTCTTATTCCGAGTACAGGTGCTCCTCAGGGCTGTGTTCTCTCTCCCTGGCTCTTCTCACTTTACACCACTCACCTCCACGGATAGCTCTGTAAAAATAATAAAATACGCAGACCACAAACATTGTAGGCCTCATCTCCAACAATGATGAAACCCAGTACCGCACTGAAGTAGACCAAGCTGTCATTTGGTGCACAAACAATCTTCTGCTTAATACAGCCAAAACCTCAAGAAATTATTACCGATTTCCGATGCATGCCGAATTCTAAAAACACCCATGCAAATGAACAGAGACCCCATCACCACCACATACTCTCAAATTCCTTGGACATACATCAGCAATAACCTGAAATGGAAAATTAACACTGAACACATTGCAAAATCTGAACAACAACTTTACATTCTTAGGCAGCTTAAAAAAATACCGGACCAAACAAACTGCTCGTTCAGTTTTACTCAGCCATTATCGAGTCCATCATAACATCTTCTATTACAGTATGGTAGGGCGGCACAGAAACATGGAAAAAATTGCAGCGGACTGTCAACAAGGCATCCAAAAATCATAGGCAACCCACTCCCCTCCGTTGAATCTCTATATACTAACCAGACTGTAAAGTGAGCGAAGATCACCTCTGACCCCTCACATCCTGCTCATCACCTCTTCCAGCTCCTTCCCTCAGGGAGGCACTACAGGTCACTGTCAACTAAGACTAAACACTTCACAAACAACCCCCCCCCCCCCCAAGGACTGCATTCCTCCCTGTAATCCCCTCCTCACACATCATTGACATAAATATCATTCATCTGTTATTCCTGATACGTTTATTTCTATTACTGCGCAACTATGTTTTCATGATAATATGTGGAGCGTCTGTTGTTGTCTATGCATGTGTTGTGCTGCACAGTGTACCAAAAACAAATTCCACCAGCCTTGGTCGTGTGGCTAATAAAATAATATCCATGTGATTTATTTGCTTTGAAAACACACCGGAGCAATCAATCAGCATTGAACTTTACTTAAGGGACTCCAATTAACAGGGCTAGTGGCACCTGAACACTTGATTGAGAGGAACTACCCTTAAATTCTTGGTAAGAGGGTCCGCGGTGGCGTAGCGGTCTAAGCGTCGGCTTGGTGTCGATGCAGTTGCCCACTGGGGACTGGGGTTCGCGCCCCGGTCTCGTCAGATCCGACTATGGCCGGACTCGATGAAGCAGCAATCATTGGCAACGCTGTCTTCGGGAGGGGGGCGGAGTCGGCTTGTGTTCGTCATGTGAATGCGTCTCTGTGTGTGTCGGAAAAACAGTGGTTCGGCTTGGATTCGCCTTGTTGGCGAACGCATGCAATACGAGGGTGGGTGTTTGAATTAAAATAGGGATCAATTGGCCACTAAAATTGGGAGAAAAAAGGGGAAAATCAGAAATAAATTAAAAAAAAATAAATAAATTCTTGGTAAGAAGTAATTTCATCACGCCAAAAAGTAAAGAAATTAGTCTGGGACTCAGAAGATAGTGGATGTTCATCTTGAGGGGGAAGGCTATGCTGCCATTTCCAAGTGTGTCTACAAAGAAATGCAGTACAAATTGACATTAGCACACCTGAAAACCAGGCCCAAACCCCAATAACTACGCAATGGGTTTGTGATCATAAATATATGTACAGTTAATGAGGAAACACTAGTGGTGAACAGAGTGAACTTTGTGGCCTTCATCTGCCACACCATTAATGTTGCATCACAGATGAAAGAAAAGCAATAGAATCAGGAATATTGTCGAGACAGCAGGAAGATTCCTTGATATGAAAGATGTAAGAACAGGACCAGATACATGCATTGTTGACAGAAACTAAAATTGGAGAAAATATACATGTGGGCTGAGGTTATCATTATGGTACTCCACATACTACAGTGGTATGTGAAAAGCCTAAGAGCCATTGGGCAAGAATTTAAAAAGTATGTGTAAGAGCCATTCTGGTGGTTCTGTATGTGGTATCTTAGTTCACCACTAGGTGGTAGTATTGTGTGGGTGTGGCTTCCTGGGGTGATTGCACTCCTCACTACAAAAACATAGGTGTGTTTGTTACCTGGTGGTTGGGTGACGGGGAGCTGACACGGTTTTTACCGCTAAGCTGGGACACAGCACTTCTTCACACTTTTTGGTTACAGTCATGGCTTAGTTTTTTGTTCAACAATAACCTGGATTCCTGCATCGCTACAACAAACCCATCATCTTTCAACTTGGAACAATAATCTGGACAACAGCAGCGCGTCATAACCCAAGGTATCTCCCGCACCCACCCGAGCTCCTAATGTTTGTTTGAATTCGGAGCTACAGTATGAATTAGAAGTAGTATGTGCACAAGAAACTTGGTTATGGTCTCCGTTAGATTTTGTGATCCCAGGGTTCAGTTCTATAAGACATGACAGAGCTAATCAAAATGGAAGTGTGCTACTTTTTTCCAAAGAGGGTTGGCCTATAGGGAGGTTCCCTCCTGAGGATATGGAATGTAAAAGTTGAAATTTGCAGCCTAAGGAAAGGAGGAGATATTAAGCTAATACATGTTTATAATAATGTAAAAAAGGTATCAGGAAAGAAAATATGGTGGAGATTTTAATGCACACAGCAGCTTATGTGTCATGGTTGTGTGATCTGGGTAATCAGGACTCACCTGTTCGCCATCCCTACTGGTGTTTTGGTTCACCTGCACCCCATTTGCCTGAGTGACCCCGATTGCCTCTGCTTCACTCCTGCCCCCCCCCCTTCTCCGATGGGCTGTTCTGTTCCTGCGCCCAACCTTCCTGATTGGCTCCCCTATGTATACATTACCCTGGTTGCCCGGACTCCTTGTCTGATCGTCTCACAGAAACACATTGACTCTTGGCCGCCGCACACCACGTCCGATTCCGAGCCTTCTCTGCGGTCTGTAGAGTCTGTTCCCACGGTCTTCAAGTTAGTTTGTCTTATTAAAACATTGTTCTAGCCCAATCAGTCCGAGTTGTGCATTCGAGTCCTCCATTCTTGCCTTAGCGTGACAGTGGGGTAGCAAATCACACACACACACACACACACACACACACACAGGATGAAGCTGAACTTTCTACAGTTAAACCGCTCCAAGACAGAAGCTATCCAAATTGATATATATATATATATATATATTATATACACACCTGATCAGATCCAGTCATCATCCATCACCAGTATCACTTTCTCCAGCCAAAACACCCCCCTCTCCACATCAGTCACAAACCTGGGGGTTAAAATGGACCCCCACCTCACCTTTGAGACGCATATCAAACACCTCTGCCAAAAGTCCTATCGTCTCAGGAACATCTCTAAACTCCGTCCCATGCTCTCCCAGGCAGATGCAGAAAAGCTCACCCATGCCTTTGTCTCTCCCAGGCTGGACTATTGCAACGCACTCATCGGGATCCCCAGCTTCTGTCTTCAGAGGCTCCAGTACATCTAGAACTGCTCTGCTAGGATTCTGATGAGGGTGCGCAAGTATGATCACATCACTTCCACCCTCAAATCACTTCACTGGCTCCCCATATCTTTCAGAGTTGAGTACAAGATCTCCCTCCTCGCCCACCAATGCATATATGGAAATGCCTCCTCCTACCTCAAGGAGCTCCTTGCACCAAAGACCTGCACACGTACCCTTCGCTCCTCTGATGCCAACTTCCTCCAAGTGGAAGCGAGCTTCCTCCTCAGCTGCCCCCAGGCTGTGGAATGCCCTCCCAGACCACCTCAGGGCACTACAGTCTGTGGAAACCTTCAAACCCCATCTGTTCACCCAAGATTTTTCCTAGCCAGGCCACCTCTTTTCCCATGCCTTTTTTTTTAAAATGGTTTTGACCATGGACTCGGTTTCACGAACTAGGATTATGGATGACTGTACTTTTGCCGCCCCTGTGATTGCTTTTAACTTGCACTGTGTACTGATCATTGTTGTTGCATTTTATTAATTGTTTTATAGCACAGGTTTTTCTGAAATGTAAAGTGCATTTACAAATAGTTTATTTATTTATTCACAGTAATGGAAATAGAGTGGAAGCAGTGATGTGCAGTCAGGGGAGGCAGTGCCTCACCCAGGCTAATAAGAGGGGGAAGAAAAGAAATCTCATGATAATTTTTTTTTTTTTTACTTTAAGATTGTTGTTAAAAAATTTTTTAAAAATCATGTAAAACTTATTTGATCAATAAAAGGCATGTCCCATCAGGACGGCTTGTTGTCAAAGCTAGCATTCGTGAAAGCAGGCTGCTGAGGCAGTCTGTTCGTGTCTCTGGCGTGTGCAATGAAAGCAAACGGTTTCGAAGTCTTGAGCATGCGTAGTCTGTTCTTAGTGTCAGTATCAACGATGAGGCACATCGCTAAACTGCCTCACGTTTTGTGAACGGATGTATTTTGACTCCCTCCCACCCCCGGGCTTGCCGTCCTCTGCCGTTTGAGCGCGTAACGTTTTCGCTAGCCATCATTCCAGTCCAATTTCACTTGTCAAAATGGATATAACATACTGTAGCGAATTCGGGCGACAACGCAACCACAGGAACTGCCGCGGCCGGGAAGCGAACCCGTATCGCCCGCACAGCAGGAGACATCGCTAACCGCTCGACTAAAGGGTCAGACCCGCGAGCCAGCGTGTCTTCTTATCCATGCACGTTACAATACTTAAAATATGTTCAACACTTACTTGAGGGGGGGGGGGAGGAATGTGATCACAAATGGGAAGCCAACACCTGACGGATCTCACCCAAAGGACAGAAGATAATACGGACTTTTCAAACGGAATGGCATCAAAAGAAGGGCCGGGTTTGTGGCTGTGGCCAGGCTAGCGAGCGGTTCCACTCCGTGTCTACTGTTCTCGACCAGTGACAGCAGGTGGGTGAAAGGGGGTTACTGCGACTTGACTTTACCAAGGGCTTTGCTGAAGCACGAAAATTCCACGTCCCACATCCACTCCGACAGCCTTGAAAACATTTGCTAAGAGTCGCATATGTAATGGTTATGGAGTTGCTGTGTTTGAAACGCACCGTCTAGTTCCAATTAAGATCCCAAGATGTTTTGGGAAGGTACACTGGAGGTTACGTTTTGCAGTGTTTCCTTATTTCGCCAGGTTCGGTCGTCGGCCTGTGATCTGCTGATCTGTTGTTGATTGCTAATGCCTTGTTCAGACCTGTGGGGGGGGGGGGTTGCCTGCGGTCGGCCATTACAACATCGGGCTTGGCTGCAGCAACATCGTGTCCTTGTGTTGTTTCTATCCCCCCTTACAGGTAAGAAGGATAGTTGTGATGTGTTTCACGGTGGGTAGATGTTTCCTATGCTACAAGGAACACGCAGAGAGTAAAATATGTGTCTGCAGTAACTTTAGCATCGGAACGTAGTTTGGCTAACCTGGAGATGTTGCCCTGCTGTAGCATGCTAGCGAGCTGCTTTACGTCCGCAGCAGTGCAGTAGAAATGCAATGGTCGCCATTTAGTGAGGAAGTATCTCATGACAAAGCGTGTTTGCTCTGCATTCATTTTACATGATATGGTTACAACAGTAATGCTAAGGTGTTGCAGTTTACGAAATATATCAGTTGAACGTGTGAATGCAAAAGTACTTTTATTCGTGTTTAAGTTTAATTGAGATTAAACTGTTCTTAGGGTTAAATGCATAACAGTAGTATCTAGTATTGGAATAATGGACACATATTAAGCTGTTTATTTTAAAAGGTGCAATAGGTAATTTTCCAAGTCCGTTCAAGGTGATGATTCAAAGTATTTTTCGAAGTCAGTTTAAAGATACTGTAAAGATATTCCTTTTCTAATGCTGTAAAGATATTCTGCTTATTCTGGTTAAATGTCTAATGCAGATATTTTTCTTATTTATATCAAATGTGTTTTGTGTTGTTTAAGGTAACAAAGACAATATTGGTATTTTTCATTGTGACAATTGGCAATGCTATATTTTTCTAATTGTGTACTTTCTTATAGGGACAATGCAATGTTTATTGAGAAGCTTTGTGAACATGTAAATATGAAAGTTTTGGAAAATGCATTACAATATCGGACTTGGCTGCAGCAACATCGTGTCCGTGTGTTTCTTTCTATCCCCCCTTACAGGGGCCTAACACAGACATGGCCCCTGACGAGCAACAGGCTGAATGTTACTGCAAATAATGAAAAAGTGAAGCAGGGAGATATTAAAAAGCCTCATCGATGCTGCATGCCATCCTGCCAAACAGTTGGCCTTTCAAGGGAACGGTGAGAGCAGCAACTGTCAATCGTGGGAATTATGTTGAACTTTTACATTTGATGGGAGAAAGATGAAGAATTAGCCACATATTTAAATTCTTCAACTGTATTTATGGACACTTCGAATAGGATTCGAATGGAGGGTGGGATATGAAGAACAAGGAACAAAGGGAGAGGCAAGTCGGACGGGGATACTTAGGCGTTTCACCTGGACTGGGGAGTGAGAGCGAGCTTTCAGACCCTGAACAAGAGACCAGACCGTTAACCCCCCTGTATACAGAAACACTGAACTTAGGAGGTCCGCTCCTGACAAAGCCGCGACCAATATTCACTTAGGAGATGCTTGGTTAGCTGTCAAACCAGCCACAAAACTCAGTTGAAGTGTACACCACACCTGACTGTTTACGGTATACCTCATCACATCCAACCACTGTACCTTACATACCACACCCCTACATGCCATACAGCCAACTTACCTTCCATACATTATGTCAGTATACTAATTGAAAGTGTTAAATCTTGAAGAATCTAGAGTCTTAGTAATATCAGGAGCCATTTTTCATTTTTGTTGGGGAGTGTGTGACACACAAATGTATGATCACATTTTGTGTTTAAAATTAGTGATGCGTTTTTGTTTGTATGCACCGGATTCAATGTAGAATGTTGTGAAACTAGTATTCTTCCTACGTCCGCCACAAGGGGGAGCTCTGAATAAACGGGAGCGCTAGTTCGTAAAATAGGAGAAACCTTAGTCAAAGAACCCAACGTTGAGTCAGCGACCAAGGTCCAGTGGAAAGGCACGCAGTACAAAAAGGGACTCTGTCTAAACCAAGGTGAGGCACTTGAATTCGGACAGATTGAGCTCATACTTGTGACGCAGGATCAACATGTGTACTTTATTGTTACACCTCATGACGTGTCCTATATGCCAGAATTTGGATTGTATGAAGTGAAACAAGCAAGGCAGAGCATGAAATGTTGGAAGCCTGAGTGGAAACTAGATTATTATCTTTTGCCTGTGTACATGCTTTGTGGGACAAGAGTAATTTCACTTAAGCATAGCATTGTTGACTCAGAGTAATCTGGAGTTTGATACTCACATCTTTTCATTACATCTCTGTTCCACAGTGCCCTGTATGTCCAAACACTCTTTCTACACTGTTGTGTAACCTTATTGCAAATGTATGAAAACATTACAGTCCACAGTCACTAAAGTTTGTTTTTTTTTTTCCATTTGACAGGTGCCTCTTCAAGATAAATCCAGACAAGGGATCAAAAGTGGAGCGGAACGCCACCAAAAAACAAGCCGTCAGTCCAAAGGTTCTCACACTGATAACCAAAATTGCAGACTGCGAGTGGAGGGAATAAGTGCTCACATTTATGGATATGTTGTTCCAGTTAGACTGTTATATCCAGTAAGGTTTCATGTAAGCTATTTGTTATCAATGTTGTAGATGTATAATTACTTGCCTTGGCTAGAGTATAGTCATTACCAGTGAGGTTTGACGAAGTTTGTAATCCATGTTGTTATGGATGCTTTGAATGTTGGTAACTCATTTTTATTTATTTACCTTTTTCTTTCGTTTCCAATTCAGTTGAATTTTAATAGCTAGCTTTTGTTTCAGAACCAGACAGTCATTTTAATTTATTTTTGCTGTAATAATGGTTACCTGTTAAGTTAAATAAAAATACTGAGAACGGGAAATTGTAGCTGTTCTTGTTCAGCTTAGTCTCATTCAAACAATTCATTTAAGCCCCTTTCCCCACTGGCCAAAAGACAGTTTAAACCATTTAAAATTAAAATAATTCTGGTGTAATTGTATAGGTGAGCATAGTTGTTTAAGTTGAAAGTCCATTAAATATTCAGAAAATCTATGTAAACGAACACAAAAAACTAAATTTACAATAAACTGAGTTGTTGCAATTGTAAACCCAATATCTAGTTTTTTGTCATGTTTTGAAAGATGAATCATTATTTTGTCATATACTGTTGTATTACGTCAAATATAAATTATACAACCTCTTTACATAAAATGACAGCACATTTCTGTAAATTTAAGCATTGTTATTCATATTAATGTTTATTCACCATATTTATAATTTCATTGTTTTAAAACGTACAATGTTTGTAATTAAGCGTTAAAAACAACCTGAAAATAAGGCAAAATCTTGTTAAAATTACAACTATAAAATTTATCCTAATTATGGAAAATAACCGTATTTTTATGAGTCATTTTACAGTATTTTTTGGCGCCCCAGCTGCTGGAAAATTACCGTTTTTAAGTTTGTTTTTTTAGTGAATTGACAACATATTGACCGGCCCGTGGGTCTGCTGGGCCCTAGACAAGATCTTGAAAATGCCCCGCCCCCCAGGCGAGATCTTGACACCCCCCCCCAAACTAACAAATAAAAATCGGACAGGCAACAATGATATTACTTTTAAAATATTTAATAGTACTATAATGCACTATATTGTACAAAATATATGTATACTGAACTTGTTTGTTGACGTACACCTGCATACTGTCAAAAAAATTGGTCACAAAAACAAAAAAAGTGCTACAACGTATATTTGGCAGTATAGCCCACAGTAGTTCCCAGTATAACTCACTGCATATCTCAGAATAACTCGCAGTATATTTCTCAGGTTAAAAATTAACCCCATTTACTTGCCAATGGCGGCTAAATTTAGTCATTGGTGAGTAAATTGAAGCACGAGGTAACATTTTTATCTTAAAATAACAGCTTCAAAATTATTTTGATGGAACACTGCCTTGTAATATGGAGAATCGAGCCCCTTTCCTTCCCACTCACTACCCCAATGCCTGGCTCTAGGACTAAATATGCAACTTTCAGCCAAATTTCGCGAGTGAATGGAAGTCAATGGAGTGTAGCTTCACCGGCATCCACTTGGTGGCGCCAGTCCCCTAAAATCGAGATGTTTTGTAGCGCTGTTTTAAGACCACTCGGGGCCCTAGACGACCGCTTACTTTGCCTATAGGACGGGCCGGCTATGCCAACATCATTGACTGCAAAGTAGTAAGTGGAATAATAGACGACACTAGTGACCATCTGCCAGTCTTTACAATAATCCAGAGCTGTACCATGACCAAGAAAGATATCAAAATGACAACACGCTATCAATTTTAAAGACCTACTGAAACAAGAATGGAATAAAGTTCATGTAGAAGATGCAAATGAGGCCTATGAATCATTTCTGTCCATTATAGTAACGCTGTATGAAAAAAAAAAAAAGTCCACTAGTAAGGAAAGTAGGTAAACAAATATGGTTAACTAAATGCATGCAAAAAGAAAAAAAATATATATAAATAGAACAGAAGCTGACCAAAAATAAGATATATAAGAACAAATTAAGAATTATGACAATCGGCAAAAATGATTCCAGTAAATTATTAGAGGACAACAAAAAAAAAATTTAAACATGGAATATATTAGATATTATTAAAAAAGGAAATGGGAAGGCAGGATACCCCAACCATTTCCTGACTAGAAATAATTCAACTATTAATGACATGGCCATGGTTGCAAATGAGTTCAATGAGTATTTTGTCAGTGTTGGTCCCGATTTGGCTGAGGAAATTGCAAAAGACCAATAGTGGAGATAATGTGGAAAGCATGAAAATATCTGTTAAAGAATCCATATTTAAAAAGGGGAACAAATGAAAAATAAATTGACACGGTGAAAAATTTCAAGAACAAGAGGTCCACTGACTGGAACAGAATAGATACGTTTATGGTTAAAAATCATTGAATGCATTGCAAAACCCGTCTCACATTTGCAACCAATCCCTACAAACCCGTGTTTTTCCCCCATACAGAAAAAAAAAAAAAAAAAAGCCAACGTCATACCAATCCAAGTCTGGTGATAAACATCCTTTCAAAATACAGACCCGTTTCCTTGTTTCTACAATACATGACTTCATCACAAAACAACGTACTGTATGATCAGCAATATGGTTTTTAGAGCAAACAGAACTTCATTTGCACTTTGAGAACTCAACGATGGCAAAGAAAACTACGCAATAGGGGCATTTCCGGATCTAAAAAAAAAAAAAAAAGGCATTCGACACTGTAGACCATGAATTATCACTGGAAAAAAAAAACTACAATCATATGGATTTAGAGGAACGGGTCTACGTTGAACGAAGGTTAGAGTGAGCAAAGGCAAGCGCGACTTTTTCCAAGCAAAGACCGAGTTAACCTTCGGGTAGATGCATGTCTGTCAAGTGGGGAAGCTGCACATAACGACATGGACAAAGGCTCTGCCCTATTTTAATGCCATGTATTATGAGAGCAAGGATCAGAAGTGGATTAATCCCATTTGAGATTTTGTTCAGGAGACCACTCAACTCCGGGTTTGGACAGGCAATGCCCACAAACTAGCTATAGTGAAAATGAAATGTTTCGTTACTGTTTAGACCTATCCTGTGCTTTGATATCCACAATCCGGTTTAAGCAGTCCTTCCCCAGCCAGCAGCCGGACCACTACATAAGTTGAGGCCAGGGGACTGGATAGTGGTGAAGGACCTAAAGAGGAAGTATTGGAGGTGGACCAGGCCATTCCAGATCCTGTTGGCAACAGCAGTAAAGGTCGTGGAAAGGGCAATGTGGATTCATGCCAGCCATTTCAAAAGAGTTCCAGAGCCAAGAGATAACAGCACAACAACGCCCGACACTCAAAAGGAACTGAGCCCCCGCCCCATTTACCTGATGTATAGGGAAGGGTGAGAAACTGCACTAGGCACTCATTTCCCGAGCTCAAGAAAGTGGACAAAAATTAGGGTGACAAGTGACATTAGTCCAGTTTAAGTGAGGATGATGCTCCCAGTAGGTACCTGGAAGACTACACCGGTGTCAATATGCTGCCTAACTGGTCTCTTGTTACAATTAAGAACCAAACAAAGCATGCCAACTGATGTTGGGGCATTTGTCAGATGGTATCAATACCCAAATTTCACAGCCATGTCCCTCAGCAAAACCTACCTTACTCTTCACACCACGACTTGTGGCCTCCTATTGCAATAGCATGCTTGAATCAAATAGTTCCCGGCATCCCTCAAGCTCATCTTATTCTGCCCATTACTATGGTTCTTCACATGTACGACTCTCCACTGTAAGGTTTAATTTGGCTCATGCAACCCATTTCCCCATGTGACTCACACCTATAATAGAACCATCACCACATCATATACCAAACTGACTGCTGCCATTCACCCAAAGGCGCTCAGGGTGTGGGTAATACCACTATAAATTGCTCCAACATATAGGTTTTGGGCAACAGTTCGAGATCATGTTATTAGACTTCAGGATAGCAAATATGGCTGCATTGCCTTTAAGGCATAATGATGTGCAGACTTATTTTGACAAGTGTTAGTCATCACTTCCTGTCAGTCATGTTGAGGAAGCCGGCTGAATTGGTCTAACGTTTGCGTTGTCTAGATACAACCCACAATGTAAACACCACAGAGGCAATGTCACAAGTAAATAATTTCGTTGTACTCACAAGTTGGTCATTTACACGAAAAAGCATTGAATCGTTGGTAATTACAGGGGTTTTGTTTACATGCATTTGAAAAATACATGCTACCATCAAAATGGTGATTGTTCATATCGTTTTTGTTTCAGTTTTCACTATGCAAGATGGTGTAAAGAGCAACAGTCACTGGCGAGTAAAGCTTACTGCGACTCAAGTCCTTCTGCAAGGAAGTGTAGCCAGTTGGACAGCCGCAGCTTCTACCTTGTAGTGAAGACAACATAACGGCACGGACACTAATCCGTTAAGTGTTGAACCCCTACGAAGCCAAACTTGACCGATCGCCGAGCTTCATGCCACCTCACAAAAATGGCATGGCACCGGACAGGTTACTGGCGGGAACAAGGTGGGGTATGCGTGACGTTTGGCGACGCGTGCTGTTCGTTCATAGCCACCAACACAGCTCCTACCGGTTCGTTCACCAAGGCGGTGAATACATTGCCAACACTCCGGGTCGAATTGAAAGAACGCGGGTTACGGCATGACAACATACCTGGAAAGTGGGGATCCTTCGTTAAATTTGATTGTCATTACTTGCTGGAGTCCCCACGCAACATTACTGCCCGCTCCATCTTTAAGAATGTTCAACTTCCAGTCAATGTGCTGGTTTTCCTGACCTTTTCCCCAACTCCAGGCTGGACTCCACCTTATAACGAGTGTTTATGTAAAAAAAACTGCATTTCGGTACCCCGACTACTTACTATAACCCATTATCCATCGTTTTCTTATTAAAATCATTTCGTTGTGTTGGTATTTGCTTCTCGCATAACATAAAGTACACTTGTACCCTAGCCTAACACCCTCAACCACACTTACCATCCGACATGACGTACCTCATGCAACGACCTTGCACAAGAGCGCATATCCTGACCAGTGGTTGAGAAAGTTTTTGTGATTTGGTCTATTGTGCCCACACTCACCTGAGATTAGCTCCCAGCCAGAATGACTTCTGGTCTGAGGTTCGGGCCTGGTGTTTGAGTATTAACTGAAATATTTTTTGCCCGCTTCATTTTATACTGTAGCGAATGGGGGGGGGGGGGCAGCCAGGAACCGCCGCCACAGCCGGGACGCGAGCCCGTGTCTCCTGTACGGCGGGTGGCAACGTTAACCAGTCGACTAAAGGGTCCGACCCGTTAGCCAAGGGCCAACGTGTCTACTTATCCGTGCACGTTACACTACTCCCCCTCTCCCGGGGAGAGGGGGAGTAGTGTAACGGTACCACACAAAAGACGCATTCACAGCCAATGAGTGTGGAAACAAGCTACGCAAGCCTGGTGAACTGCCATTTGATCTCGTTTTGGTGGAAGGAGGCAGTTATGCCAGACCAGCTGACCTGGACTTTGTATAGTTATTTGATCATCGGCATCGTGAGCAGGGGGGGGGGGGCCCAGTCTGATCCCAGACAGAGCCCCCAGCTGTCGCCTCAGTTTTCCAAAATTCACACAGGGGAAAAGCCTTCCAAATCCACCACTTGTGGGAGAGATTTTATGTGGAAGTATAACAAGGCTCACAAAGACTCAGATGCTCCACATGCAGGAATTTTTTTACCCAGAAGTGGGATCCCGGCTGTGACGGCCCGGCCGGGGATGCGCTTCCGGAGGGGGGGGGGTAGTGTAACCTGCATGGATAAATAGACACGTTAGCCCTTAGCTAACGGGGCGGACCCCTTTAGGCGACTAGTTAACGTAGTCTCCCGTGGTGCGGCAGACCCGGTTTCGCGTCCTGGCTGCGGCGGTTCCCGGACTCCCTCCCGAATTCGCTACAGTACATTTTGTGAGCATGATATGCTCAGGGGGGGGAACAGGCAGTAG
The DNA here is from genome assembly GCF_029633865.1 of Lampris incognitus. Lineage (NCBI taxonomy): Eukaryota > Metazoa > Chordata > Actinopteri > Lampriformes > Lampridae > Lampris > Lampris incognitus. The sequence goes on from NC_079218.1 coordinate 15,500,353, forward strand.
AACAACAAAAAACAACCACTCGTTCCTAGTCCGACACGTACTGCACACATGTTTAGCCTACAACTGACCCTTCCGCTGATGTCATCACTTCCTCCTCTCCCTGCAGGTGGTTAAGGTCGCAGCTGGCTGAAATCGGTTAGGGCAGCTTAAATACATACCCTTGCTTCCCTAAAAACTACTGCACAGGGCTCTCGCTCTCCTTTCTTCCTACCCTGTATGGGGTGAGTCCGTTTGCAAACGCTGAATTAAACCCCGACTCAGGATTATTTTTTTTCTTTGTTTGCCACCACAAACTGAAAGAAAAATAAGCGCTATACCTCAAATGTTTGCAATGAACCAGTAATGTAAACAATCAGAATAGACTCCACCTGGTATATTAATAATATCAATGTTAATTATTTTATCCCTTCTCGGACAACATTTCAATAACCTGTGTAAATCCCTCGTTTCATAACTCTGACTTCAACTTTTCGCACATTGTCGCCACTAAGTATGGCTTTGCAGGCCCATCATTATGCCTCACTCGACTGTCCTTAGGTAAGACGACATCACCTACTTGAATGTTGGGTCTCTCCTTTACACTTCCTCGTGTGCAAGGTCACAAGATACTCCTGCCTCCATTTCTTCCAGAAACGGCCTGTGAGACCTTGGACCCGTCTCCACTAACTTCTGTAGGGATCTTTGAGCTCGAAATTCCCGGGTGGTGCCGACAACGCTGGCTTTCTGGGTCAGAAGTACTGCCGCCGAGAGGACGTTCGGGGTCGGTCGAAACAGTAACTAAAGATCTGGCGTCAATTACGGCCATGACTTAAGCCACAAGTGTGGTTAATACCGCATGTGAGGTGAGTGGTTGAGATTTTTAGCAGCGGACCATCCAGAAATCGTCGAATAACACCCATCATTTTTCCACACGTGAGATGAATTGAATGACCAAGTGCAGCAAGTATCTTCTGATCTCTGGATCGTCGACTTGGTTTTCAGTTCCTTGCAGGCTCCAACAAAGTTCCTGCCTCGGTCTGACCGGAGGTTTACTGCGCTCCTCGCCTCACATCATTGAACCGCTTTCTGCAGCGGACAGCAGCTCAGGGCAAGAGGAACAATTGTTGACTACACCAACCACCTCCTCCCAAACTGATGCTACATCATCTGACCATGGTGGTTTCTCGATTACGGCCATCAATTTCCTTCTGGGAGCACTTCTTCTGCCTTAGCCCCGTCCACCGCGAAATCGGCAGTTCACGATGAGAGCGAGTGTGCTACTTTTAAAGGGGCTGAGAGGAGTTGACTTGATTGGCCTTAATTGAAGACACCTTCCACCACTCCTTCTGATCCAACCCTTTTACCGCTGTGCCTCAGTTGCGCCTCATTACCGCCAGCGTAGCATGCTCCGAAATCAGCAAACTAGTATTGGCCACGCCTTAGATATACTTGCGCAGTGAACTAGCGCCGGCAAACCGAGAAACTAGATCCCTCCGCGTTTCACACATGCTAAATACATGTCAGTCTCTCTGTGTATGATTATGGCCACATTCATGCAAAAAAAACATACATGCACATTTGTGGGGATTTCGGGGTCATATATGAATACTGTAAAAAGTATTGTACAAGTTTTACATGGAAAGAGTAATGTACATTAATGGAAAATGTAGGAAAATAACTGAAATTTCACTTAATCGTTTAAAGTTTTTGAGTAGCTTCATTCGTAGTCCTATTAAAGTTATGTACGAGTTCCTCACATGTTTTGTCCTTTCTTAATATGGATTTCATACAGTATCAGTGTTTTAAATTGGTAAAGTTGGTAAAGTTGGGCGTCTGCTCTTAAATCCTTATATATTTCTACCTAATTTCTCACATTAGAAACAATACTATTACTACATATGCTTGTCATACATGATTTCAGTGAAGAAATTTACACAAATCTGCGATGAAAACACTTTAGTATTTAATGGTAAACCATGAGTTCTTCAGAATCAAATGATGTGTGACTGTGTAAAGCGCATTACACCATGGCACGGCAACACTGAATTATACACATCTAATCTGTCCATGGCCTTCTCTCCCCGGCCCATTTCTCCCAAGAAGTTCCTCAAAAAAATATTAGCAACAAAAACACACCAAGCTGAACTGCCATGACCATCAAATGGGGGGAAATATGTAAAAACATCATCACTGACCCGGAAGCGTTTCCGCCTGTCTCAGCAGCGCGAAGGCCCCGCCATCCAACGTCAGTAGAGACGAGAGGAAAGCTCTCGCGACTTCCGGTAAGGACAATAACGTCATCACCTTTCCGGCGGACAAAGGCAGATGCGCTGTTGTATGAAACCAGTCAGACTCTCACGAGAAAGTCGTGACGTTGAGCTCACAGGGACATATGAACAAAGGCAAAGCCGGTTTCCACACAAATATAATTCTGCCTCAGTGCCAATAGTGAATTTTGCTTCGTTTGTGTGATGCACAAAAACGATGACTGTGTGTACCTTTCCTGCCAACAACCAACGGAGCCGTAATGTGGAGTGTGACGCTTATGATGACGTCATGGTCCCTTGATCATGTTCTCCCGACACGCCTTACTGCAGAGATGCAGCTACCCATACTTGGCAAAAGAGCCACCACATGTCTCATTGAGCCTGTTTTACCCCATGAAAGGCGTAATTAAAAAAATAAATGAAAAATTACTTGACAAATAATGTTTTGATTATGCAATATGTTTTATTGTTACTGCAAAACTTGTGTGTGTGTGTGTGTGTTCATAACTTCGTGTGTATGATGATTTGCTTTATTTTGCTTTCCATTCGTCTATCAGCCAGAAAATCTTCAATGTCCTCCACAATAATTTAAGATATACCCTTGAGATAGAAGCCAGAATATTCGATGGCACCATGAAGCGGAAGACGAACTCTTTCCTTATTTGGCTTGCCGGATGTTGTCGCCTGCTGCCACGATAGTTTTACCTAGAAATCGTTTCACAGGACATCATGGAATGGGCGTCCGGGTAGTGTAGCTGTCTATTCCTATTCCATTGCCCACCAACATGGGGATCGCAGGTTCGAATCCCCGTGTTACCTCCGGCTTGATCGGGCGTCCCTACAGACACAATTGGCTGTGTCTGCGGGTGGGAAGTTGGATGTGGGTATTTGACCTGGTCGCTGCACTAGCGCCTCCTCTGGTCGGTCGAGATGCCTGGGGGGGGGGACTGGGGGGAATAACGTGATCCGCCCACGCGCTACGTCCCACTGGCGAAACTCGTCACTGTCAGGTGAAAAGAAGCGGCTGGCGACTCCATATGTATCGGAGGAGGCATGTTGTAGTGTGCAGCCCTCCCCGGATCGGCAGAGGGGGTGGAGCAGCGACCGGGACAGCTCGGAAAAGTGGGATAATTGACCGGGTACAACTGGGGAGAAAAAAAGGGAGGGGGGGGGTTAAAATTTTTAAAAAAGGACATCATGGATTGTCCATTTGATGAGGCATCAGCTATTCACCACGACCCTTTATTCGTTCAGGAACCTCTGCTTCATTTACTTCAAAGACTCACCATCAGGGGCGTGGCCACGTGTGCGCCAGGGGGGGCCCACGGCCCCCATTGGTCAGAGTACGGCCCCCCCGCTGGCCCCCCCTTCCCCTGTCCCGAGTGGGTAAAAAAAACAAAAAAAAAAAAAAAAAACGAAACGCCTGCACAGAAACAGTCAAGTGGAAGCTGAAATACATGCATTATTATCATTAGCCTATTATTATTAAGTCTTGTCCTTTGCCACTAAAGTTATGAGCCCAATGGGCTCATATTTGGGTAAATCCAAGTGTAAAAGCAAGAGTGTGTGAGTGCAGCATGGCAAGTCCAAGTGGTGTAGTTTATTTAGTTGTGTGTGTTCCAGATATGGAAATGTTGGCTTCATTGTGTACATTTTCCCTTCATGCAATTGAAATTGCAATTGAAATACTAAATGACATGTCTGTCTTCGGTCTTTACACTTTACAACACTTAAACCATACCCCTTGCATTAACACCCATGCATGGGACATGTAGATTAGATGAATGATACCATCCCTTACCCTTTGGCTATACACAATCCATGGCATTGTTAAAAGGGCTATCATAATCTTCGGAAGTAGTTCTAAAATAGTAGTTTTGATAAGTGCAACCCTAATTAAATGGCTGCGCCACCCCCCAGTAAGAAAGTCCTGGCTACGCCCCTGCTCACCATCTTGGTTTCAGCTGTTTTCTACGGGTGGTTATCACTCTCCCAGTGAATCAAAGGTCACCATCACAGCAAATACCGAATAAATGTTTTGTTGAGGTCAGGGTAGTTAATACTGACCGGATATTGGTTGCCTGACAAGGGATGACGAAGACTCAAATGATGTGCATTGGAAGGCTGACATGATGATGAATTACTACAGCTGAAAGAGAGGAAGAAGAAGATGGCAATGACGGAGATGAGATTACTGACTGAAATGCATGAACAATACAAATGGACCATTGATTCCCCTTCAGAAAATGTGACAGCTGAATTTATTTTCAAAGTCAGTGGTTAGGGGAAGGGATGGATGCACTCCTAGCCTGCTGTATCAGTTACCGTGGGAAACAGGATAGTCTTGACACAAATGGCCGTGTGTTGTGATACGGAAAGCATATTTTTCACTGCAGTCTAACCAGTGAAAATAGGGAGGAGGGGGGCATTCTGTGATCAGATGTGAGAGCAATCGAGTTTTATAGATTTTATGGTTTAACCTTGGGGGTGGGGGTGGGGGGGGGGTATGACCCATTCCAGTGGTGTGAATTTATGTGCCGCAAAGTGTTGTGTGTGTGTGTCCATCCACCCAGCCATTATCCAAACCGTTCATCCTGCTATCAGGGTCACGGCGATGCTGGAGCCTATCCCAGCAGTCATTGGGCGGCAGGCGGGGAGACACCCTGGACAGGCCGCCATGTCATCACACAGGGCCGACACACACACACACACACACACACACACACACACACACACACACACACACACACACACACACCTAGGGACAACTTAGTGTGGCTGATTCACCTGACCTACATGTCTTTGGACTGTGAGAGGAAACCGGAGCACCCGGAGGAAACCCACGCAGCCACGGGGAGAACATGCAAACTCCACACAGAGGACGACCCGTGTCGACCCCCAATTGGACGACCCCGGGGGCTCGAACCCAGGACCTTCTTGCTATGAGGCGACTGTGCTAACCACTGCGCCGCCCAGTGTTGTGTGTATGGTGACATTTATTTCCAACATACCATACAGCAGCTTCACTCGTTTCTTCTTCGTGCGTTGCTTTAATGTATGCCAGGCACGGATATTAGCCGTCTATGACACACAACTGACCAGCTCTGAGACACTTTGATTCACCTCCTACTGCAGGGGTGGGCAGTCTTATCCGGGAAGGGCCAGTGTGTGGGTGCAGGTTTTTGCTCCAACCAAGCAGTTACACACCTGATCCCACCAATCAACCAGTAGAGTCTTTGCCGAGCAACTTGATTGGAAGACACAGGTGTGTAATTGTTTGGTTGGAACAAAAACCTTCACCCACACTGGCCCTTCCTGGATAAGACTGCCCACCCCTGCGACAGACTGTTGACCAACTTGATGGAAGTGGGGGGGGGGGCACGCCCACGCCAAGCATGAATACAGGGAGACATGGGGGAAACTGGGTGGCAAGATTCAAAATGTTGAGAGTACCTCGTCATAAAAACCTTTTTTTTTTTACATTTATTTTGTAAATTGGCTTGGGCAACTTGATCCAGAAAGGTCCGGTGTGGGTGCAGGTCTTTGTTCCGACCAAGCAGTTACACACCTGAGTCTGCAAATCAAGGTCCTTAGCAGAGACTACTGGTTGACTAATAGAATCAGGGCCCTTTCTGGATCATGCTGCCCATCCCCGCCTGGCAAGCGAAAGCACAACCCATCTGAAATGCTGCCCAGTGTGTTGTGTTTACTGGCTTCCATCACACTAATTGGCTGCAATTCACTGCGGAAGTGAAGACTTCAGGTCCAGTAAATGTGAAGCGTGCCCCTGGCCCGGCCACGAAACATCCAAGTACAAATAATTTCATTTCGGCGAGATATAAAATGAGTTCAATAAGAAGTTCTGTCTCCTCAGTGGCAATTCATTTCAACTTTGGTAATAGCTGAAAAACAACAAAAAGATCTCATTAATTTGAGGGCCTGCAAAAAATACACACACAAAAATAAAAACAAGAAATCACAAATCGCTCACCGCTATCCTTTTGGGGGTATTTGGGCTTCTTGTATAGGTGCCTTAAAGGCTGTTATAGAGCAAATAGCCCAATCCCTGAATTATTTTGGACAAATGTTAATCAATAATGGATCCATTTCTAAATTACAGTACCTGCAGGGATTGTTTTTGTTGGTTTGTTTGTTTGTTTGTTGTCTCTCAAGGACAATCTACTACCGCCCAGGAAGCACAAGCTCAGCTCCAGCCTTCGTGGAAAGCAACACTAGTATCGCTTGGCGTCCACAGAAACTGATGCAGCTTTCGGTGATTTTCTTACCTGGGTTATTGAGCATGCATAGAGACCACACCATGGCTTGTACTGTTAAGGTGCAGCATTGTGATGCACAGTGAGAAATGTGCAAAGGCTGAGCTCACCTTATGTTGGTGCTCCCCACAATTCCTTGGTCTCATGATGTGCAAACCAGGCGGCGTGGTGGTGCAGTGGTTAGCGCGGTCGCCTCACAGCAAGGAAGTTCTGCATTCGAGCCCCGGTGTAGTCCAGCCTTGGGGGTCATCCCGGGTCAACCTGTGTGTGGAGTTTGCATGTTCTCCCCGTGTCCACGTGGGTTTCCTCCGGGGGCTCCGGTTTCCTTCCACAGTCCAAAGACATGTAGATCAGGTGACTCGGCTGTACTAAATTGTCCCTAGGTATGAATGTGTGTGTGTGCCCACCCTGGGATGGACTGGCGGCCTGTCCCAGAGTGTCTCCCCGTCTGCCACCCAATCACTGCTGGGATAGGCTCCAGCATCCCCGCGATGCCGAGAGCAGGATAAGTGGTTTGGATAATGGATGGATGGATGGATGGATGATGAGCAAACCAAATGTATCCTCCGATTCATGAGCTCGCCATGTCATACCTGCATGTTGTCGTGCAACTCGTCCAGTGAAGACACGGCGCATTTACCCTCTCTTTGTGTACTGTGTTTCTAAAGAACTAAGGCTGCACAAATTCCTCACAACTTCCTCACACACTCACCAGCATTACAATCTCAAAAGGTCAAAAGGCCTCTCACTGCAGCCAAGATGAGCAATCCTACTAACTAAAACAAAAAATGTTCCTTTAATAACAGAAAAAAAAAACTTCAGGTAGAACTCCCATTCATCTGACCATCGAACTGCCGAGATTTAAGACAAATGTTTGATGATGATAATGCTTGCTTGTTTTGATTTTTTTCTCTTTTGTTTTCTTTTCTTATACATTTAAAAAAAAATTTAAACGTTCGAAATAAACAAAATAAACAAACAAACCTATAACCAAAGATGAACATTTTGGGAAGAGGTCAATAATGATGGATATATGTGTGAACTGGTTGTTTTTGGGAAGGAGTGGGGGGGGGGGTACCACGATCGTCCCCCACCTTGCTCCCAAAAATCTGTTCACGTTACTGTTTTTTGGTGAGATAGTTGGAACAAGTTCAGTAGCAAAAGCGAATAACTCCTAAATCACAAACCACGAACAGGAATCTGAAGGAGGGGAGGAGATTTTTTTTTTAATGCTGCTGAATTAGGCTAATTAATGCCACAGGCAATGTGGGCTTTTTGTGATTTAAAAAAAATAGGTTATGATGACTATCGGTGTCTATCAAAATTGTTCTATCTTGCATAAAATCAGGGTTTTCACTGCTGCTCTTCATCTGATTCACCGCCGCCTCAGTGTCGCTCGGAGGGGAACCGACAACTCACATACTTTGGACACGGCGTCAGTGAAAGGGGAGGCAGGCTTTTGTGTCTTGTCAATTCGACTTGACTGCCGCACTGTGTTTACACTTGCAGCGTGATTTAGTGGGGAGGGGAGGGACATTTGTCAGACCCCTCTAACAGCGCCGTTATCGAGACCTCGGCCTTCGTCAGCTGCACTGATTTGCATCGAGGTTTCTGCAGTTTCTGAATAATGCTTTCACTAATCACAGTGAACATACAATAAATAGCCTTTTTGTCTACATTGTTTTCGAAGCAGCTTTGGTAGCGTTACAGTTTGCCGGTGAGTTCCCATCTCATAGCCTCAATCTGCACTGTAAGTTATGCATTTATCTATTCTCTGTCAGATCAATCCCAAAAAAACAATGCAAAGCTCGAATGAAAAATGCAGCCAGTCACTTTGCTGCAGAATGACATGTGGTGTTTGCTGTGCTGCAGGGTCCCGGTGTTGTGCCTGCACACCGTGTTAGCTGAGGAGAGACCCCAGCACCAAAGGCAGCGACCATCTCTGCACAGGGGCGCTTGACTGGGCTGCACAGCAGAGAAAAACAGACTGGCTGCCATAGACTTATTTTATCCACTCAAGAGGGCTGTCATCAGGACTAGCGAGAGAAGGGTGTGCACCTATAACTAACAGGTGAACTGATATTAGCCAGGTGAGAAGGTCATGTGATCATAGCACAACGTACAAAAGTAAAGGAGAAAAAAAACAAACACCAAATCTGTTATCTTTGGATCACAGTGGCCGTTGGGCCAATCAAAACAATGCATCAACAAACAGGCTGCAGGAGCATTACAAGCTGTGGAATAGGACCCCCCCCCCCATAGCTGGAAAGATGCATCACACCAGCTGACAGCAGGGTGTCATTTGCGCATAAACTAGTTTGATTCCTTCCCTGATTTGATTTGATTTGATTTGAAGACCCCTCCCCCCAGTCTTGTGTGGGCCCCTGGTGATCCAGTACTATGTCAGTGCAACGACTGTTTCTATACACACAGCACTCCTCTGCCCTGCACCTGCCTGCATTAGCTGGACGTGCTCGATTTATCTATAATAAGTTCACATGGGCTTCCCAAATTCTTCTTTACCCTGCAATAGGGCAAATCATTTATCCCCTCCTCAAGTAAAACTGCCGTGCTTTACTGGGCTGATGATGAGAGAACTTGATGCAGCAGCGATGAAGAAAGTAGCGATGACACATTATTCACTCTCTTTTAACGGCTTGGTGAAAAATTGAAAGGATATCTTGAAGCAACTGGGATTAAAGCATGATTAAGTGTGCGGCAAACCCACAGTTAATGTGAATATTAATTTTCTGCACTTTACCAGCGCCTCAGCGAGCTCCAACTTCACCAGGACTATCTACTCTTGTTGGACCTCTATTGGGAACTTAGTGCTTGAGCTGCATATCATTTATTCAGTCATTCTACCATCAAACAAGTTAATAATGCATTTTAATCATTTTTAGTAGGCCTATCATTAAAAGCATTGCGTTTTGTTTTCGAAAGGAAATATACATTGCTCCAAATGTTCTGAATTTTACGAGATCATTGCATGTGAAATGTCAATTTACTGTTATCAAAGTTAAGTCAAAAACTTTCATGCTTATTTTCTCTGCTAGATTTTTTTCCCCTCAACTTATCTTTAGGATGTGAAATAACCTACACCCACTCCATGAACCAACTCCCTTTATAGTATTTTGCTCCATAAGAAAATGAGATGCAACCTGTCTTAACCCAGTTAATGCGCAGGAGACACTACCCTGACTATTTCAATAGTCTTGGCTACTATAATCATGGAAACGCACTCATATTCATGATCATATTCATTACTCTCATGCTAATTATTTTTAGTTACTGATATCTAACTGTGTAAGTGGGGTGTGGTTTAGCCTCAGCTGCAGGTGGAGAGACTTGAGAGGGTCGCAGGAGATCCGACGCGTGGCAGCCTGGGGTGGTCAGCCTCGAGTGATCAGCCTGGGGTGGTCAGCCTCAGGTGGTCAGCCTCGAGTGATCAGCCTGGGGTGGTCAGCCTCGGGTGATCAGCCTCGGGTGATCAGCCTCAGGTGGTCAGCCTGGGGTGGTCAGCCTCGAGTAATCAGCCTGGGGTGGTCAGCCTGGGGTGGTTAGCCTCGGGTGATCAGCCTCGGGTGTGCCAACTAACAAACTGCTCTTTATAGTCTGAAAGTGAAGCTGGGTCCTGGACTGACATAAACGTGAACACAGGCGGACACCATACAAGAGAACGAGACAGAGCGAGGCAGAAATGGCTCCAGCACCCGAGCGCACGGGCCCGCGTGAGCGAAAAGCCTTCGTAAATAGATACTCAATAAAAGTCTCCTGTTCACTGCCTCACTTGTGTCCGCCTCTCCATCCCGAACCCTTCCCACCAGCAGCAGTCTTGCCACAGTGTTGGCCCGTACGGGTGGGGATGGAGCAACAGGAGTCTCCGCTGGGGCGAGCCCTCCACCGTTTCACCCACATGCAACAGCTTAGAGTACAGGCTGCAGTTACCCGCCTGTTGCAGCCCCCTCTATGAGGCTTGAATTGGCCAGGGTTTATAATAAGGTGGTGAGGGAGACGGCGAGGCCGCGGGAGTGACAGCCGGGGCGGTGTGAGTTGCTCAGTGGCGAGGCGAGCTCTTCCGGGTCAGGCGATGGGTAGTCGACAACGGCTCCGGTGGTCCGCGAAGTGGAGGACTTCCCCATCAGCAGACTCAGGATGACACACCGCGCGCTCGCCTTTGACCATGTGATGACCGTCGACGGTCAACACGTGCATTGAACGCCGCGGCCAATCCTCCATATTGTAGCGAATTCAGGGAGCAGCTCGGGGCGCCGCATCCGGGACGCGATCCCATGGTTCCTACACCGCAAGCGACTACGTTAACCAGTCGACTAAAGGGTCCGACCCTGGTAGCAGAGGATGGTCGCTTTCGGTGTGGGAGTCACGGGTTCGCGTCCCGGGTGTGGTGTCCCGAGCTGCCCCCTTAATTTGCTACATTGGTGTCCGAAGTGGGAAGCGCGTGGACGCGCTCCCCGAAGGACAGGGGTAGTGTAATGTGCATGGATAAGAAGACACGTTAGCCCTTGCCTAACGGGTCGGATCTTTAGTCGAGCGGTTAGGTGCGGGAGATACGGGTTCGCATCCCAGCTGCGGCAGTTCCTGTGGTTGTCCCCCGAATTTGCTACAATATTTTGCGTTTATAAAGGCCGCCGGGAACTTCAAGGCGGCCTGTCACAGTCCCATGGCTGGTCACCTATAAAAAACACTCGACCGAATTTTACTGGTCGGGGATTCACGTGCGGAGGTGGTGTAGGTCTTGCTGGCAACGTCAATTGGTAAACCACTCGGCCACCCCAAAGGCGCCATTTCGCCCATTAGTTCCGGTTCCGTTTGAGTGTCTCGGCATGGGCCTTGCCGGGCCATTGCTCGGAGCGAGCAGGGATATTGCTTTGTTTCCTTGTGGATTACGCGATGCACTTCCCTGAAGCGGTGCCGCTGCGCGACATCTCGGCTGAAAGTGTTGCGCAGGCATATTTTCACATAATCTCCCGCGTCGAAATCCCCGAAAGAGATTCTGATGGACCAGAGCACGTTATTTATGTCACGAACACTTCGCGAACTTTAGGGATTATTTGACATAAAATCCATCCGCGCGAGTGTCTATCGCCCGCCAAACAGACGAGTTCGTGAAGAGATTTAATAAAACCTTCAAAACCATGATTCGGAGGTTCTAGCACGAGGATAGCCGCAATTGGGATAAATAGTTATATTGTGGCGATACACAACTGAGGGTAGAGTCACCAGGGGCTGCTGCTCCTTTAAGGCAGACATGCAGAGTGCTGACGTAGCACTGCTTAGAGTTTCTGGGGTGGAGCCATGTTTGCAGCAGCCTAGCGGTTAGCTGGTTGCCACGAGAGATTGTGCTGTATCGGTGTCGTTTTGTGTGGCGAGTAAACGGAATTGACTCGACTCGATCTCTCCGTCTCCTCATTCCTGCACTCCCATAACATCTTATTTGCAGTGCGGGTGGCGCCCCAGGCCTCCACGGGCTTTCCCCCGTTGGGAGTCTGGGAGAATGCTGACAGGTGTGTTGGACCTGATTAAGGAAAGCTGGGAAAGTGGTCTAAGCACCAGTAAAAACAAAGCGCATAACGTCCTGGACCTGAGAGCAAAACTCCATACGCTCGGGCGGGAGAATTTGCTCAAGGCCAGGGATGGGTGGTCTTATCCAGGAAGGGCCAGTGTGGGTGAAGGAGTTTGTTCCAACCAAGCAATTACACACATGTGTCTCCTAATCAAGTTCCTCAGCAAAGACTCTACTGGTTGATGAGTGGGATCAGGTGTGTAATTACTTGGTTGGAACAAAAACCTTCACCCACACACTGGCCCTTTCTGTATCAGACTGCCCACCCCTGCTCTCGGCCCAAGAACGTCAGCAGCACCTGTCTAACAGAGGAGCGCGACTGCATCACTTTGCACCTGCAGGGAAACTTACTCGCCAAGTGGCAAGGGCCCTATGGGGTCACACGGCGGGTGGGGGATGTTGACTCTGGGGCCGAGTGTAACGGCAGGGTTGTTGCAACACAGATCTACCACCTCAATATCCTAAAAGCATGGAGAGGCAGTCTTGGTTTCTCTGGCCTCGGTGGTATCAGAAAGACGCAACCCTCCAGTATGAAAACCATCTGTCGCCCCGCCAGAAAGCCGAGGTTGCCTAAGTCGGGCTGTGGAGGTATGTGGTCGTGGGGGTGGCGTTAACCTCGGCTGCGGGTGGAGGGAGAGGGCGTGGGTCACGGGAAAGCTGACGCGCGATAGCGAGGCGGATTAGTGATCAGCCTGAGGTGCGCCAACTCACTGCTCCATATTATGATCCTGCAGTTGAAGCTGGGTCCTGGACTGACGGAGAGCCAGACGCCGCTCTGGGGCAGAGAGCGAGGCAGGAACGGCTCCAGCACCCGAGCGCACCGGCCTGTGCGAGCATAAAACACTTTGGGAATAGAGACAATAAATAATAGCCTGTGTTCGCCGCCTCACTTGTGCCTGCCTCTCCATCCCGAACCCTCCCACCGGCAACGGTCTCGCCACACTAACCTTAAACATGGATCTCTAATAATGCTCACTGCGCGCGCGCGCGTGCATAACGGGCCGTCCTCTAGTTATCAGTTTGGAATTGAGGTCTCAAAAATCCCCATCTCTGGATGTCTCATTCCGCTGGAGTCCTTTGCATCACTTTGCTCTGCATGCGCTGGTATTAGACTCACAATAGAGGTCACCCCCTCCATTTTCTCCTGCCAGGCCGTTTGGTGCAGGGCACCGCATCGCTTTTCCCTTCTAAATCGCACTTGCAACATGTTACATGCAAAGCATTTTACCGTATAAATAGAACGCAACGCTGTTTGCAACCAAACCCGATTAACTGTCAGAAGCTGCAGAAAAGTAACCTATGCCTCCTTAATCCTGCAGTTTTTAAGCCGTAAAGTAGTTAAAGACAAAGGGATTGATATCCTGCTTTTGTGTGTGTGCGGCGTGTGACAAAGAGATAATCTCTTTTGTATTTTTGATCCGTAAATGTGGTGGTTATATTCTCTCATCCTGGCCACTTAGTTCCTGCTTTGGCTAAGACAAGCTATTAATGCATTTAGGCTGTGAAAAGCAGGTCAATAGAACCACAGAGAGAGGGGGGGGGAGAAAAAAAACACATGTGCATCACATGGATAGCCTTGGGATTATTTCTCGCAAAATGTCTTAATTCCTCTGTTCACTAATGATCCCGGAAAAATGCCCTCTAATCTCCATTCCATTAATTAAAAAGAGCATGGGCCCATGGAAAACCTCGCCATCTGCTGCGGTTTCATTTTAGCAGACAGATTGTGTTTTCAGCTTTGGACCGGGGAAACTGGGACTTCTCAGAGCAGACAGTTACAACACGCATTGAGCAGAGGTGCAATTTAGCCATGCACCGCTGCTTGGCTGTTTTCCAAGCATCTCTTTTCCACTTTTACTTGAATGAGTTTGTTTTTTATATATATAAGTAGGAGATACAAGAGATTTAACACTTACATTGAAATTAGCAGCCCTCAATAGAGAAGCCTTCTCCATCCATCTGCCAAGGTCAGCCTTGGAGACACCAGACCTGCACTGTTCCAAGAAGCTGGGTGGTAATCACGGCAATGGTCCTTCACTTTAATTTGAGGGAAATTTACCCATCAGCACAAATCATCTTAGTACTCCTGCTTGAGTTGTTTTAATCACTTTGTGTGTATACAAGCCACCATGATAGCCGGAAACGTTTGCCATTGGAAACGCGTATAATTGTTTTCCCTCAAATGAATCTGGCAACTTGGTCATGCTTAAATTCAAGCAGATCCGTGCAAGTCCCTGACAGGCCTGGCTGAAATCCTCTCATCCCCAACAAACACACCAAGTCTCATGTATGCCACAGTAATCGCTTGCCTATAGTGTACGCCATCGATGCTGCCCCGTGTGACGTACAGACTGACCTACAACATGGGCCACTGTATATGAACCTATCACAACTGACTTTGGTGCTGAAGAGACTTTATTCACTCTTCCTCGTGTGTTATTTGCACAACCTATTTGCTTCGATGCGCTGGCTTATCCGTAAAAAAAGAAAAACCCTGCAAGAATGGGTACTGAGAACATTTGGTTGGAGGTCTAAGCCTCGAGGCCTTGACATAAATTTGATGGAGCTGGGAGGCAACGGAAGATTACGAGGCGTTCGAACTGGAATTGAAGCAGATGTCGTTTTCCTCCTATTGGAACAGTAGTGCCAATCAGAGAGCCGCTTCACCCCCCACCCACCCCCCTCTCCTGATCATCATCCTCATCCTCTTCTCTTTTCTCTCACACAGACACAATCAAGGAGCTGACAACACGCGCCCGTACAGCCCACATCACGCACTTTTTAGCCAAAAAAAAAATGTTCTCCAACTGTTCCCGCGTAAGTAGCCTAATGTCACCCTCTTAATTAGACTATTCAAAACTACAGTTCTCGGCGTGAACTGTTGCGGAATTGCGCACAGATGGACATACGGAGCGCAAAGGGAGAGCCGTCCCAACCGTGGCGAGTCATCTGCCTGGTTTCTGTGGTGGTTTTGGGGGATGTGGTTTGTGGACAGATCCGTTACTCCGTACCGGAGGAACTCGAACACGGGGCATTCGTCGGCAATATCGCCGAGGATCTCGGCTTGGACGTGGAGCGGCTGTCCATGCGCAGATTCCGGATCGTCGCGGGCACTAAACGGCAGTACCTGGAGGTGAATCTGGAGAACGGGGTTTTGTTTGTCAACGAGAGGATCGACCGCGAGGAACTGTGCGAGCAGAGCGCGTCCTGCTCTTTCCATTTGCAAGTGGTGATCGAAAACCCCCTCGAGCTGTACAGAGTGGAGGTGGAGATTTCGGACGTGAACGACAACTCGCCCGGTTTCCCGTGGACCGAGTTCAACCTGGACATATCCGAGTCCGCCGTGCCGGGGTCGCGGTTCCCGCTAGAGAGCGCGCAGGACTTGGACGTTGGAACCAACTCCCTGCGCACCTACTTGCTGAGCGTAAACCAGCATTTCGTTCTGGACATACAAACGCGCAGCGACGGCAGTAAATTCGCGGAGCTGGTCCTGGAGAGTCCTCTGGACCGAGAGAAGCAGAGCACACACCAGATGGTCCTGACGGCGGTGGACGGAGGCGCGCCGGAGAGGTCCGGCACGGCGCAGATCGACATAACCGTCTTGGACGCGAACGACAACGCTCCAGTGTTCGACCAGTCGTTTTACAGAGTCCGGCTTGTCGAGAACGCACCCAGGGGTACAGTGGTGATCAAGCTCAACGCGTCTGATCTAGATGAAGGGCCCAACGCGGACATCACGTACTCCTTCAGCGGACACGCACCCGTCAAAGTGCGCGAGCTTTTCAGCGTCGACTCGCGCACGGGGGAGGTCAAAGTTAAAGGCTTGATAGATTACGAGAAGGCCAGGATGCACGAGATATACGTGCAAGCCAAAGATAAGGGCCCCTCTGCCGTGGCGGTCCACTGCAAGGTCCTGGTGAATGTCCTGGATAAAAACGACAACCTTCCAGAGGTGATCCTAACATCCGTGTCTACACCCGTCCAGGAGGACGCGCCGCCGGGCACGGTGATAGCCGTCATCAGCGTGATGGACCGGGACTCCGGAGAGAATGGAAACGTGGATTGCGAGATCCCGCATCATGTCCCCTTCCAGCTTCACTCCTCTTTCAAGAACTACTACACCTTGGTCACTTGTGACTATCTGGACAGAGAGAACGTCGCTGAGTACAACATCACCCTCACCGCCCGGGACATGGGCGCCCCGCCACTGTTCACCCGCAAAACCATTTTAGTCCAGGTGTCTGATGTCAACGACAACGCGCCCCACTTCAAACAACCGTCGTACACCGTTTATCTGACCGAGAACAACGCGCCAGGCGCGTCCATCTGCTCGGTAGCGGCCCTGGATCCAGACTCCGGCCAGAACGCGTATCTCTCCTACTCTGTCCTGGAAGGAGACATACAGGGGATGCCCGTGTCCACGTACGTGTCCATTAACTCCGACAACGGCAACATTTACGCACTGCGCTCTTTTGACCACGAGCAACTCCGAAACTTCCAGATCACCGTTCAAGCCCAAGACGCGGGCTTTCCGCCCCTGAGCGGCAACGTCTCGGTGAGCGTCTTCATCCTGGACCAAAACGACAACGCGCCCGTCATCAAGTCGCCCTTGCCCCAGAACGGCACGGCGGCCGCGGACGTGGTGCCGAGGTCGGCGGACGCCGGTCACCTGGTGACCAAAGTCACCGCGGCGGACGCGGACGCGGGTCAAAACTCGCGTCTGTTCTACCAGATGCTGCAGGCGACAGACGCGACCTTGTTCAGCGTGGCTTTGTACACGGGCGAGATCAGGACGATTCGCCGGCTGGTGGAAAAAGACCCCACCAGGCAGAGACTGGTCATTCTGGTCAAGGACAACGGTCAGCCGCCCCTCTCGGCCACTGTCTCCATCACGCTGTCAGTTGTTGACAGCGCGCCGCCGTCGCAGCCCGACCCGGGCGAGCTCGCGCTCAGCGCGCATTACAGCGCCGACCTCACGTTGTATTTAATGGTGTCCCTGGGCGCCGTCTCCTTCACGTTTCTACTGGCTATCATTGTCCTGGTTTCCATAAAGCGGCTCCGGGGCGGGCAGTCCATCCGAGGATACGGTCCCTCCCTATATGGCTGCTGTCGCTCCCGGCCGGAGAGCTCGTCCGCCGCGGACGTGTTCAAAAAGTCCAACCTGAACGTGCAGGTGTCCGCCGGCGCCGCCGGTTTCGCCGAGGCGAGCGGCAACGGGGCTCTCTCGCAGGTCTACTGCTATAAAATGTGCCTGACGCCGGAACTGTCCAAAAGTGACTTCATGTTTCTCAAGCCTTGCAGCCCGATAATGACCATCCCGCAAAATAACGCCAAGAGCACCGACTACCTGACGTCTGGCTGGAGCGCCCTGGACCGCGGCGAGCTGGCCAACAACAGGGCAGCGACTCCCAACGAGGTAGCTACCGCCCACAGGGCGCATGGACGGTAAACCGGCCATCAACACACGTTTGGCGAAACTGGCTCTGCGTTGAACTCTGTGGTAGATTTCAACGAGCCGTCGCTTGAGATGTCACTCGCTTAATACACGTGTCAAGATAATGGACCGCAGCTCTGCTGGGTGGGGCAGGCTACCATTCTCATGGGAATCAAACACTGGGGGGGAAAAGCACAAATATTGTTGTAAAATGTCACGACATTTTTCAACAAAAGGCTTTATTCACTGCTTGTCAGAAATAGATAAGAAGAAATAAGGCCCTAAACTTGTAAGGGGTTGGGGGTTGGAGGTGGGGGGTAATATGCTCACATTGCCAGAAATATCAGTAAATATGTGCGTAAAGGTAGCCTAACGCAACACAACACCTCTGCTGGGTGAGAACCTGGAGCCATCGTCATCTGAAGACTGAGGGTTGATCATGTTTTTATGAACACAGATATAAAAGCACAAGTGTCATGACATTTGGTGTGAAAAGGTTTTATTCACTCGCAGAGTCACTGAACTATGACTGCTTATGAAAACAGAAGAACCATGGCAGCTCAGATGGCAGGAAACTAAAGAGAAGATGCCTTTAATACACTGGCCAGTTCAACTGAACATGATGCAAATAATTAAAATAACTACATTAAGACACATTCTGGCCTCTTTCCTTCATCAGGGACTGGGTGCCTTGGTTTTTCTGGTTTTTAAGCCCATATATCCAGCACCAAAGACCACCTTATTCCACAAGAGTAACTTGCGTTTCCCGAGACAATTGGTTTTTCGTGATTGCTTGTGATTTTTAGGACTTCTGGCTATTAATTGACTGACCAACATCTAGTGTATGTAAGTGTACCTTTGTGCCGCAGCGGGCATAAGAGCATGCACGACAGCATGACTGCCTTGATGCAGCAGCGCAATGCCACTGAACTGGTAGCTAACTTTCAATGTGCTTATATGTTTCAACTTCGCAGTTCAAGCATGCACACAAAGACTGGACACTGACGAAGAACCAACGAAACTCAGCATACAAGAGGTGACTATAGTGTTAAATCGAATACAACACACACACACACACACACACACACACACACAGACACACACACCATAACAGAACTCTTTGACACACTTCGATACACCAAGGTCAACAAAGATCTGCTACACTTACACCACACAGAAGCTCTGCTACACTTACACCACACATAAGATCTGCTACACTTACACCACACATTTCTTAGTAGTAAATGCAGTTTCTTACCTTATGGCTTCATCTTTGCCGCTTATACAAACATCTTCCTTGTCTTGCTGGATGCAAAATATTTTATAATGTTTTTGAAGTTTAGCCAATGGCAAGTATTACATTATCATTGCTTATATTTAGGATGAACATGATTATTGCTGGCCTCCATGCACCCCCCCTCCCCCCGAACGCCTGGGCACCAGAAAGCTTTCCTCTTTTTCCGCCCTGCACACACACACAAATACTTCTGTAATTTTTTTTTCTTTCTTTTTACAGATACAGTTCAGTAAATATGGAGAGCACTCTCCCACATCAACCCAAACATGACCAGCATGACCCAGATAGGTTTTCCTGCTCTGTGGCACCACAATACTGGACCTGGGGAAATCAGATGCGTGGTAGGTGGAATACAGCGTTACTTTGACACCGTCACTGTGCATATAGGGGATCTTTGAACTAAGGATTGAACCTGACTGTTTTTCATGACACATAGGGAACTTTCTTCCCTTCTGTGATGTGTGAAGCTCTCAGAACGCGGAACAGAGCTCTGAAACTACTTTTCTTGTTTCATCTCCCTCCACGTTAACCCGTTTGATATAGACCCAGGCCTGGCCAATTAAAAGTGAATGCAACTAATTATATATACCACATATTGGCTATGGCATCCCCTTCCAACTAGGTGCACATATAACAAGTGTAAAGATCCAACCCGATTTCTTGCTGGCCTTCCTTCCTGCCTTGATGTAGCCAGGTTTTAAATATGGCTGGTGTCGAATCTGGATGAATCAGATTCGCCCCAGTCTCTATAGAAAGTTCTTATTAAGGGATGTGGATTGTGACAGGTAATGCACATTTTGAATCTTTCAGCACTTGACTCATATATACCGTATCACCACAAGCTATGACAGCTTAATTTCACACCATTCAGGACATAAAACCCAAAAGACAGCCTTTAGCACTGGAAGACACTGTGCAGTAATGCAGCATACTAACTTCAGCATCATTTCTTTCTCAGTCTTATGAGTTTATACTATATATTCTTCTTCTGTGTTATGATTAATGGAATGAATGAATGAATGAATGAATGAATGAATGAATGAATGAATGAATGACTGATTGATTGATTGATTTCAAACATGTAAATAATCCGGATATAACATACAGGTAAGACATTGCCAGTAAACTGAAGTGATCAACAAATCCACACATCAAACTCAGTGAACAAATCTCCAAATACATCATATACATCATTATATTTTACATGCTCGAGAAGGAGTAGGAGGAAGTATACTTATTTTTTCCTACCCCTTCTCACCTACTCTTAGGTTAATTCAGCTACATTACAAACTCAATTCCCACTGTACTGTGTAGTTCACATTCAGTGCAAGTTGTGCTGCACAACACAAACTCAACTGCTGTGAACAATAAGAGAAAAAAGAGGGGGAAAAAACCTACATCAGAACTCGAGAGAAGGGGCATCTGGGTAGCGTAGCGGTCTATTCCGTTGCCGACCAACGCGGGGATCGCCGGTTCGAATCCCTGTGTTACCTCTGGCTTGTTCGGGCGTCCCTACAGACACAATTGGCCTTGTCTGCGGGTGGGAAGGCGGATGTGGGTATGTGTCCTGGTTGCTGTACTAGCGCCTCCTCTGGTCGCTTGGGGCGCCTGTTCAGGGGGGAGGGGGAACTGGGGGGAATAGCGTGATCCTCCTACACGCTCCATCCCCCTGGTGAAACTCCTCACTGTCAGGTGAAAAGAAGTGGCTGGCGACTCCACATGTATCGGAGGAGGCACGTGGTAGTCTGCAGCCCTCCCCGGATCGGCAGAGGGAGTGGAGGGTGGAGCAGCTACCAGGATGGCCTGAAAGAGTGGGGTAATTGGACAAGCACAACTGGGGAGAAAAAAATGGGGGAACATGATGGATAGAGAGAGAGAGAGCGAGAGAGGGAAAGAAAAGCACATCCTAATGCTGTGTAACGAGAATAAACAGATCTCACTGCTACGCACAACAACCCAAACATCCACTCAGAGTCTTACAAAGAAAAATGAAAAAAAAAGCAATCGTTTAATTAACGCGCGTTCCTCTGGGAGGCGCCACAGAGCATCCAGTGATACACAGAATGTGTTCAGGTCTTCTGCGCCAAGTGCCTGATGAATTCCTAACTCATTGCCACCTCACTGCACATTTGCACATGTAAATAATGATAGGAACAATTGTTTTTGTTTTTATTGCTATTATCCATTTTCTTACTGGTCTGTTTTCAGCCTGTTTCTAACCTAACCTGTCTGGTTTCAACCTGTTTCTAACCTAACCTGTCTGTTTCCAACCTGTTTCTAGCCTAACCTGTCTGTTTCCAACCTGTTTCTAACCTAACCTGTCAGTTTTCAGCCTGTTTCTAGCCTAACCTGTCTGTTTTCAGCCTGTTTCTAACCTAACCTGTCTGTTTCCAACCTGTTTCTAGCCTAACCTGTCAGTTTTCAGCCTGTTTCTAGCCTAACCTGTCTGTTTCCAACCTGTTTCTAACCTAACCTGTCTGTTTTCAGCCTGTTTCTAACCTAACCTGTCTGTTTCCAACCTGTTTCTAGCCTAACCTGTCAGTTTTCAGCCTGTTTCTAGCCTAACCTGTCTGTTTCCAACCTGTTTCTAACCTAACCTGTCAGTTTTCAGCCTGTTTCTAACCTAACCTGTCTGTTTCCAGCCTGTTTCTCACCTAACCTGTCTGTTTTCAGCCTGTTTCTAACCTAACCTGTCAGTTTTCAGCCTGTTTCTAGCCTAACCTGTCTGTTTCCAACCTGTTTCTAACCTAACCTGTCAGTTTTCAGCCTGTTTCTAACCTAACCTGTCTGTTTCCAGCCTGTTTCTCACCTAACCTGTCTGTTTTCAGCCTGTTTCTAACCTAACCTGTCAGTTTTCAGCCTGTTTCTAGCCTAACCTGTCTGTTTCCAACCTGTTTCTAACCTAACCTGTCAGTTTTCAGCCTGTTTCTAGCCTAACCTGTCTGTTTCCAACCTGTTTCTCACCTAACCTGTCTGTTTTCAGCCTGTTTCTAACCTAACCTGTCTGTTTCCAACCTGTTTCTAGCCTAACCTGTCTGTTTCCAACCTGTTTCTAACCTAACCTGTCAGTTTTCAGCCTGTTTCTAACCTAACCTGTCTGTTTCCAACCTGTTTCTAAAATAACCTGTTTGCTTCCAACCTGTTTCTAGCCTAACCTGTCTGGTTTCAACCTGTTTCTAGCCTAACCTGTCTGGTTTCAACCTGTTTCTCACCTAACCTGTCTGGTTTCAACCTGTTTTCAATCAGCCTTGTGAAGCCAAAGGCTAATCTCCACTATATCTGGGGACGCTAAAGTATTAAATGTAATTCTCATTCATAGTTTCTCTTTATACTTCTTTTCTGATTGTGTTGTTGGCTTACATTTAACTAACAACCCAGCAAGTACAATGTCTTGTGTGCTCAAGGTCACCATGCCAATAGAAGGAAAGCGGATTCTGACTCGGATATGCTAAACATGGTCCCATTTGCATGCACTGCACAGCAACACGAGGCCTTCGTGGGAACAAGCTTGTGTTTTCAATAATGTTTTTCTTTCTTTACAGACTGCAAGATGTCTCTTGAGGAGGGAGGGGGTCCCAACTATCCGTGGACTCCAAAATGCACGCAGCCTCCTTCTGCGATGGCAGCCCCAGACTACCTGCACAATGTATATATCCCTGGTACCCCATCCGGCTACTGCACGCTGAAACCAGCGCCCAGAGGGGAACTGGATGTGTACAACACCTTCTCCACGTTTGGGAAGAAAAGGAGGTTCCTCACAAACTACGAGCAAACTCTGGACAAAGATGATGGTCTGATAACCAATGATATCTTTAAATGATACACCAGCAATAATCAGTGTGTTTTATGTGAGTACGATATATGCCTTTCATTAAATAGTATCTATAAGTTGTTGCTCCATTGCAGAAGTATTGCTCTTTGTAGCAGGTAGAGTAACTGTTTCCTACCCTCTGTGGGATATATATATATGTATATCACCACATCTGCAAGAACCACGAACTTTATGTTCCTTTAACTAAACTGAGGATAGCTTTTTCCCTCAAATTGTCTCAGCTCTGCAAAGACTGACAGCATGAGAAACCCATTACTTTGTGGAAAGCTTTAATTTATATTAATTTATTTGAAAATATTGTAGCAAAGTATTTTGCATTATGTTTATATCCATAAATGATATGTTCAATAAAACCCAGATTAGGGCTTTGAAAGTCACAAATCACATCTTCGATTGATAAATCTGTGGAACATTTTCACTTGTGATGGTTACGCTGGCTATGTCATTCCCGGTGTTGTATGTGTAGTCTGAATGCAAGCAAGTCACACTGTGCATGTAAGCAGTGTAAAGCGGAGGTACAGATACAGCATATAGTACTGCAGACAGGGTTAACATGTTGTCTAATCTCATCAGTTGAAATGACAAACACAACTATGGCTGTTGCTAGCTAGCACCTGGTGTTACAACTGAGGTTTGTGGTTTATGCAAAACGCACTCTCCATCAATATACAATTCACGTGACTTGTAGCCTACAGTGTGTTGAAACTGAATGGAGATAAAACTCTTCAACTCTATAGGTGTAGTCACATTTGGAGAGTAATGCAATCTTTATCTTTCATTGTCGTTTGCCTGTCCTTTTTTTTTTGTCATTGCTTAATTTTGCAAGATAAAATGAGAAGCTTAGGAGGAATGGTTTACATATCGTGGTTCGAGGAGCAATGCTGAGAGAGCATCCGCTCTATGAGTAGATCCTGAATATTAAGGATGATTAGTGTCATTCTCTTATGTTTTGCAAAATTTACATTTTGCCACCGACACAGTTGGGTGAAGTGTTAAGTACAAGTAAAACCACTTAGAACATTGCTGAGCCTAAAGTGATCTCACTGCCAAATGAACTCCCATGTAATTGTGAATAAATGAAAAGAATCTGATGGAAATATCACATATGAGTGTTGTATAATTCATTGTTCCATGAGCTGCCACGTTTTAAAGGCGTAAAGAGAGCTCAGCAAGCTTAGCGTTATGTCCTGTGTGATTGGGGTCGCATTTCAAGTTGCATTTTGAGGTGTTGGAGTTAGAAAAAAAGAAAAGAAAATCGTTGCTGCACACATTGCACCTTTCTCGGGTAAGGCTACGCATGTAGGAGTGGAGGCTGGCATTATAATTTTTCCCTTTTGCGATCAAGTTCACGGTAAAACAACAACTATGTATGTTTCTGCACTGCACATTTCTGAGATATTTTGATCTCAGTGCATTTCAAAATCAATGCTGGCCGTCTAAGAAAACAAAGATGTAAGATAATAAGCTTGCCAGGCCTTGGAATCCATTATGGCCATTATGGCCCAATGTGCTGACAAGAAAAAGAAATGGAAAGCCCCACAGCGAAGCATTCCTCACAGAGCCTCCAGCTTTGAGAATGATCATCGACTTACGACTGCTGCTACCAACAAGGGCACCTGCAGCCTCTACTTGTGTGGAAGCAGTGGTCCAAAGGAGCCCCAGGACCCATACAATGATCCTGTATCTATAGATGTTCATGGGGCGGCATGGCGGCCCAGTGGTTAGCACTGTTGCCTCACAGCAAGAAGGTCCTGGGTTTGAACCCAAGGTCATCCCAGGTCCATTCTGTGTGGATTTTGCATGTTCTCCCCATGTCTGCGTGGGTTTCCTCCAGGTGCTCCAGTTTCATCCCACCATCAAAAAGGCATGCATGTTAGGGTTAATACTCCTGTCTGTGCCCCTGAGCAAGGCAATGGAAAGAAGAACTGGAGTTGGTCCGCAGGTGCTGCAGCTGTCCACTGCTCCTATACAATAGGATGGCTTAAACGCAGAGAACACATTCGTTGTAATAATACAATTCATTGTAAGAACATAATGACAAAATAAAGTGGCTTTCTTCTTCTTTACTAGAGACCAAATTTTTTTTAGCAGTATTACTACTAATTGTATCCATCGTTGGAGTAGTATTAATACATTATGGAACAAACAGTAAAACTAAACTCTAAATATTATTGCAAAAACAGCTGCTATTTTGCCATTGTGTTGATAAGCCAAGACGTTCATCCCCCCTAGGACAACGACCACAGCTCAAAGAATAAACCTGGCCTTGTTTGGTGTTCAAAAACCTGGGACCCCAAGGCCAAACTCAAACTTGCACTCCACTTAACTGAGCTTCCGAGGCCTGCCGGGTGAACCGCAGTACGACGCTCTTCTGTCCAGGGACAACAAGCAGGTCAAATGACGTGTAACAGCCATTCTGTGATGCAGCCAACACGCCGTGTGTAGTGTATATAGTTAGTCACCTATATCATTCCCATAACGCCAGCTAAGGGGACACAAACAAGGGAGAAGCTCCTTGGTCATGGAGCGAAGTTTCCTCTTTGTCCACCAGAGGGCGCAATCCGCTCATAGAGACCAGCCCAAAGCCCACACAAAGGCAGATTTGTAACTCTAAACATCACGTCTGCAGAATGTAAAACACGGTTGCAGACTGCAGTCCCCTCCTAAAAGTTGTAATAACATCATTACGGACTCAGTAAGGAGGAAGACTGCAGCTGATAAATGAAGACCAGAAATAAAATCTGTCAACATAACTTAAAGATTTAAAAAAAATTTGTCTAGAGGTATATGCTAGATTTAAAAAAAAAAGGCTCACAAAACAAAAAGCATACCTTCTGACACAAACGTATGTATTGCCGGCTCACCGTTTACTTAATAGTGTTAGTTGTCATGTTTTCATTCAAATGTTTTGCAAATTTCATGGAAACTTTTGGACAATTGAAAAAACATAACAATCAAATGCAAATCAGGTGTGTTACTTTTAGCAACCCAACAATTGTATAGTCTTATATATGTAACACAAAACAATAACAATCTTCCAGTGACCACGCTAAGTGATGAAAAATATCCAAGAGAAAACCAGAGATGGCTTGACTGGCATGGATTACATGCCAAGTAACCCTTTCCACCTCAAGGGACTGTGAAACTGTTTTTTTATTATTTTAAATGTTTTTCTAGTTTGGTATTTCTATTTAGCTTCTCTCGTTTTTTGCAGCACCAGAGTTTGCATGAACACACTTCCCTGGAAACAATGCGAATACCGTCTGTGTGGTGTCATATTATGTGTAATGGGCAAGGGGAGGACCTAGCGTCTCTCCGACACACTGCCGTGGCCTGAAGCAGTGTGTGTCTGCTGTCTCTCAAGGACACATCTCCAGATGGAGATGCTAACGGGATCGAGGCAACACCAGCTGTCGAGCTCCCAAATGAGACCGAGGTTCAGCTAGGCAGCAATTCCTTTCACCCTAAACACCTGGTCCAGTCAACCTGACACTCCTGGGTCCATAGAAACCGGTTTTGTGCTTTAGATATGACATTTAGGAATGACAGGGGGGGACGGAAAGGAGGTGAGAAGTACGTAACAGGTCCTGAGCTGTTTTCAAACCCGGGATGGGCCTGGGTTTAGGGTTTACATCAAGCCTGAGCTAATGTGGACAACAGAATTAAGTCACAGCCAATGCAGGCCAAATAGCAAAGCAACTGACGTTACACAAGAATTTAGGGCCTTTGATTGCTGCTGGGGTGGCACGGTGGCGCAGTGGTTAGCATGGTCGCCTCACAGCAAAAAGCTCCTGGGTTTGAGCCCTGGGGTAGTCCAACCTTGGGGGTGTCGTCCCGGGTCGTCCTCTGTGTGGAGTTTGCATGTTCTCCCCATGTCTGCGTGGGTTTCCTCCGGGGGCTCCGGTTTCCTCCTACAGTCCAGAGACATGTAGGTCAGGTGACTCGGCTGTACTAAACTGTCCCTAGGTAGGAATGTGAGTGTGTGTGGTGACCCTGTGCTGTCCTGGCGGCCTGTCCAGGGTGTCTCACCGCCTGCCCAATGGCTGCTGGGATAGGCTCCAGCATCCCCATGACCCTGAGAGCAGGGTAAGTGGTTTGGATAATAGATGGATGGATGAATGGAGTTGTAGTTCATATAAACTGATGCAACACACGCACCACCAGTATTGCAAAAAAAATTAAATATATATACACATACATTTACCATTACAAGACAATTCATACTCTCACACTGAGTAATAAGAGAATTGGTGGCTTAGCGGAGCTTCAGTGTGTGTGCAATATGTCCCCATATTTGCTAACCCATCATTGCCATTGTGGGGCAGTTTCCCAGAAAGGGATTACACTACAATGCCCTGGTAAACTGGAATAACTCTGATTCCTTCTCCGACTCAAGGATTGAAATAGTCCAAGATTTGACCTATTCTGCATTTAAATTATCTGTTTTCCAGGTCAAAGATTAGTGTTACCCTGGGACTAAATGAGGGTTGACTTTAAACCCCAAAGGGGGCAGATTTAACTTTCCATTTAATGACGAGCATTCTTTGGCAGGGATATCAAATGACATGACTGTGGTGACATTTGGTTTCGACAGCATTTTGTCATGCTCAGTGACGTTTTTGTAGCAGTGGTGATATCAGGTTACCTGCCCCCCCATCCACCCATCCACCCAACACCAACCCCCACCACACACACACACACACACACACCTCCACCTCCGTAGACACGCCCCTTGCTCAATTTGCTTCTCCATTTGCCCAATCCATACAGTTTGACGCTTTTCTGGATCCATTCCAGGTTTTAAAAGCAACCCAAACCTTTCAGATTAACGCAGGAGTCCATAGTCCAGAAGCAACTAATCTGAAGTTAAGATTAGAGGAGCCACCTCTATGTGGACTCTTCATTGACACAGTTGATCAGCTACACAGTCAGAGAGAGAGAGAGAGGAGACCACAATTAAACAATGAACTAACAAAAGACCACAACAATGTTACCTTTCACCTGGTGTGTTTCTCTTGTAACAAGTGGGGGGGATTGGGTGGGAGGAATCACTGGGCTAATGGGGGTATGAAGGTGGGGTAAGAATTAACTGGAATAGGGATTGATTACTGTTCTTGTTGCTGCTTTGTTCCTACTGTTTGTATACCCCACTATAATAGGCTCTGTTTATATACGTATGTATGAAACCAGCTCAATAACAATGTTTTGTACGCAACACGGCTTCAAAAA
Organism: Lampris incognitus; assembly: GCF_029633865.1. Classification (NCBI taxonomy): domain Eukaryota; kingdom Metazoa; phylum Chordata; class Actinopteri; order Lampriformes; family Lampridae; genus Lampris; species Lampris incognitus. Next base: position 15,528,249 of record NC_079218.1, read on the forward strand.
TCAATACGAAGATTAAAAAAAAAGTGTCTTATTTTGGATCCGCAAATAGGCTATGGGATCGTGGATCCCTTCACATTTCGATTCAATGTAAAGATGCAAAGAGGTGTGAAATGATCAACGCTTACAGCGCCGAATTTAACTACCTTTTATGCGATAATTATTTTATCAGTGAAGATGGATTGTGGTGAGGTTTGAAGTTGCAAAAAAATAATAAAAAATAAAATAATTGCATGCTTCGCCTCATTTAGCATTATTCAATGTCACTGTTTCCGAGGATGGCCTCCTTCCTCCACCACTGTCTTCCCCCATCCATCATGTGCTGTAATGGCAGTAATGACTGCTGACATGGACCGTGGGCTCCCCTCTTCCATGCTTTTTGAAGGCCTAAACAAGCCGGCCCATGTGGCTGTGCTGCAGCCCAGCGAGCAGTTTCAGCAACGTGCTGAGTTTCTCAGTAATGAAGCAATCAGGGAAGTGTTTGTCTGTACCAGTCTAAATGATGTCTGGCAATGTTTTGATGAGGACTTGGCTCGTTCAAGGCTGACCCTTAATGAATACCCTGGTGGTGACATTGCACGTTAATGATGAAACCGTCACAAACGTCTTTCCCTCGAGTAGGAAGCCCAGTTTGAGAGACTCGGTTATTTCTATTTGTCTTAAGCACTGTCTCTTAATGTTTTGGATGGTCAGGTGGCCAATGTATGAACATTAAGAAGGGCGTCCGGGTAGCGTAGCGGTCTATTTCTTTGCCTACCAACATGGAGATCGTAGGTTCGAATCCCCGTGTTAGCTCTGGCTTGGTCGGGCATCCCTACAGACACAATTGGCCGTGTCTGCGGGTGGGAAGCGGGATGTGGGTATGTGTCCTGGTCGCTGCACTAGCGCCTCCTCTGGTCAGTCAGGGCATCTGTTCGGTGGGGCAGGGGGAACTGGGGGGAATAGCGTGATCCTCCCATGCGCTACGTCCCCCTGGCTAAACTCCTCACTGTCAGGTGAAAAGGGGCAACTGGCGACTCCACATGTATCAGAGGAGATATGTGGTAGTCTGCAGCCCTCCCCGGATCGGCAGGGGGGGTGGAGCAGAGATCAGGACGGCTCGGAGGAATGGGGTACTTGGCCGGATACAATTGAGGAGAAAAAAAAGGGGGGGGTAATAAAGTTAGAAGACGCAAAATTGCCACAAGTGTAATCCCAAATTGTACAGCCATATTTGCTTGTGGCTTCACTGTCCACTTACCTGCTTTCACGAGTCTTCACTTGTTCATGATGTCCCCCTTTTACATCTCCAAAGTCATCAACGGCCTCACTATGTTCCCCTCTTTATTATTCCCTGCCATAAGTGCTTCACCTAAACCATTGTCCAGCGGATCATCTTCTGTACTGGCTCCAGCCGCCATCCCACAGATCATCCTGTCTACCAGCTTTACACGTAATCCACATTTCCTTTATTGCAGCCATAAAGCGTACCCGCCTGCCATTCATGCAGCTCCACGATGTCCTTCCTAACACCAGCTGCCATTTTTCGTCAAATACTTGAAAACATATGAAGAGGAACGCTCCCGTGATGCATTGAACAGGAACTCCACCATGACACAGACAAAGATGAAGCCAAATACCACACGAGGGGGCAGTAAACTGTTAGAAATGCAGTCACTCCTAACCTATAGGATTGCACAAAGCATCATGGAGGCGCTCCTGTTATTATTAGTCTTCATCTCCCCGCTGTCTTGAAACGGCCTGCTCAGCAGATCCCATCAAGAAGCTGTCTGCTTTGGTCTTCGGCCTCGCACATCAAGAAAGACCTGGTCTGAGAGGTCTTTGGGCTCAGAAATCCCAACATTGGACTCAGAGAGAATATGAATCGGGGTTTATTCTGGAGAAGGAATTAATATGAACTAGTTGGATGGCACAGCCGCTCACTACGGCTTGCAAGGTGGTGAACTTATTATACTCAGTATACACAAGATTCACTTTCAGGGGGCGTCCGGGTGGCGTGGCGGTCTATTCCGTTGCCTACCAACACGGGGACCATAGGTTCGAATCCTTGTGTTACCTCTGGATTGGTCGGGCGTCCCTACAGACACAATTGGCCGTGTCTGCGGGGGTGAAGCGGGATGTAGGTATGTGTCCTGGTCGCTGCACTAGCGCCTCCTCTGATTGGTCAGGGCGCCTGTTCGGGGGAGGGGAAACTGGGGGGAATATCGTGATCTTCCCACACGCTACACCCCCCTGGTGAAACTCCTCACTGTCAGGTGAAAAGAAGCAGCTGGCGACATGTGATAGTCTGCAGCTGTCCATGGATCGGCAGAGGGGGTGGAGCAGAAGAGTGGGGTAATTGGCCAAGTACAATTGCGGAGAAAAGTGGGGGGGGGCAATTCACTTTCAATAAATCGCAATGCAAAATGACTGAAATGTGAACAGTATTATATAGAACAGTATTTCCATTAAAACATTTCAGTGCAATAATCCCATTCAGTTTAAAGCATCTATGAAAAAAATTTAAAAAATTGTAGTGAAGGGATAGATTTACTCCATCTAATTTAAAGGTCCCTTTTTGGTCAGTTAAAAAGCATCCCACTGTTTGGAGGTCACGGACCAGTTTGGTTGGCTAGCTCGAGTTGCAAAGCTTTAATGCTCTAGAATTCATCCCGACTCACACAGCAACAGTAATCTACATTTCAAACGAAACAACTGGCTTTTGGCTGGAGAGCTGTGCAGTTGTACTGGACATTTTGATTTTCTCTGGGATGACATGTAATGAGTCAAATCCATTTTCTCATACTGCAGTTTCAATGTCCCTCCATTTTTTTTTTCTAGAATAAATGATCTGAGCATCCATCCCCAGATTGCCTGGTTGCTCTGAGGATGAGCGCCGAAGCTCACCAAGAATAATCATTTTATTTTATAATCCATACTAAAATAAAGGCAGCCGAGGGACCCTCCAACAAATGTACCTTATGATGAAGCACAAATCTGAGGAAGACTTTTCCTTGATGTCAAGCAGTGGAAGGTGGATTTGTCAGCCTTTATAGTGAAAAGGTATAGTTTTTTTTGTTGAGAGTACTCATTTTCCTGGAAAAGTAAGCAGTCTGAGCTTTCCCCATTGACTTCTATCTTTAATCTAGACTAGAAAGCTGCTCTGTGACGGCTTCCTGTGCATTTTCAGATGTATTAGCGGGAGGGGGATATTCTCTCACATTTGAATGCTAACAACATCCTGAACTGCACATTTCACAATGTCCTCGTGTTTTTTTAATTAATCTCCCCCACACTTCCTCTTGGTCCCACTCAGCTCCAGCTTGCCCCAAATCTGTGTATTATTTACAAACTCATCATTTATTGAGCCGTGCACCTATGTGCACTATACTGAGGGCGGCAAGCCCCACGGTTGTACCGAGTCCCCTGCTGACAATACAAAGCTCAAGCAGATGCTCTGATATGCCTATAAACAGACACAGACAGGATCTAACACGTGCCCTAGAAAAGTAGTTTTAGGTAATCCACCCCCACCCCATTACATGCCCTACGTATTCTGTGTCGACCATCATCCTGACTTGTTTTTACAAGTCTTTTCTTCTGGAGTTATGTCGCTTAATGTCCCAAGCCCCCGCGCCTTGAGGGGGCTGAGTGCAGAAACACACTGAAGGTTGCTCAGGGGAAAGGCTGCACTAGGCCCACTTTAATGCAACTCCGTGTTCCCCTCATTAACCGTGTCGGTGAAAGGCTACTTTGCCTCCGCTTTATCTGACTTTTGCCTTTTGAAATTCTGAGTGTATCCAGGAGAGGACACACTCATCTGCACAAGGAAAACTGCTGCCGTCTGCCCTGAAAATCACTAGCACACTAAAATAAAAAAAATAAAATCTGTAATATAACAACTTTTCTCCTTTTTTATTTTACAGATTTTTCTCTGTATTTCAGAAATACATGGAAATGTCAATAAAATTACAAAAATAGACTGTGAACCATTTAGATTGTTGGATGTGGAATTTACCAAGAATAATCAAAAGGTGAATTATATAGGTATTGAATTATATGCTGTCCATCCCATAAAACACAATTATATGCTGTCCATGCTGTCCACTGAACTATATGCTGTCCATCCCATAAAACACAAAAATATTACATCACATCAAATACACTGACCTGTACATTAGTACCAATTTTCCATTTATAAAGTTTTGCATATCAATCCAAAATACCTTTGAATGGGCATTTTGAAAACACAAATGAAATCTAGTTTCTCTATCTCAATTACAAAAAACACAGGTATATTCCATATTTAGCTTAAATCATTCCAAGACTTCTTTAGCAGGGTAAATCCGGTGTAAGATCTTGAAGGATACTTCTTTCACTTTGTTATTAATACAATAATTGTTTATATTGCAACAACCCTTTTCCCACTGCAAATCCCTCACGGCGGAAGACCAAACGAATCTTGCTGCAGGAGGTGAAACACGGTCCAGAGCGTTTCTGATGTGTCTGCTACCACATGTTTTATTCTGAACATCAATATCTCCAATAAAGAACATTATTCGCTTAAAGCGAATAATGTTCAATTCTGTGAGGTTACAACTCATGAAACACTGGGGAGAACCCACGGGATATTGCATCAAAAATAACAGCATATTCTTTAGGTGTGATTGGTACCTTACATTTTTGAAAAAATTCTGAATATGACAGCAACTCACCATTTTCTATTTAACAAATGACCAACTGGTCAAATTCCATTGTCAAGCCATGAGCGATAAAACAGGGATTTATTTTTTTATAAAATATACTTATTATTCTAGATAAAGTATATGCAGAGGATGGGAAGAGATGGAAACGGATGATCCGCTGTGGCGACCCCTAACGGGAGCAGCTGAAAGTAGTAGTAGTAGTAGTAGTAGTAGTAGTAGTAGTAGTAGTAGTAGCAGTAGTAGTAGTAGCAGTAGTAGTAGTAGTAATAGTAGGAGCAGTAGTAGTAGTAGTAGATTCCAGATGAAGTATCTATGAGTCAAGTCAAGCCAGGTAGAGTTCATATGTAGCGCATTATCACACTGAAGTATGAGGACGGAAATTGTGTTTAAATACCAATAACCATGCTAAAAGAGCTTGTCTATGGAAGTTAGCTAATTTACTTGGGATTTTGTCAACAGAAAAAAATAAATTTTAACAAAAAAAAAAAATCAATGCCACCAGTAGAATTAAATAAATATGCGGGGAAAGCGTACCACATACTGTTGGGATTCTTGTAAAATTATATAAGCCACTTAATCTTAAAAGTGTTATTCAATAAATTAAAATCCAAAACTTCAACACCACCTTGTTCTTTACTACCTCTAATAACTTCTTTTTTTTAAGATAATGGTTTTTTTTCCCCCTCCATATGTAATCATAAAGCATCTTATCTGATTCCTTAGCAACATTTGTTGAAGAGGAGGAGGAGGCCAGGGCAGGGGCACCCTCCCCCTTTACAAAGGGGGAGGAAAGGCTCTTTAACAGTCCAGACCCAATGGAAAAATGCTGTTTAAGAAGTTTATTCCCTATTGAGACAGCCTTGCCTGATGAAGAGACGGAGGCCAAGTGAGGACATAAGGTCAAATGCGAGAAGGGCCATCTCTGGCGCTTATTTGGGAGGCTGAGGAGGATTTGTTTTTGTGGCAGTTGTTCCCCCACTGACAAAAATCTGTCTTGAGGGAGCCCTTCTCTCTCCAACCCTGCTACCCAATGGCCAACAACAGCCTTAAAATAAAATGGCCTGCCTCATTCATTTTTTCACTGTGTTATTGTTACCAGTCATTTAATACCTAAAACTGAGGATAAACTGAGGATATTAGCATATCAAGTTTATCTTGTATAACTTGTATGAATTATGTGTGTACATTCATATAACTTTGATTAAATATTTAGCATACTTTTAGAATATTACCGATGGAAATACTCAAAAAACAAATGTAGTCGATGGAAGTACCTTCAGGATTGTAGCTTTGATTTTATTTTATGGTGTTAGTCAGCTATTATGTTCACTACTAGATGCCTTCCAGGGCATTTTAAAACACTGAAATCAAGTAAAGGGCGAGATGTTCTTGGCTTGGTGGTCCTGCATGACTAAGGACTCCCTTTTTAAACAGTGTGAGTATTGAGTGACTGTGTCCCCCGCAACAGAGGCTGGTGAAAGCAGCAGAGCCCATCATCAGGACTGAGCTACCAGCCACGCCGGACCGCTACACCCAGAGGTGCCGGAAGAAAGCCCAATGGATAGTTGGGGATCGCAGCCACCCCAGCCACAAACTGCCACTCTGTTGCCATCTGGAAAACGGTGCTGGAGCATCCGGGCCCAAAACTACAGGCTTCAAGACAGCTTTTACCCACAAGCCATAAGACTCGTGTCCAAAATCACTCTCTGCTGACTTGTAGCGTTGTCCGAATGTAGAGTGAGAATTATTGTAGCCTACAGCGCTAGAGAAACATCGATTGTCCGTTTATTTTAATCTGTTCAGGAACCGACGACAACATGGCAATTTTTTTTTCTTCTGAGGAGAGAGAGGGCCCACCTCTCTGCAGCCGTATGGGAGTGGGTTATGTCAAATTCTTGTTAAGAATACTCTCATTTTGATGTGTATTCATAAAAGTAAAATTACATTTTTATCTTGACTAAATTGCCGTCATTGTTAATGATATTGATAGAGTCGTTTGTTTTTCAATATAATTTTCATAATTGTTAACTATAGCCCTAGATAATGAAAGTGTAACTCACTCCAACACATAGCCTATCAGTAACGGATGAATTATATGCATACCCCTACGATGGTACATCTCCGACAATATAACTGCAATCAAGAAACAATGCCGTTCACTCTAAAAGATGCACGCACAACAACAGTAGATTTATACAGGCTAAAAGAGGACACTTTCTTTGAGTTTCTTCTCATCATAAACATAGCTGAAGGTTTTCATACACACCCAATCATGTCTAAATATCACAATTAATTGGATATACAATGGGGTAGGCCTACTGTTCTGCTGCAGCTCAAAAGCAAGCTTAGTAAAGTCATTTTTACTAGAAAAATCGAGGTCCCGTCTCCATTCGTTCTGCTAACTGGTTTTGCATGCACTACGTGTAGTAGAGAGTTTTTCTTTATGATGACGGCAGTGATTTGATTGGTGAGAAGCCAGGTTCAACCTTGACGCCCCCCCCCTTCAATGTTGAGCTCGGTCAAGCCTGGCCTCAATCTAATTGGCTGAAACTTTTACTTTTCCCCCCTTAGGGAGCCGTGGTATAATCTGTATAGCACCCCCCCCCCCCATCAGATTCAGTAATGGTTTGTTTCATACCGTGTTCAAAGACTGCAAAAAGCCAGTACTCAAAACCAGGGTCCAAACCCTTACTGGGACCGGGTTACGCCCCACTAGACGTGTTGAGGGTCTCAAATGTGCTTTTACGGAAAGGGAAAAAGCAATCACTGGAGGAAGTATATATGTAATTAGGGGTTTACACACGGCCCTATTGGGCAGGTCAGCCATCAGTAGCCTAGGACCAGTCACACGTGTTGACAGTGAGTTCAGTCACTAAAGGAAGGCGATCTAAAGCTGTGCAGAGGGCTGGCCTGACACAGCAGCCACACATCATCAAACTGAGACCAGAGGCAGAGCCAGTCTCTTTAAAGACTCCACGCCGTATCCCTTTTACCGCTCATGCCTAGAGTCAAGAACCAACTGCAACGTATGGAGCAGACTGGAGTCATCAGCAAGGTGGAAGAACCCACAGAATGGTACTCAGGTATTGTGGTGGTACCAAAAATACCAAAAATAAAAAATCAGGGGACAATCCTCGCATATGTGTAGACCTTACAAAGCTTAATGAGCCTGTGTAAAGAGAAAAATACAACATACACACTTTGTTCACTAGCTGGTGCTGAAATGTTTAGCAGATCAGCTTTTAGTTGCAGCAGTATATTTACAGGTCAGTCTTTTCTGCACGCTGCAAAGGCCGGTGCAGCGTGCTGGTATGTATGTGTGTGTGTGTGTGTTTGTGTGTGTGTTTGTGTGTGTGTGGGCCCTGTGTGATAGTCTGGCAGCCTGTCTAGGGTGTCTCCCCGCCTGCCACCCAATGATTGCTGGGATAGGGTCCAGCATCCCTGTGACCCTGAGAGCAGGATAAGTGGTTCGGATAATCGATGGATGGATGGATTGATGGATGTCTGCTCCCCCGCAACCCACGTCCCCTCTCTCCCCGCTAGCAACCAAGGTCAAACCACACCCCACTACCACACGGCCGAAAAGATAAATGAATTTATATTTTGGAATATGAATATATAAATATTGCCCTTCGTGTGTCCCTCTCACACTGGTCATTTGGCATCTTACTGGTCTGAAATGGCAACATTGGGGCGAGTTGAATTTTAACTTCTGGGAACAGAGGTCATCACTGGACGATGAAGATTTTGCTTCTTGAACACTTTTGGGTATATTTTATGGATTTTGGGCTGCTGATCATGAAAATCACTTTAAATTTTTCCTATCACATATCGTTTTGTAGATATAACCTGTTTTTGTGATTTCCCGTCATATTTTAAGTCTACTAGTATATTGCCTGGGCATGCACTCAGAGTAGGTGCTATGCAGATGTAGGCATGCCCGGGTATGCTTAGTCAGGTTAGATGCTGGCAGACTGGCTAAATAAGGCTGCTCAAATTTACAGATAATGATAATAATAATAATAATAATATTAATAATGATAATAACATTGGCGGCATGGTGACCCAGTGGTTAGCGCGGTTGCCTCACAGTAAGAAGGTCCTGGGTTCGAGCCCCGGGGTAGTCCAACCTTGGGGGTCATCCCGGGTCGTCCTCTGTGTGGAGTTTGCATGTTCTCCCCGTGTCTGTGAGGGTTTCCTCCGGGGGCTCCGGTTTCCTCCCACAGTCCAAAGACATGTAGGTCAAGTGTATCGGCCGTACTAAATTGTCCCTAGGTGTGAATGTGTGTGTGTGTGTGTGTGTGTGTGTGGGCCTTGTGATGGACATGTGGCCTGTACAGGGTGTCTCCTCGCCTGCTGCCCAATGACTGCTGGGATATGCTCCAGCATCCCCATGACCCTGAGAGCAGGATAAACGGTTTGGATAATGGCATGAATCATTACATTTATATAGCGCTTTTCAAGACACCCAAAGCGCTTCATAGTGAAGGGGGTAACGCACCTCAACCACCACCAATGTGTAGCACTCACCTCGGTGATGCACAGCAGCCATTTTGTGCCAGAATGCTCACCACACATCAGCTTGAGGTGGAGAAGGAGGAATCATTGAGCCAATTTCCATGGGGGATGATTAGGTGGCCAGATGGAGAGGGCCAGGTTGGGAATTTCGCCAGGACACCGGGTAACCCCCCACTCCTTGCGATACATGCCATGGGATCTCTAACGACCACAGTAAGTCAGGACCTCGGTTTAATGTCTCATCTGAAGGACGGATAATGCTGTTTGGACGCATGATGATGCACGTGTTCTTCAGACAATAGCATGGTGAGTATACTTAACAATAGGATTTATTGTCTTCCGGAAGATTTAATACATCAGAAATTTCTTGTCAATGGTGCAACAGCTGAGATACATCCTGTTACACCTGTGGCGAGTATACGCTTGCAGGGGTGGGCAGTCTTATCCAGGAAGGGACAGTGTGGGTGAAGGTTTTTGCTCCAACCAAGCAGTGACATGTTTCTCCCAATCAAGTCCCTCAGCAAAGACTCTACTGGTTGATGAGTGGGATCAGGTGTGTAACTGCTTGGTTGGAGCAAAAACCTCCACCCACACACTGGCCCTTCCTGGATAAGACTGCCCGTCCCTGCTTAAGGCTCAAAGATGCATCATGACTACAGTTATTAAGAAAGCCTATGAGCTCTACTTCAGATGTACAGTTGGTGACCAAGAGAAACCCTGGGCTCCTCATGTTTGTTGTGCAACATGTGCAGTAAACCTCGCTCAGAGGTACTCGGGAGTCCGTGCAGTCCCAATAATATGGCGAGAACAGAAGGATCACGTGACGGACTATTACTTCTGTCTGACCAATGTATCTGGCCTGTCTACTAAAAATGAGAAATCTACTGAATACCCCAATCTGCCTCCAGCCATGAGACCAGTGCCTCATGATGACAGTTAGCCAGTACCGAAGCCACCAGCGGCATGGAGCCTATCGGTGATGTAATTAGCCAGTTTGCGTACTATCTGCATAGAAATGATGTCACATACAGTGGCAGAGAGGGAAGGAGGGAGAAAATAAATAACAAAATAGGCGATATAATAAGGCATTTGTTTTTTTATTTTCTCTTAATTTTCCCATTTTAAACCAAAAGGTGACCAAGTTGGTAACAGTGTGGCATGGTCAAATCTGGCCAGATTTACCACATCGACCGTTAACCAGGATCAGAATCAGAAATACATACTATATTCATCCCCGAAGGGAAATTGGATAAATTGAATGATAAATGATGGCAGGTGGAAGTAAAACATTTTCACTACCATATTAGCATCATCCAGAATGTTTTGTCTCGGATGGATTTAAATTCATATGAGGTTAATCCCCGTTATCACTGTGAAAACTACATAACTCTTTCAACATCACCCACATCATAAAATGGATCATCACCTTGGTCGAATTTCAACATCAAATTTTTTTGTAATGTTATGTACTCACAAGTAAATAAAGCACATACTATGAGTTTACAGCTAAAGAAAGCAGAAACGACTAAAATACTTGTAAATATATATATATATATATATATATACTTGCATTGACTATGCAACTGCACAGGCACGTGCACAGATAGACCCCGTGTGGTTCTCAAGCAGTTGCCCTTTTGGCTTTTGACTAGATAAGGGCCCTTTTTTTGTAAGACATGTTTTTCTATTGTTGTAATGCCCGACAACTGCATTTGGGTTCTAATTATGCGAGGCCGCATGAGGCCCTGCCCCTCCCTCTTCGACTTCCCTTGTTACAGCCACCGCAGTTATCCATCCATCCATCCATCCATCCATCCATCCATCCATCCATCCATCCATCCATCAATCAATTTTCCGAACCGCTTATCCTGCTCTCAGGGTCGCGGGATGCTGGAGCCTATCCCAGCAGTTATTGGGCAGCAGGCGGGGAGACACCTTGGACAGGCTGCCAGGCCATCACAGGGCTGCCACACACATATATTCACACCTAGGGACAAATTACACTGCTCAAAAAAATAAAGGGAACACCTAAAAACACAATATAGACCTCGATGAATGAAATATTTCAGCTGAAAATCTTTATTTATTAGACAGAGGAATGTGTTTAGAGCAAAATAACCTAAGAATGATCAATGGAAATCAAAATCATTAGCCCATTAAGGTCTGGATTCAGAATCATACTCAAAATCAAAGTGGAAAATGAGAACATAGGCTGATCCAACTTCTGTGGAAATTCTTCAAGACGATTCAAAATGAGGCTCAGTAGTGTGTGTGGCCTCCACGTGCCTGTATGCACTCCCTACAACGTCTGGGCATGCTCCTGATGAGACGACGGATGGTCTCCTGAGGGATCTCCTCCCAGACCTGGATCAGGGCATCGGTCAACTCCTGGACAGTCTGTGGTGCGACATCGCGTTGGCGGATGGTACGAGACATGATGTCCCAGAGGTGCTCGATTGGATTCAGGTCTGGGGAACGTGCAGGCCAGTCCATAGCATCAATGCCCTCGACATACAGGAACTGCTGACACACTCTGGCCACATGAGGACGAGCATTGTCATGCATGAGCAGGAACCCAGGGCCCACTGCACCAGCATATGGTCTGACAATGGGTCTGAGGATCTCATCCCGGTACCTAATGGCAGTCATGGTACCTCTGGCTAGCACGTAGAGGTCTGTGCGGCCCTCCAAGGATATGCCTCCCCAGACCATCACTGACCCACCGCCAAACCGGTCATGCTGGAGGATGTTGCAGGCAGCAGAACGTTCTCCACAGCGTCTCCAGACTCTCTCACGTCTGTCACATGTGTTCAGTGTGAACCTGCTCTCATCTGTGAAGAGCACAGGGCGCCAATGGCGAATCTGCCAACCAAGATGTTCTCTGGCAAAGGTCAATCGGGCTGCACGGTGTTGGGCTGTGAGCACAGGCCCCAATTGTGGACGTCGGGCCCTCATACCATCCTCATGCATTCTGTTTCTCACTGTTTGAGCAGAAACCTGCACATTAGTGGCCTGTTGAAGGTCGTTTTGTAGGGCTCCGGCAGTGCTCCTCCTGTTCCTCCTTGCACAAAGGACCAGATAGCGGTCCTGCTGCGGGGTTGTTGTCCTCCTGCGGCCCCCTCCACGTCTCCTGGTGTACTGGCCTGTCTCCTGGTACCTCCTCCATGCTCTGGACACTGTGCTGGGAGACACATCAAATCTTCTTGCCACAGCACGCATTGATGTGCCATCCTGGATGAGCTGCACTACCTGAGCAACTTCTGTAGGTTGCAGATACCGCCTCATGCCACCTCTAGTGGTGAGGGCACTAGCAAAATGAAAAACTAACCAAAGATCGGCCAGAAAAGATGAGGACAGGCAAATGGTCTGTGGCCACCACCTGCAAATCCATTCCTGTTATAGGGGTTGTCTTGCAAATTGTCTAATTTCCACCTGGTGGAAATTAGACAATTTACCAACAGGTGAAATTGATTCACAAATCAGTGTTGCTTCCTAACTGGACAGGTTGATATCTCAAAAGTGTGATTGACTTGGAGCTACATTGCATTGCTTATGTGTTCCCTTTATTTTTTTGAGCAGTGTAGTATGGACGATTCACCTGACCTACATGTCTTTGGACTGTGGAAGGAAACCAGAGCACCCGGAGGAAACCCACCCAGATACAGGGAGAACATGCAAACTCCACACAGAGGATGACCTGGGATGTCCCCCAAGGTTGGACAACCCCGGGGCTCGAACCAAGGACTGTAGTTAACACACGCAAATTCGAGTGTCATCCCTGACCTGCCTTCATCGGTGACAGTCAGGTAACGATAGCGCTTGCCCCAAGCCTCGTCATTGTTTTTCAATATTGTGAAATTAAACTGCTATTAAAACATCTCAATACAGCCAGCCAATAACCCACCATTAAGCTCAACAACAAGCTAGCTAGTCTAGCGTAACATAGCATCGTCAATAAAAACAAGTTAACTCCGGTAGGCTAGTTCCTTTGTCAGGTAACTGAAGCAAATAAATATGCATTACATGATTTATAGTCTTTGAAATCATATTTGGACATCAGAAACGTTAGCCCATCTGTCGCCCGTCCAAAGAAAATGAGCAAACATAAGATTTGTCCACTGTTCACATGCTCACTTGTTTACATGCTAATTTTTACAAGTGATTACGAGAGGGGTGCCTTCTTTTCTCTTGAGCCCCTGCCCCCCCCCCCAAAATGTCTGTACACGTGCCTGCAACTGCAAGAGTGTGGGATGTTAAAAAAAACGCAGCTGAAATCTACAGAGACAAAGCCTTCTCTTTGTCAAAGTCGCTTGGGTGAAACTCTAAAAAAGACAATGAATTTGGGATGAGCGCGAGATGATTGTCCTAGATCCACGCCAAGCTGAAGTGGAACTCTGTTTTAACAACTTGATGGTGGACTTATTTGAAGGATGGGTTCATTTTTTTTCTAGACCTCATTAAAACATTGTTGGCCATCATTTATAAAATAATTCCGACAAAAACCTTAGTGATTGCTTCAGCCTTTTCTCATGGAGTCTCCATGTCAGACCTGCTCACCAAGCCTCAGACTGCCACAGGCATCATACTGCCATGTGTGTCATCCAGAAAGAGAGGAATAGTACTTTTCTTTAATTATGTCCCTATTCTGCATTACATTACTAAAATGTAGATACTACCCTAGTTTAGGGTGTAGGCAAAACAAAGCAAATTTGTAATCACATATTAATTAACCCTTAAGGAACTAATTTTACTGTATGTATTTTACACTGCCCACTTGGGAGACATTATGGCGACTTCTTGCAAAACTCAAATGTGGTGCAAAAGATGGTAATAGAGAGCTGTGGAGGAGATGCAGGGATTGGAACCGACTACCCTGAAAGGCATTGACCCCGGTAAGTTTATTTTTAACTTCTTTAATATTGTCCCAGTATAACAGAATACGGCAAAAAGTGGTGCCTACCCTTTATATTTCACCATACACTTAAGCTTATCTAGTAAAATCTTGACAGACACTTTTCGATGTCCAAGGCTAGTTAATATTACTTATCTTTTCTTGCTTATTGACTCATATTCTCTCTCATGCTCTCTCACTTTCTCTTTATCAAGTAAAAGTGAAGACCAAAGAAATATAATTATTGTGAAGGCTATATATGGTGAAATATGAGATTATATTGTCAGTCATCCATCTCTCTCTTGCTCTCTCTCTCTCTCTCTCTCTCTCTCTCTCTCTCTCTCTCTCTCTCTATCTATCTATCTATCTATCTATCTATCTATCTATCTATCTATCTATCTATCTATCTATATGTCTGTCTGTTTTTTGTATCTATATATCTTCTATTCTATTCTATTGTATTCTATTATGTAGATTTTACACTGCACACTTCTTTTTCATTGGCTACTTACTTTACCTTTAATGTTTTATCTTGGAGATAGCCTGTAGGCATACAGCATACTTAGGCAATGTTAAATTTTTTTATTTTTTTTTTTGGTGTTGTAAAGGTTTAGAGACATATGGCTGGTGGGACTGTTTTATAGTTGTTTATGAATGAATACGGTAAGACGCAGCATGGATGAAATGAAATATGCATGGGATGGATGCTGACTATATAAAAACTGGCGTCAGACAATTTATGGGGGTACTCTGGAGCAATACCGGCATTGTTCGGGCTAATTGTAACAACCCATTGCACTTGGACTGATTCTGGGCAATCATTCAGCGTGACTGTGCACTACACGTACTTTACTAGACAATTACTAATGGTGGCCTGAGTAGCCCAAGGCACTTGCATTGTTGGGCCAGACATTTAAAGTTAGAGTCATGCCAAGTGTGGCTGTCCCTCGCTGTCCCTACCCAGTGGTGTGGTAAATGCACCTAAACACATTACGTGGCGGCAAGGTGGCCCAGTGGTTAGCATGGTCACCTCACAGCAAGAAGGTCCTGGGTTCGAGCCAGGGTAGTCCAACCTTGGGGTCATCCCAGGTCGTCTTCTGTGTGGAGTTTGTATGTTTTCCCTGTGTCTGCGTGGGTTTCCTCCAGGTGCTCCGGTTTCCTCCCACAGTCCAAAGACATGTAGGTCAGGTGAATCGGCCATACTAAATTGTCCCTAGTTGTGAATGTGTGCATGTGTGTCGGCCCTGTGATGATGGCCTGGCGGCCTGTCCAGGGTGTCTCCCGCCTGCCACCCAGTGACTGCTGGGATAAGCTCAAGCATCCCTGCGACCCTGAGAGCAGGATAAGTGGTTTGGATAATGGATGGATGGATGCCCAGCGATTAGCACTGTTGCTTCACAGCAAGGAGGTCCTAGGTTCGAAGCCCAGGCCGTCCCAGGTACTTTCTGTGCGGAGTTTACATGTTCTCCCCATGTATGCATGGGTTTCCTCCGGGTGCTCCGGTTTCCTCCCACCATCAAAAGACATGCGTGTTAGGGTTAATACTCCTGCATGTGCCCCTGAGCAAGGCAATGGTAAGAAGAACTGGAGTTGGTCCCCTGGCGCTGCAGCTGCCCACTGCTCCTATACAATAGGATGGGGTAAGTGCAGAGAAGGAATTTCGTTGCATGTACGTATGTGCAATGACAAATAAAGTGTATTCTATTCTATTCTATTCTACCACCCTTCTTATTTGCCGACTAATTTATCCACCTATTTTTTTTGGGCTGACATAAATCTCCATCGCGTATACATCTGAATAAATAGCATCAAACTGATGTAGTGTATTTCAACAAATCAATAATGGTAGCCAGTTGCCTGATGTTGATCATTGCCTACCCACCTTTTTTTTAATCTATCACAACATCTCTATCCCCACCGAAACTTTACAGAGTCTGTGTCCACCTTAATCCAAGCGTTGGATCAAAACTGCGGTTTCACGAGGTCCTCCACATTCACTTTAAATGGGGCCGCCCGATATGAAAATCCCGCCTACGCCTCTGTAACACCATCACGGTCTGAGAGCCCTCCGCGCTGTGTGGCCCCGCTCCACTGCAGCTGCACTTACGGAGACGAGCGGCAACGGCGGCCAAGATAGGCCCGAAGGAAATGACAACTTTATCTGACCATTCACCATCTTAATCGTGAATCCTTTCCTTTTTTTTTGGTTTTGGGGACGACGAGCATCATCATGGCATCCGCATCGACACGACGCGCCGCGACTCTTCTCTCCGCGTTCGCCGCGCTGTGGGGACTCGCTCTCCCCATCAGCCGCTACTCCATACCGGAGGAGATGGAGGAGGGCTCCTTCGTCGCCAACCTGGCCACCGATTTGGGGCTGGACGTCCGCAGCTTGGTACAGCGGAGGGCGAAGCTCGACGACGTCCACAGCAAGAATTACCTCGACATCAACAAAGACACCGGCGAGCTGTTCATCCGCGAGAAGATAGACCGGGAGAGCGTCTGCACGAGCAAAACCGCGTCGTGCTTCCTGAAGACCGACGTCGTCCTGGAAAACCCCATTCGCATTTTCAACATCGAGCTGGAGATAATGGACATCAACGACAACGCGCCGGTGTTCCGGCGGAAGACGATGCACCTGGACATCTCCGAGTCCACCGCTCCTGGCGAGAGGTTCTCCCTGACCAACGCCGTGGACGCGGACGTGGGGGCCAACTCCATCGACACGTACCTTCTGAGCGAGAGCGCGTATTTCAGCATCGACATACAGGCGGGAAGCGACGGCTCCAAGTACGTCGATCTGGTTCTCGACCGCCACTTGGACCGCGAGGAGCACACCTCCCACGGGTTGATTCTGACCGCCGTGGACGGCGGGGTCCCCGCCCGCTCCGGCACGGCCAGTATCATCATCCACGTCCTGGACATAAACGACAACGCCCCCCTCTTCGGCCAGCCGGTGTACGCGGTCGACGTGGCCGAGAACGCCGTCGTCGGAGCCACCGTCTTCACCTTAAACGCGACGGACCTGGACGAAGGCGCGAACGCCGACTTGGTATACTCATACACGCTGTACACGTCCGAAAAGACGCAAGACATATTCACGTTGGACCCCAACACAGGAGAAATCAAGGTGAAGGGAGTTGTTGACTACGAGGAGAGCCAAAGTTACGAGATGTACATCCAGGCCCAGGACAGAGGGTCGAACCCGCTGGCGGGCCAGTGTAAAGTGATGGTGCGTGTCACGGACCTGAATGACAACCATCCAGAGGTGACAGTTAAATCTCTGAAAAGTAGGGTGAGGGAGGACACGCCTCTAGGGACGTTAATAGCCGTGATAGGTGTCAGTGACCGGGACTCGGGACTCAACGGCGAGGTTGTCCTCACTTTGAACCAGCAGGCCTCCTTGCCTTTTGTCCTGAATAAATCCTCAGAGGATTACTTTGAACTGCTTGTCTCCAAACCACTGGACAGAGAGATCACAGGTAAATACGACATAGTGCTAAGGGTGACTGACAAAGGTACCCCGCCTCTCTCTGATAATGAAACGGTCACTGTGGAGATCCTGGATGTCAATGACAACGCACCGAAATTTCCTCAGTCATTTTACACAATCCACGTACTGGAAAATAATGCACCGGGGGCCCTGTTGACGTCTCTCAGTGCTTTTGACCCGGATCTCAATGAGAACCAATACTTAGTCTATTTCATAATGGAGAAAGAGATTGTTAACACATCTATATCAATGTTGTTCTCTATCAACCCAGAGAATGGCAACCTATATGCTCTGAAAACCTTTGATTATGAACGAGAGAGGGAGTTCCTGTTTCACATTGAAGCTAGAGACTCTGGCGCTCCCCCGCTCAGCAGCAATGTGACTGTCAAAATCATCATTCTAGACCAAAACGATAACACCCCGCAAATAGTATCACCCTGGCGGCCACAAGGCTCTGTCATTGAACAGGTGATACCAAGGTCCACAGATAAGGGACACCTGGTTGCCAAAGTGATAGCCATAGATGCAGACTCTGAACAGAACTCCAGGGTCACGTATCAGCTCCTACAAACAAGCGATTCAACACTGTTTAGCCTCGATCAGTATAATGGTGAAATCAGGACAACGAGGATGTTCAGCTATCGAGACCCGCGCCAACAGCGGCTAGTCATTGTTGCCAAAGACAATGGCGAACCAGCTCTCTCTGCCACAGTTACCATCAAGATATCAACAGTAGAACATGTCATGTCATTTTCAGAGACCACAGAGATGCCAATAGAGTACGACATCTTCTCGGACCTAAACCTGTACTTGGTTATTGGTTTAGGAGCTGTGTCATTGCTGTTACTGATTACGATCTTAGTGATAATCGTGCTCAAGTGCCAGAAACCAAAGCCAAAGCCTATCAAGATGCCCCCAGCCAATAGAAACAGTGTTATAAGCAGGAACAGTATCATCAGTCAAAGGAGCTCCACCATTGCAGATTCCACCCTCATCTCCAGTGACGCCTACTGGTACAGTTTGTTCTTAGCAGAAACCAGGAAGGGCAAGGTGGTTGTGAGACAGCCCATAGTGCCCAAAGGAGCTGGGTACTTTGTGTCCAGTATACCCAGGAGTATAGGGCCTACGGAAACCAGTGACTCAAGAGCATCCACACTCCAGGTATGTATGCAATGTAAATGGGGCTCTGTAAGCATTGTTGATGTTGCATTGTTAACCACAAACAGTATAATAAAACAAAATATGCATCAGAAGTGAGAAATGTTACCATTAGATAACTATCATGCAATAAATGAATATATTCAATAGAAGAAGGTGTAGGCAACAAAGCTGAAAAAGATAAAGCAGGGGAACAGCTGTTTGAATTGGAGCATCACAGAAGTCTTTATTTGATGCCAGTCTTAGGGGTGACAGGTTGGTGATGGATTAGACAAGGCAGCAGCAGGGCATACAGTGCCTACTTAATGCCAGTGAAACAAAAAAATGAGCTTCAAGATGCAAGAGAGTACATCTACTTATTATGGTACCTCATTGCCATTCTGTTGCTGAGGTAATTATTTTTGCCCATTAGCTAGCTTGCAGGTTGGCTGGAAATTGGCATCAAGTTTTGTTGATCCTCTTACTTTTGAGGACAGCACGCTGTGTAATTTGGCCCCAAATGAGAAAGTGTCTGAGACGTGACACCAATTCCAAGCGGTAATGTTTCCTTCAGTGAGTTTCATTGCAGACGTTTCGTAATAGTTTTAGTTTCCTGGTTATCTTCTCAAGTCTATTCAGTTTGGAAATCACAAGGACGAATGTGTGGAGAAGAGATGAGTTTCTGTTTAAGTTCACTGGCAGATGACTGATCATTTAAGATTACATCGATAACTTGAGCGTTTCTTTTTCAGTAGTTATTTATCCACATAATAAATATTGCATTTGAATATTCTAGTGTTGTTGAAAACAAATTTAGTGCCACTGTTGACTCAAAAAATAATTGAAAATAAGGAAAATGTGTCATTTATCCATAAGACTTGATCTCAATGAGAGATGGCATGTTGAAATTTAATGGTGCCACTCTGAACATGCATATTCTAAAGTATGCAATAAATATCTTAAAACATTTAAATATATTTTACTTGATAAATTTCACACATATTCCACGACTTCGCCTGGCTGAGACCTATAAACTACGTCTGACATGCAGCTCAGTGAATTAGAAATTACCACAGACTCAATTGACAACTGAGCTCGCATGTAAAGTGAAGATGAAATGAAATCATGATAATACATTAAACATGGATTAGAAAAATGCTGAATTAGACATCTAATGCTCTAAAGATCCTTAGTGAAGTACTTATTGGGAAATCTGTTTCAGCAAGATAAAGACAACATGGAACTGAAGTGAAATTATCTGTCAGATCTCTCTCTTACGCCTACCACTTTTATTCTCATAGATCTTCTGCAATGACCCTCACTGTAAACAGAACCCCATGACCCCTGCCCTGTCCCCATTCCTTTGACGTTATGACCCCCTTTTCACTTGGCATTAACATTCATCTCTAAAGATTTCATTGCATTTGAGCGGAGAAAAAAAATCATGCATAAAATCCAGGTAGAAACGCAAATCCAGGCTTATGTTGCACAGAAGATGTGATCACAGAAACGGTAGGGCTTTGTTTTCAATCATTCTCTAGACTCACTCAATCCAATTTAGGGTCACGTGTGGGGCTTGAGCCTATCTTTAAAGTCCTCCTGTAAGGTGGAGAGTTGTCACAGACAGGACTCCCATCCGTCACAGGATGCACACACAGACATGGATGGGTAGTGCAAAATCTCCATTTAACCTAATCTACTCCGAGGAGATCCACACAAATACTGGCAGAACATGCAGATTGCACGCAGGACCCCCTTGAGGCAACAGTGCTGACCACTAAACCACTTACGCTGCCCAGAGACGGGCTTAATCACATTAAACACCAAGCGTAAAACATGGACCCCTGCTAAAAAAGAAAAGAAAGCCACAAAAACGGAAACAAACATGAGGCAGGCAGGTCCAACCAGGAACCGCGAACCAAACACGGGGTGGCCGTTCAGATAACGACCCCCGTGTCAAAAAAAAACCTGACTGCCAGGACACTTTTTGATGGGAAACAAGGAAGACAAGGCTTTTACTCTGATGCCGGCCTGTCACAGCTACTCAGACTTAACTCTGATTCTTCACGCGACAGAGTCGACCTCCCTGACAACACTGCACGAAGCACTTCCGCAAAAGAAAAAGGGATCTCGTTTCAGTGTCCACTGCGGACCAGTTTTAACATCCGTTGTGAGAGCGAGCGAGCTAAATTATACCTAGGCATGATCGGAAAACAAGACGTGCATTAGCAACATGGATCAGGGATCAATGTGTGAGCCGTATATTCATATGCAAGCCAGATTTTAGACTCCTGTGTATACATAATAAAGTTACACAGCAAGCAAAACCAGGGCAGAAATGAATGCGGCGACTCACTGAAAAGTGAAACTGTGTGGTTTGACACGAGTGTTGAGCTCTTTGTGCATAAATGTGTGTTTGCGTTGAAGTCTGAGTCGGTGTAGTGCGTCTGACTGTAACACACACGCCACTGAAACTGTCTCCTTCTCTATTCTTAAGTACTCAAAATGAAAGGAGGCCCGTTCTACATCTGGAGGTATGCCGGTTGCTGATTACATGTTGTAGGGGCACTGTAGTTGTGTTTCTTACATTTCTTTATTTGGTAAAAATTTCGCCACCCCCACCCCCCCCACCCACACACACACACACACACACACATACTTGGTTTTGTGCTAAATTTTCTCTGTATGCAAACAGCAGTAATTCTTTGGTTACCCCATTTTACCTGACAGAAAAGAGCATATATATATATGTGTGTGTGTATATATATATATATATGTGTGTATATATATGTATATATATATATGTGTGTGTATATATATGTAGTATATATGTAGTATATATATGTATATATATATATATGTATATATATGTAGTATATATATGTATGTATATATATGTATATATATGTAGTATATATATATATGTATGTATATATAGACACATACTACCAGGGAGGATTTCGTAAGTGTTGCATTTATACTCCCCTCACTCTCCCCCCTGTGGCCCTTTAACGCAGTGCTGCTTCAGCTCTCAGTATTGAATTGGGACAGTTTCTCAAGTGAGAGGCCGATTGCGTACCACTGCTAAGATTATGACCAAATTGGCCGGCGGTCCAAGCTGTTTTGTGCACATCTGGTTTGCTTGGCGGAGAGTCAGGGCAGAGCAGCAGCACAGATGAAATGAAGGGATTAGGGAATGCAATGTCCTCCGTAAATCTGCAGTGGCATTGCACCTGCGAGCAGTGATTGTCTGACACTGCACTCGGAGCCCCTCCCTCCCACACACACACACACACACACACACACGTCCACTTGAATATACAGCATTTGTAATAAATAGACATCTTATTCAGAGTGTGGGCCTATCGTCCACAACCACATGGTGGACATAGTGTGGACAGTATTTCAAGAGTTAACCCCCCACCCCCACCACCCCCAACATTGAGATTATAATAACAAAAATAAAGTGAAATAAAAACCCCACAGTGTGATGCCTGCCTGTGCATGTGTGAATGGTTCTGGTACACTGTCTGCTCCCCTATTTCAGTTTTGGTTTTCTTCACTGTGCATTTTAATCTGACAGGTTGTGACGGTGTTTAGATATGCTGTATAAACTGGCAATGTGGAAAGGAAAATTAAAGGGAGTGATTTGAGCGACCGCTCCGGAAGAAAAGCAGATTTATCTCTGATTAACTTGATTAACGTCATGTTTATTTTCATGCATGGTCGAAATGACCCTGAAACCCTCTGTTGTCTGATTAATGGTGCCAGAAACTAATCTGGGTCCAAAGTTATGTACTGCATGAGGGGTGATTTAATGTCTACAATCGAGCCGATTTGCTCGCTTGGCTGATTCTGTGTTCTGTCTCTTGGCAGGGATCAAGCAGAGACCTGCCATGATATGGTATGCATCTGGAACGCCTCTCTAGAAGTAAAAAAAAAAAAAATTGTAAGACAACCGTCCTATTTTAGTTCCTGGGCGTCAGCAGTTATCTCGGGGGCACAGCTCTTGCACCCCTCCACACGGACCCCATCCACCGACCGCCTCATCTTAATATCCTTCCTTCGCATATTCTTTCAAGCATGATTCTGCACGATCGCAGACTTTTTATTTTTATTTTTTTCTTCAAAATGTTGGAATGTGAAATTGAAATCAAGCATTGTGGATGGATGTGTGGACAAACACTACGGTGACGTCATGTAGCATCCTCCTCCTCACAACCTGTTGCGTCATGACAGTAAATGACAATATTTTCATCTCTTTTTACCTCCACATTGGTCTACGATGAAATGCAAAATGAAATGCTTGTATTTTCTCCTACTCTTTTTTTTTCTTTCTTTCTATGTTTCCTGTTAATCAGCCGGGGCTCAGTGTGTGAGTGGCTGTCGTCCACTTTTTTTTTTTTTTTACCAAATTCAAACACAGGAATCAGGGTAAACATGTTTCTTCCAACAAATTGTTCAGATGCTCTACTGTCTATTCGATGATGCTGGCATTTTACTTGTTTTTCTATGGAAAAACTTTAGTTTGGGGTTTTTTTTAAATCAGGTATATAACAGCAAATGTAACAGGTTTCATGCAAAAGTATTAATAATATTCCAGGCAGAATGCTGCAAAAGCTTAACACGAGCTATTTTCTAACAACTTACACTTAGCCGTAACAGTAAAGCTGTAAGTAGAGCTGAAACTGATGACTGGTTTAGTGTTAGATCACCCCCCCCCCCGATATAAGACTGACCCGCTTGTAGTATGCTCAACATATAGTGAATGTTTTAAAACTCGGTGAAAATGATCTTGTTAAAACAAATAAGCAACAATTTGGGGCTGTCCTTTAGAAAGAAAGCTGCAAAACGAGTGACAAAATAAATTCATGCATGTAAAGTTACTTTAGGAAGAATTAAAAAGTGCTACTGAAGTGCAGGACGGCGTTGCGGCTGTCTGCCCTCCAACCCAGATACCAAACTATCGTTTTATACCACAACTAGATAAACCTCCAGGCGTGCAATAAATTTATACTAAATGTGTTTCTGCCCTGCAGATGGTATCAGCGGGAGCAGACCGTTACATGAAATTTCATTATGGCTCTTTCTTCCTCATTAAAGAGTCTGGGCTAATGTACAATAACGATGACTGCTTTTTAAAATGTTGACTTAAGACGCTTATATTCATAATTTCCAAGGAAGATTTTTACCCTTAAAATATTGATATAGCCATAGTGAACCATGCGGAAGCATCTAGTGCTAGTTAAAGATAGATGATGTACTCCTAGTGTGTAACTCGAGTCATACAATTATAGATACGATTTGGGGGATGATTCTGGGTCGTTGTTGAAATCTATTCATGCACGTCTTGGAAAGAAGACGTTGAATAAGCACTGCAGAAGGAATTACCAGGAAACCACACACCATCAGCAAGTTATCAAATGCATCAGAGACATTAGTTTTTGATAAATAATAATGATAAATTCTTTGTTTAAATGAATCAGATTGTTTAAATATTGAACCGTATGTTCACTATGGTGCACTGGAATATAAGGGATGGGTCGGGTGTTCCTTACTGAATATTCTTGTTCATGTATGTTTTATGTATCAATTCTTAACCCTGCTTTTGTGAGCTTCTTCAGGATCATTTTGTGTTGCATATTGGTAATTCAGTGCATATAATGTGGTTATGGTAGTGTACAGAAAGTAAGAAATCTGAAATGTAAGTATTTTTTTGATATGTCTATGACATCATAGGTGGCACTGTGATACTAGTGTAACAATGTAACGACCACGGATGTGTAGACTCGCTAGCCCTTGGCTAACGGGTTGGACCCTTTAGCTGACTGGTTAGCGCAGTCGCCCGTGGTGCAGGGAACCCAGGTTCGAGTCCCGGCTGCCCCCTGAATTCTCGCTTCATTTGGCTCCCTGGCGGGGACTTGAACCTGCCTCCCACACCACGGTGACTGACTAACCAGTCAACTAAAGGGCCTGACCCGTTAGCCAAGGGCTAGCAAGTCTAAACAGCTGTGGTTGTTACACTGTTACACTACCCCTCCTCCTTCGACTGATGCAAAGCATGTACATGCGTTGGAGGTATCCCACCAAACAAAAAACATCCCCAGCATGTCCCCTAAAGGTCCTCTTCGAACGTATGGTAAATGTCACTGTGTAGGGTTTTCATGACATCATGGGAACGTTATTGCGGGACATCCCTGTAACGTCCCGAGGACATCACAGGGATGTTAGGGGAAGGTCCTCTAGACGTCCCCGGGATGTTATTGGGCGACGTTCAGAGAACATCCCAAGGACATTACAGGGACGCTAGGGGACTAGGGGAAAGTCCTCCAGACGTCCCCATGACGTCCCGGGGACATTATTGCGCGATGTTCAGGGAACTTCCCGAGGGCATTAGAGGGACGTTAGTCCTCTAGACGTCCGCGGGACGTTATTGCGCGACGTTCAGGGAATATCCTGAGGATATTACAGGGCCGTTAGGGGAAAGTTTTCCAGGTGTCCCCGGGGACATTATTGCGGGACATCCCTGTAACGTGCCGAGAACATTACAGGGACATTAGGGGAAAGTCTACTAGATGTCCCCGTGACATCGTGGGGAAGTTATTGCGTGACATTCCGAGGACATCACAAGGATATTAGGGGAAAGTTCTCTAGACGTCCCCATGACGTCCCAGGGATGTTATTGCAGGACAGCCCTGTAACGTCATGAGGACAATACAGGGACGTTAAGGGAAAGTCTACTAGACGTCCCCGTGATGTAATAAATCCCCTACACAATGAAATCTACCGGATGTTCGGAGAGGACCTTTAGGGGACATGCTGGGGATGTTCTTTTGTTTGCTGGGATGTATAGAAGTAGACCAGGCAACGGTGTTAAATGATCATATCTGTTGGAGGGAAAATAGGCGGATCAGATAGACGAGAAGAGCGGCGTCACAATTTAGCAGACAAATCTTAAATCTCCTACTGAGAAATAGAATGTACCCCTGAACTCGTGCAACTGATGTCCATTTTAGCCAGCTTAGAAACTCATACAGATGGCAACAGACAGAGAGGCTTACTATCAATGATATACTTTACATTCCCTGTGTGTCCAGCTGTACTCTGACTCTTCGGCCCCTGCTCTTTCTCTGTGGCGTCTTATATTAACACCAGACTAGGCTGCCCAGACATCCACACAGCTGTCCATCTGCCCGGTGGTTCAACTAAGGATGTCACAGAATGCGGGCCTTGGCGTCGGCATTTTATGAGGTTTTCGATTGATTCCAGTAGAAAAACAAATAAATCAACGGCAAACCTGATGTGCTCCCCGTGTGCCTTGTGCATCATGAGAGGATATCTGACTGTGATCGATAGGATAATGGTACTTAATACAGATTTTCAAGTCCCAAATGTTGCTGTGGTGACGCTCGGTCTGGATTGCCTCCAATTCCCAGCTGTTGGATAGGGTCTCTGGGTAAATAAGCTGGCTGACCTGGGACCCTGAGCACTAGTTTGTCAGAGCAGATGTCGTGTCAGAACTGGCAGATGAGTGTAAATCTGGTTCTGAACAACTGATTTATACTTTGTGTGTTTTTTATACAGTATACTTTTTGATATCCGCTGTAGTCACTGTGATTGAATGACAAAGGGGGTGTTTGTGTTGCCTGCTCGGTATAATGCAACTGTTATTTCATATTTGTGTAAACTACCTAGTTATTTTCCTCTGCTGATCCATCAGTCAGACTGTACAGTTAATTTCATGAATCAAGATGATGGTAATTATTCTAGTATCAGTATTTCAAGCATTGTTAAATATCAGTTCTGCTTAAGTGTCGCTTATTTGGCTCAACTGTGCTTCTTGATCTTGCAGATTTGAATAAATCTTTTTAATCTGTCTCTTGTGTCTCTAAAGAATGATCAGAAGTTATCAAAAGTGATTTTTATTCAATCTGATTTGCCCACATGCACCCCCCCCCCGTCATGTACACACGTTCTGACCCAGTTTCCCTCTGTGTCGCTCTGTCTCGACTAATTTGTGGAAATTGAAAACTAAATAAAGATGGAGATGTGCCTGCAGTTCAAATAACAAAAGTAGGATAGACACAAACAGTGGCTTTGTCAGGATTATTCTCACATACTTGAAAGCCCACAGCCAAACTTAATCTGCCCCGATGGATGTTGTGCACTGTGACCACACAAAGCTCCTGGCCTGCTGTTCAACAGCAGATTTGTTGGGCTGTGTGGCCTGTGGAAATTTGCATTGCACCAGAATGAGAAATGTCATTATTTTCACCCCCATCCTTCCCAAATGAATAGGGCAATTTTTGTTAATCTGCCGTCTCTTTTTAATTTTGGTTAAGATTATTTTTACCGTTGTAACTCATTATGGATGCAAATTACTCTTGTGCATCGTGACTGTTTGCGGGTTTGTGTGTGCGACAGCATGCATTTGTATGTGTCTGTATACACTAATGAGTTAATGTGGTAATATTAGCATTGTAATGCACAGCATCTATTGAGAAAGTAAATTAAAATGGATGAAAAAAACTGAAAAGGCATACAACTGTGAAATAGAAAATAACACAAGCAGAGGAAAATAAAAGACACAGGAAATAACGTAGGAAGATTAAAAAGCTGACGGTGAGCAGCTGAAAGCATATTTAAATCTCTTATTAAATATGTTCCCAGACCCTGCAACCTTAACAGCTAGTTAACCATTGAACAATCGTTCCTGAAAATACATAACTCTGTCCTGGAGAAGGTTCTAGCACCGTAAGAAATAAACTATGTCAAGCATGAATGACTATGTACCAGTTTCCAGACATGTCACATGCTACCGTCTTATAAAATATGCCATTTGCAAGTAATGAGAGTACTTTTGTTGCAGAGCGTGCAGCTGTCTAACAAACAGTAGGGTTGAGGATGCATGCTCCCAGTCACACGCAGGTTCCTCTGGTTGCCTCTGACTTGAAGAGATTGAGAAGTGGGTCAGCAGAAATTAGAAAGCGCACCTGTGGCTGTGTTCCCAAATGCTTAGAAAACCCCAAGTGCAATACCTGCCATCAATTATCCTGCCAAGCAGCCTACATTGGGAGAATAGGTCTTGTCCGTTGTGCTGAAAGTGACCCCCTTTAGCCCCGCCGAGCAACACCGGAGCACGGCGGTGCCACGCTGCTCGCTATTTATCACCTCGCCGTTTAAGTGACGGTACGAGGCAGCGCTGAATTTGCCACAGCATACGGCAGGGTTAATCTATGATGCCCTGCAAGTTTGCCTTTTCTTTTCAGATGAGTTTAGTGCCCCTACATGTGTCAGAATATCATAGACTGTATGTGGATGTGCCGCATCTCTGCACATGTGACATATTTGAAAGATTTGGGGGCCTTTAACAGACGATGGTGTTTCATATGTAGGAAAGCAATGGGATGAATTCCAGCGGTCTCTTTCTCTGGAAAGGCCATCTAAAGAAAAATAATTCAAAGCTATTCATTATTAGCAAGCTGATGTAATATTTGAATTAGACAACATCACAATCATCATGATTTTGCTTATAATCTAAAAACGTAAGTAAAAATGTCATAATGTAAGTGCACTGCAACAAGATCTTACAGGAAAACTTCGCATCAGAAGTCAAAATCAAATTTTACAAAACCTACACTTTTTACAAACGCACATCTGTCAATTTTTTTGTATCGAATCTTAAAATGATAATAAAAAAGCTATTATTGTGGCAACCACTATGCCCTATCACATTAGTACGTGTTCAGGTTAGTCCAGCTGAGATTTCTTTTACAGGAAAAAAGCTGGTCAATTGAAACTGGCAACCTTGTCCTAAAGCATCAGTCCCACCCAATAAATGAATCATTCAACTTTCTGTATTCATCTATTTTCACACGTATCTTACAGTAGATGAGTTATGTTCACACCTGTTTTCCTCTTCTTTTCACTGTGTTCTCTAACATGACATCATGCAAAGTGGATTCACTCCTTTTTAACACTCTGCACATCAGGCTGCCACCTCACACTGTGTTTTCCTCTCTTACTCCAGAGGGGGGCACCGCTCTCAATAGAAGTGCTGCAGAGCGCCACTCGGTTTTTTGTAGGTAGGCCACTGCATTAGAGTTACACTGCAGCCATAAAAAAAGAGATTCAAAATTTCAGCTTTCTAAAGAAACGAGACCACTTCCCCGCTGCAGTAACTTGTGATGGATAACGTGCTTACTCACAATGCAGTTGCACAGCAGCTACGCTGGAACCCCTGAAGTGTGCTGAGTCCCTTTCTGGATCTCAAGGGTTTTTCCGTACGTAAAAAAAACAAAAACAAAAAACAACTGCTTCAAACAACAAATTCAACAGACTGACTTTTAGCTTAAAATCAGATGTTTTTGTGTGTGTGCGTGAGTGTGTGGGCCCTGTGATGGCCTGGCGGCCTGTCCAGGGTGTCTCCCCGCCTGCCGCCCAATGACTGCTGGGATAGGCTCCAGCCTCTCCGCGACCCTGAGAGCAGGATAAGCGGTTCAGATAATGGATGGATGGATGTTTTATTTGCCCATGCTGTCACATAGCAGCCAGATTCTGCAGTCCCATCACCACAAGTACAAGGTTACAACATGCTTTGCTAGCACTTCTGAGAGCTCCTAATGTCTATTTGGTTATCTATCTATTCATTCATTCATCCATCCCTTCAGTGCCTCCTGTGTTGATGTATGGGGCCATACCCTCTCTGGGGCGACGTCTGTGGAGGACCCCTGACTCCTCATTATATACTACACTGCACTGTTCCCCAATAACCTCTATAGTCATTAAGTTTCACTTGTTTTGCTGTAACTTGTGCGTTATTTGTATATCTGTAGCACTTTTTCCCCTATGTGTGTAACCCATTTTATTTTGCCTCGGCGAGTGGTAGTTATTGTAAAGCTGTTACTGCTTTACTTGGCACCTATTGCACGTCTGCTCATCCCGCGGGGGGGGATCCCTACTTTGTTGCTCTTTCTGAGGTTCTCCCCTTTTTTTTCCCGGCGAGGTGTTTTCTGTGGAGTCCAAACTGAGGGTCTGAGGATATGGGGTGCTATAGTACGTTGTGCTGAATGTATTTGTGACTGTAAAGCCCCCCGGGACTAAGTTGTGATTTAGGGCTACATAAATCAGCCTGACTTGAATTCAATTCATACATGCGTCGTGTACACAACTATGCATGCGCGTGTTCGCCTATTTTCTGGTTGAACTTCTGCGCTGTCTGGTTAGAAAGCCCCTGTAGTCAATGTGTTTTTCTTGCATACTGTACTTTTTTCCACGATTTATTCCTTTGTAATTCTCATCGCCCGAAGAGAAGCACATTCACTCTTTTACTCAGGGTAGGACCATTTCCAGGATAGTGCTCCCCTTCCTTCACAATGTATGCAGGAAGTTGTGAGAGTCGAGGCTTTTGCCATGTGAGAACAGTGCCGTTTGAGCAGCGGTTACTGTATACAGTTAGCCTCTTTCCTCCATCTATTCTAAAGCTAGGCTTTCGTGTTATTTCTGCCAGCTGTCAGCCTTACTTGTGTTAAATACCTTCTTATTTTGTTATTTACAAAATTTGCTTTTCAGAGTATCAGGTTATTAATCAAATTCAATTTAAATGTTATTTGGCTCTATCTGGGATACTTCTGACTGTGCTTGAACATTGCATCTCAGTGTCTTTACTTGTTTGGGGAAAGCCCTCTTCTCTACTGAGACACTTTATTTGAGGTTATTTATTCAGGTGGGCGGCACGGTGGTGCAGTGGTAAGCGCGGTCGCCTCACAGCAAGAAGGGCCTGGGTTCGAGCCCCGGGGTAGTCCCACCTTGGTGGGCCATCCCGGGTCGTCCTCTGTATGGAGTTTGCATGTTCTCCCCGTGTTTGTGTGGGTTTCCTCCGGGGGCTCCGGTTTCCTCCCAAGGTCCAAAGACATGTAGGTCAGGTGAATCGGCCGTACTAAATTGTCCCTAGGTGTGAATGTGTGTGTGTCGGCCTGTGATGGACTGGCGGCCTGTCCAGGGTGTCTCCCCGCCTGCCGCCCAATGACTGCTGGGATAGGCTCCAGCATCCTCGCGACCCTCAGTAGGGTAAGCGGTTTGGGTAGTGGATGGGTGGATGGATTTATGACCGTGAAAGAAGGTTTGTCAGACCTTCCAAAACACTGGGAAACTTTCAGGTTTGGCTGCCAAGATGTTTCTGGTATCCAGATTATAAGCAATAGGAATTAGACCAGCCTCTCTCTTTTTTCCAAACTAACAAGACACACCAGCGTCTCAAGACACTTGAGGACTTGACGGCCTTGCGGATTCGTCATATAAGTCGTGAGAACAGACTTCCGGTTTTTGCTCGAGGAATCCCTTCTGTTGGTGCAGTGCTCATTTTAAAAGTCAACATGCACCTCAGAATATTGTCTTTAATGAAACGTCTCCCAGTTTGCAGGCCGGGAGGCCTTTTCCTTGTTATAATTCCCTCCGGGCTATTAGAAGTGCAGAGGTTTTAGAGCTGGGAACAAGGCACTTAGGCAAATTTTTCCTCAAGATGATGTGATTTTTGCTCATTCCTACAAAGGCTTGTTTTTTTATGATAACATATATGAAAAAAAAGATATAAACTTGAATCTGGAAAGATGTGCAAAAATACTCAAAGTACTCGAGAGGACAAGTGATCCATTTTTAACAACAAGCATCCTTACAATGATCCTTTTTTTTTTTGCCAGAGGTTTGACTGTTTTTCATCACATGAATTCATCTAATGGCGCTTCTCTCAGCGTTGTTCAACTTTGCGGTAAATTCCCCCATGAAGGCTGCACATGGCAGAGTCAGTTGTCACTGTGTGATGCTGCAGGCCCCCCAGTACAGGGCTGTCTCGGGTGCCCTCTGTCTGCGTGAGAGATCTAATGTCTGCAGTGAATGTGAAGTTTGCAATTGTCATCCACTAAAAGCAGTCATCCGAATAGCTGCCAGGGTCAGTTAGAGCCACTATATTAACTTTTGTTTGATATTATTGTCTCTAGTCTCCTTAGTAAACCGTTATCCACTTGCATTCTGTTATTTGTCTCATTTGTTGTTTCTTTATGGTTTTATTTTGTGATTGGTTCATACACACACACACACACACACACACACACACACACACACACACACACACACACATATATGTGTGTATATATATATATATACACACATACATATATAATTTAATCAGGAAGTCACACTGAGATCAAAATCTCATTTGCAAGTGAGATCTGAGTACAGAATGGAATCCATCCATCCATCCATCTATCCATTGTCTTAACCACTTATCCTGCCCTAAGGGTCGCGGGGGTGCTGGAGCCTATTCCAGCAGACATTGGGCGGCAGGCAGGGAGACACCCTGGACAGGCCGCCAAGCCATCACACACACACACACACACACACACACTACGGCCAATTCACCTGACCTACATGTCTTTGGACTGTGGGAGGAAACCAGAGCCCCCGGAGGAAACCCATGCAGACACGGGGGTGAACATGCAAACTCCACACAGAGGACGACCCGGGATGGCCCACCAAGGTGGGACTACCCCGGGGCTCGAACCCAGGACCTTCTTGCTGTGAGGCGACCGCACTAGAATGAAATAAAATAAAATAATAAACAATAAAAAATAAATGATGATAATATAATGACATATAGTAATATACTACTACTACTACTACTACTACTTTCGGCTGCTCCGGTTAGGGGTTGCCACAGCGGATCATCCGTTTCTATGTCTTCCTGTCTTCTGCATCTTCCTCTGTCACACCAGCCGCCTGCATGTCCTCCCTCACCACATCCATAAACCTCCTCTTTGGCCTTCCTCTTCTCTGGCAGCTCCATATTCAGCGTCCTTCTCCCAATATACCCAGCATCTCTCCTCCACACATGTCCAAGCCATCTCAATCTCGCCTCTCTTGCTTTGTCTCCAAACCGTCCAACCTGAGCTGCCCCTCTAATACACTTGTTCCTAATCCTGTCCTTCTTCATCACTCCCGGTAAAAATCTTAGCATCTTCAACTCTGCCACCTCCAGCTCTGCCTCCTGTCTTTTGATCAGTGCCACTGTCTCCAGATCATACAACATAGCTGGTCTCAACTAGCAATATAATAATAAAGTATTAATAAGTACATCAAGGACATTCATATAGACAACAGCATGACAAATGAATAAATGCATTCTAAAATATCCTGGGTGTCGGTACAAAAGGAAATGAAAATACAAGTATATCATGTAAAACAGTCACACCTAAACTCATTAAAACCTCTAACCAATTTTTTTGAATTGCTCTATCAATACGAGTGTGTCACGTTTAAGTCTGCTCTGCAAATTATTCCAGAGAATTGGGGTGAAATATCTGAAGGCTGTCTTTCCAAGATTAGTAATAACTGTAGGAAGATATCGTGTCAGTCAGGAGAACGGGTGTTGTAAGAATAATTAATATCTTGGGCACAGGAGGGATGCTAAATAAGGTGGTAATTTTTGAAGTAGTCCTTTGTAGATGACTAGATAATAGTGCTGCGCTCACCTGACAGAGCGGGAGGGCAAGCCCAACTTCTGATTAAAGACACAATGACGGGTGCCACATGGGTCGCCAGTAATAAATCCAACAGCTGAGTGACAGACAGCATCTAGATGGTCAAGGCTAGAGATAGAAGCATGTAGTAACATCGCCATAATCCAACACAGACAGTAAGGTTGTTTTCACAATCCTTTACCTGCAACACAAAGGGAAACAGGACCTGTTCCTATGAGCTGCATCCTTCATTTGTGACTTAAGATGTCTATATGGGTTTGAAAAGTAAATTTGTCATAAATTCAGATGCCTAAATATTTATAATGAAGAACTTTCTCAAAATGTCTACTTTTTATATTTATAAATATTTACATTTATATAAAAGCCAATTTACATAATAAATATAAGTTCTGCGATGGCTTGGCGGCCTGTCCAGAGTGTCTCCCCGCCTGCCGCCCAATGACTGCTGGGATAGGTTCCAGTATCCCCGCGACCCTGAGAGCAGGGTACAGGATAAAGGGTTTGGATAATGGATGGAATGGCTGCATATTTATATAATTATTTATAAATAATTCATATATATTTATATTTGTATACCAGGGACCACGGCCCTGCCTGGAGCTGTGCCCGAAGAGGTAACACTGAGGGCGGTCTGACAGGATGCAGATGCAGGGCAGGCTAGGCTAACTGCTAGCCCATGCAGACTGGCAGTTCCGATAACACCAAGGGCGGTCTGGCGGCGGCCTCATCCAGCCTTGACTTGTATTTTTAGTGTCATCGTCTGGATTGTGGGAGGTGTGTTGAAGGTGTCTGGCTGGGAGAGCTGGCGTTGGCTCGGCCGAGGGAGCTTGGTCTGCTACGTCCTGTGGACCCAAGGACCACGGCCCTGACCGGAGCTGTGCCCGATGACGAAACACTTGAGGGTGGTCTGCCAGGATGCAGACACAGGGCAGGCTAGGCTAACTGCTAGCCCATGCAGACCTGTAGTTCCGACAGTCAGTGGTTTTTTATTTTTTTAAAGTTTAGATACATGTGTTGGCTATATGTGTTCTTGTAGTTTCCGGATATGTTTTTTTGTCTGTGTTAATGCTGTGGGCTGGGGGAAACGATGTTTTGTTTCATTTAATGTGCGCAAGTGCATGAAATGAAATGACAAAGTGTTTCTGATTCTGATTCTGATTTAAATAGGGTTACCAACGCCTTGAAATGGAAATAAGGAACAGGGGACAGGGACGGGGGTTGGATGGACAGGGCAGCGTGGGCATAACAAATATAATGTGCCCCTTACACTACACACACACACACACACACACACACATACATATATATATTATATATAATAAGGAACGATTCCTTATTTTAAGGGACGGTTGGCAACCCTAGATTTTAAGTGCAGATCTGAAGACCACCGTCAATTTTCTTAGCTCTAGAGAAAATCATGTGCTTTGTCTTATCTGCATTTAAAACAAGTTTAAGGTTAAGAAGGGCAAACTGTAGGGTATTAAATGAGACCTGCAGATTATCAATGGCTGACTGGATAGTGGTTTCATCTGCATAAAAAATGTAAATTATATGTACTGAGGGATGTGCCACTGTTATTAATGTAGATGGTAAATAATACAGGACCTTAGATGAAACCCTGTGGAATGTCACCGTCACTGGAAGAAGCTCTGATTTAACATCGCCCACTTTTGTACATTGCTGTCTGTCTGAGGAGAAGTTGCTAAACCACCTCAAAGTGTTCATTTTTTTAATCTGTGTCTTAAATATGTGTTCATTGATGCAATACTTTTGCACAGGGACACATTTTCACCAATTAGCGCTTAAATTTTTCATACTATAGGTAGAGTCAGTCTTCAACATTAGCTGCCTTGTGCATGCACTGTCACCCAGGCTTATTTTCCGTCAATAATGATCCCTGCAAGCTGCAAAATAACCTTTTGGAAAGCACGTCTCTGAACACAAACTGACATATCATCACTGTTTCACATGTTCACATTAGTATTAATTTAAATTACACTTTAAAAAAATCAAAATTAAACAGAAATGAGCTGGGATGAGATCCTTAAAGCAACCAGTTTTTTTTTAAAATAATTTAACATGTCTGGATGTTATGGCAATTGAGAAACTAGTGCATAGAAATGGTAATTGTGTACCCAAGGTAAACCGGTATACATCTGGCTTCCCTGTTAATGTGACTGGAAAGTATTAACGGCAGTAATGTAAAGCTCTCTTACTGTTAGATTTCATCATGCAGCACATTCTTCTATGCAAACTGGCTTACAAAGCGAGTCGAACATTAACCCTACACTCTCCCTGCCAAGGATCTCTGCCAATTGCTGCCAATTGTGTTCCCTTCAACACTCAGCCAAGCTGAAGGCAGCACCAGGGCTTGAAGTCAGAACTAGGACACTGGCATATTAGTCCACTACACCACCCAAGCACCTATTATCTACGCATTACTTTTCCACATACACCATAAGAAATAGCCTACCGAACAACAGTTAGCACTAGAGCATCATATTATTAAATACGATAGCTAAGGTCATGTTAAATCCCTGGAATGCAATGTGTCCTGACCAAAAAAAAAAAAAAAAATTTTTTTTAATTTTGAAGAACCAATTTCACTCTGGGTGGTGTCTTACATAGCTTGCCATTGTGTGCAAAAATAGCATTGGCATGCTGATTGATATACTGTGGGAGTTTATTGTGCTCTTTATTTCTTGCCCATTGCAATGTTATCAGTCAAAGTGTGAGTGTTTGAGACAGGCTGTTGACGCCTGACCCATTTGTATCCGTGAGTCAGAGCGGTGGAGAAGATACACTGGAGCTGATGCACGATTCATCACCTACAGCCTCTTGCTCCACCGCAGTGTGAAGAGGGAGCTGGTGGGTGTCATCAGCAAGTGCCCAGGATTACGGTTCTGGAGTAAATTTCAGCGCCGGGGTTGTCTGCGTCTGTTGACATGTTTACGTTCAGCCGCTGAGAACAAATCGATTTGACGAGACGGTCAAGTGTCACATTATTCGCTGTATCCCTTTGGAAAGCTCCTGTTACTTTAATCAGACCTATTCGGTCGGGGAATTACGGCTGCTGCAGAGACGAAGGCGTTGTGCGAATTTGTGTTAATGATTCCTTTAATCACACACACACACATGCACACACATGCACACAAACCTACATAAACCTGGCGTCAGTAGAAAAGGACACTTACGCGTTATACACAGAGGAACCACTTAGCGACTTTTGACTACTAACACAGTGGCCAGAGGAGAATGCTTTCAGAAAGCATGTTTAAGTGCAGTGAGATTTGGGCTCCATCTTGAGTGATGCCTGTGGCAGGTTGTTTGCGTCCGTGGCTGCCCTTGCTCTGGGGTCACCGCTGCACCAGCGTGTGTCTCTCTTTTGATTCTCTTACATGAGTGCACCTAAGATGGAATCCAGAACGTTTATATAAGCTTGCAAAACAACCTCCTTTCTGCAGAAGCTGGGGTAAAGTGTTGAAGACTGGCTATCGTATCGGTCCTCCAATTTCAGACGACTAAAAACATTTCGATAATCTTTGTTGCTATGACAGTTGCACATCAGCAACTGCATGTTTTCAAGACAATTTACAACAGAGCAGAAGCGCGGGGGGGGGGGGGGGTTGACATGCAACACAGGAAGTATTAAAGAGGAGCTCTTCATAGAATTACTCATCTACGTATGTAGTGCTGCTGATTTCTGCATGTAGGTGTGTGTGTGTGGAAGGTAGGACACACATCTGTGTTGGGTGCAGTCTTGTTGGATCAAGCTGAATTCTTGACAAGTAGTTGCATATTGATCAGTGCTGACATCTTGGAACATTACATTGCATTTCTTTGAAAAAAAAATCAGAGCAAATCACTTCTGGAGAGGAGACATCTATTTATGCAGTCTATTTATTCACATCCATTATCGTTGCAATGCATTTTCTGTCTCATTTGAAACCGCACAAACGTTCATCATATTCGAGGCAAGCACAAAGAGGGTGCTCGGTAGCCTGCTGATTTCTGCTGCCACCTGAAAACCAGACGGGGGACTTTTCAGTGAGATATTTTTAAACAGGGCGGCACATTGGCAAGGAAGACTTCCTTTCAACCAGTCTACCACTAATTCAAAGGGGAGCATTTCAAACAGAATTTGAACCTCATCTTGGAAATGCATTAAAAAAGATCATCACAATGTGAGGCAACAAAGCACGTTAACGACGCCATTCTATCAGGTGTTGCCTTCTGGTTCCAATCTGAGACCCTTTTCATCCTGTATGACTGTAAATTCACCTGCTCTTCTTTAGGTTTTGTCTGCAGCCACTTTGCAGAGGGAAATTAATTCTTCCCTCCAGTTGGGATGCAGACACATTTCAGTTGTGCGTCTTGCATGAATATCTTGATATGGAATTTTAGCCTTACCGTCCAGTGCTTCTGCAGATACATTTCCTTATACAGCATTGCTTACATTGTGTACATCAGCAGTTGTTCAATGCTTATGTACTTGGGATCATTTTCTGCTTGGGCACAGTGCATTTTCTCCCGAGACAGGAGACGAAGGGTTTTGAATTATTAATGACTGCATGTGGCTTTAATGTGGGGGTGGCAAGTGAAGCTTTCAGAAGCCAAAGCAAATATTAAGGATACGTGTCAGGCAGGCAGGCTGAGAGCTTCTGAGACCACACCGCCCTATCATCTCGCTCCACCTGGTGGATTTAATAAATTAATACAAACTGTCTCAAGTCTGTCGATTGTCACGTTGCCAAGCGACCTGGTGCTAAATATATATACTCTAAGCCTGCACAAGAACGGATTTTCCATGCTTTTCAGAACCAACTGAGAAATCGCAGTTCATTTTCATTCTGTACATTTCTGAGGTATAGAACGTAGTTTCTGGATGGGAAGGCACTAGTAAGATTAGTTCAAATCAAATTTGAAGCATCGGTCATAAGGCATCAGTTTGAGTACTAACATTAAATCCTGATAACTGTGTGGCTTCCCTGGGGTTCCTCAGTTAAAAGTCTTGGTGTTACTTTCAATCCCACTTCTTCTTTTAAGTTACACATGGCAGGAAACACCAAGGCCTTGTTTCCACTTTTGAAAACAAAATCCCCTCTATCCTTATACCTATTGCTGATGCCGATGCTGAAACCCTTATTTGTGTTTTTGTTTCATCCAGACAAGATTATTTCAATGTCCCTTAATTCCTCCGGTCAATTGATGCATTAGCATCAAGACTCTCCAGATGGTACAGAATGCCGCTGCTCGAATCTTGACAAGAACTAGAAGGTTTGACCACATTTCACCCATCCTAGCCTCCCTGCACTGGCTCCCTCCATGCAAGATCTGACTTTGGAGTACCTCTGTTAATATACAGAATAATGTATAGAATAATGCATGGACTTGCTCTGTCTAATCTATCAGACCTTTTAAAGCTTTGTGTGTTGTCCCATGCCTTCCTCTCTCATGGCCTGCTGTCTGTAGCCTACCCAGAGCCAAAAAGAACTGAACAGATCAGAGAGCGTTTTCTTATCACACCGCACTTTTCTTTGCAATTGTCTTCATGCTGGCATCAGAGGCTGATTCTATAGCGTCTTTAAAACCTCAACTCAAAACCTTTTCTCATTATTGTATGACACAATCATACAATTAATCATATGTGTTTCTAAGTTGGTCAGCTTTGCTGATGGATAACCTTCCTACTTCCTCCTTGGGAGGGTCTCATGGTGTTTTCAGACATGATCCTTATTAGGTTGCCCACACTGAGACCTGGCCATCACCATTGACAACACCGTGGTGACGCCAGGAGGAATGCGAGGAATCTGGGTGTGATTCTGGACGACCAACTGTCGTTTGCTGCAAACGTTGCATCGGTTGCTCGCTCCCGCAGATGTTTCCTCTATAACATCAGGAGGATTCATCCTGGATGAGCACCTGTGCCCGAGACGGCACAGGTGCTCATCCAGGCTCTGGTCATCTCCCGGCTGGACTACGGCAACTCCCTCCTTGCTGGCGCCCCGGCTCGGCCATCAGACCTCTAGAGCTTGTTCAGAAAGCTGCACCTCGTCTGGTGTTCAACCACCCTAAGTTCTCCCACACAACTCCCCTTCTCATGTCCCTACACTGGCTCCCAGTAGCTGCTCGCATCCAGTTTAAGACCCCTTTGCTAGTCTACAAGGTAGTGAAAGAAACAGCTCCTTCCTATCTCTAGGCCATGGTCAAGCCCTACACCCCCGTCCGACCACTTCACTCTGCTGCCTCGGGACGCCTGGTTGCTCCATCGCACAGAGGCCCCTGCTGCCGATCGACCCGGTCACGGCTCTTTTCTGTCCTGGCCCCACAGTGGTGGAATGAACTCCCCACTGATGTCAGGACAGCGGAGCCGCTGCCCATTTTTCGGTGCAGGTTGAAAGCTCACCTCTTCAAGAACTACTACCCTGTTACTTGTTCTTAGCACTTATTGTATTCACTTGTTAAAAAAAAAAATCTCTTTCTTGCGCTTTTACTTTAGCACTGTTTTTGCTCTTAGATGCTTGTTTAGAGAGATGATGCACTTAGTATGACCTCTGATGACTCGTAGTTCTCCTGATTTCCTACATTAAATGCACTTATTGTAAGTTTCTTTGGATAAAAGCGTCGGCTAAATAACTGTAATGTAATGTATTAACTAAACCAAATTCAGTCTGGTGCATTTGGACATAACAGGTTTTGGTAGGTCCATTTGGCCATAAAATTTTGGTTAATTTGATTACGTTAAATTCTTTTCTCGAACTCGGGTGTGCGCCAAAGAAATTAACTCAAGTCTGCTTGAAAACAGCAGTCTGGACTCCACTTCATGTGAGCTGCAGGACAGTTTATGACCGGTCTGAAAGCAATCTAGCAAGTCTAATTCGAAGTAGTGAAGTGCAAGTATAGCAGAAAACACATGTGTAGAGTGTGTAGTTTTAAGCTATCCAGGGAGCTTTGGCCAGCAGTTGATCTAGAGATAAACTCATCTTATAGATGTGGGAGAATGTGCTGCAAGTTTTAGCATCAAATGCATTTATAATTAGTCCTTACTGCTTGTCTCCACAAAAACCTTGCAGCATCAATGCACCGAATGCACATGTGGCCAAGTGTTGCTGGGTCACATTATTTTGGTTGTGGCACCAAATACGCAAAAGCATTCCCAAAAATGCAGAGCAATAATATATTTATGTAGAAAACATTTTAACTGTGTGGAAGCAGACCAGCAGCAGGGGCAGGGCGATGATCGAACTTGGGTTTGGACTCAAGCAAACGTACCAAATATAAAGACACCCTTGGTTCTATTGCTGGTCGCATTATCAGTTCACTTGAAGGAGTATTCAGTTATCATTGTGGTCCACTTCAGTTCTGGTTGGGTCTCTGTTCCCTTTTCTTCGGAAATCAGACCTTTACTGCCTTGAATGATGTGTAGTTTACATTCTCCCACCATGCAACAATAATGGCACGGTAAAACAAGAAAACTCCTTGTAGTTTTTAGTTAGTACCAACCTCCACATGCCTCCTCCGATAAATGTGGAGTCACCAGCCGCTTCTTTTCACCTGACAGTGAGGAGTTTTACCAGGGGGAGGCAGCGTGTGGGAGGATCACGCAATTCCCCCTAGTCCCCCCCCACGAACAGGCGCCCCAACCGATCGCAGGAGGCGCTAATGCAGCAACCAGGACTCATACCCACATCCGGCTTCCCACCCACAAACACGGCCAATTGTGTCTGTAGGGACACCCGATCAAGCCGAGGTAACATGGGGATTCGAACTGTTGATCGTGTTGGTAGGCAACGGAATAGACCGCTACGCTACCTGTCTCCCTTGTCATTGTATTCTTTCAACAAATTGTATTCTTACAATTGACATTTGTTCTCTGCATTTAACCCATCCTATTGTACAGGAGCGGTGGGCAGCTGCAGCGCTCAAGGACCCGTTCTTCTTTCCATTGCCTTGGTCAGGGGCACAGACAGGAGTATTAACCCTAACATGCATGTTTTGAAATTTTCTGCCAGTCTGTCTGTACTAATGAAGAGACCAAAGCCATCGGGGGCGCAATTTGAAAGAAGAGGAGAAATTATCAAGAAAGGAAACAAAAGTATAGTGGTATGTTTTAAATGGATATTTTTAAAAGCATCTATCTATCTCATGTTTTAGCTATTTGAAATGTAGTGTGCTAAGCTAGATAACTAGCTAAGCTAGCTAACTAGGTAAGCTAGAACTAGAAAAGCTAAGCTAAGCTAGAAAATTGTTATTTCCCCTGCCTTAGACCATGACTGTCGACTCAAAACGGCTTATTTGCTAGTTGTAGTAGGGCAGCATGGTGGCCCAGTGGTTAGCACTGTACAGCAAGAAGGTTCTGGGTTTGAATCCCAGGTCCTTCAAGTGTGGAGTTTATCCCCAGGCGCTGCAGCTGGCCACTGTTCCTAGCTACTCAGTTAGGATGGGTGAAGAAAGAAAAGAGAAAACCACTTTATTTTGTCATTGTATTGTTACAATGGATTGTATTCTTACAACGACTCTGTCTTCTGCATTTAACCCATCCTATTGTATAGGAGCAGTTGGTAGCTGCAGCACCCGAGGACAAACTCCAGTCTTTGTTCTATTGCCTTGGTCAGGGGCACAGGCAGGAGTATTAACCCTAACATGCATGTCTTTTTGATGGTGGGAGGAAACCGCAGCACCCGGAGGAAACCCACACAGAAACAGGGAGAACATGCCATCTCCATGCAGAAAGAACCTGGGATTGGAACCTAGGTTCTTCTTGCTGTGAGGCAACAGGACTAACCACTGGGCCACCATGCACACTGTGTTTAAGAGCAAGTCAAGACT
This sequence comes from Lampris incognitus, assembly GCF_029633865.1. Lineage (NCBI taxonomy): Eukaryota > Metazoa > Chordata > Actinopteri > Lampriformes > Lampridae > Lampris > Lampris incognitus. The sequence continues at coordinate 15,570,333 of NC_079218.1, forward strand.
GGGGGTAAGAGAGTATGAGATCAGAATCGAGACTGCACACAATTTATAACTGTAAAGATATAGTGTAGCTGTCTGTATTGGTGTGATTTGAAAATCCGAGGTGGATTATGGCAGATGATGTTGAAAATCCAAACTGCATTATGGCTGATTATGCAGGCATTGCTGCAGTTGAGCAGACTGCCTTACTGAGTGAAGAGGAGGTGGCAGAGGAGTAGGAGAGGGAAACTCAGTTCCTTTCGACAAAATAATAATAATAATTTTACTCCAAAAGTCATTAAATTCCCAAATGAAGTGATTCACCACATAAGCAAAAAAAATGCAAGAAAAACACCTGCCCTAAAAAAGGTAGTACCAAATTAATCCCATATAATTTTCTACCTACTGGTTGTATTTACATCATACTGTTTGTACTGATGGTCTACAAGTAGTGTTCTTTCACTCCAAAACAACCAGAATGTCAAAATATGGCTCTACTGTGAATCAGCAGCCTTTTATGTAAGGCCTTATTATAGGCAAAAATATCAGAGTTAATTTTTCTGAGAAATACTTCTAATCCTAATCTAATTTTGGATACTGTTATCAGTACCCAATTAAGCTAATAATTAATTTCAGGTAGTCAATGACATTGTCTCATCAAAAACAAGAAGTATAGTTTGCCCCTGAGCACTATTATTATGACCATCCAGTGAGTGCTTGTGAGTATAACCCAAAAAAAGTACACATAAATCTTTGCCTTGTACAGGGAATACCAAGTTGATCCCATGCTTTTTACCCGCTGGCTGTATTTACATACTCACAACCCAGCCACTGAGGATGCAACCCAGCCACTGAGGATGTACAAGCCAGTGCATTGTTAGTGCTGGTTCCAAGCCTAGCTAAATCAGGAGGGTTGCGTCAGGAAGGGCATCGGGTGTAAAATCTTTGCCAAATCAAATATATGGATCATAAGTCAGATTTCCATACTGGATCAGTCGAGGCCCGGGTTAACAACAACCGCCACAGGTACTGTTGGCCAGCACGGTGCCGGTGGAAACTATGCTACTGTTGGGCAAAGGAGAAGAAGGGGGGAAGGCATGTCCAGAGGCAGCGGGAGAGGGGGAAGGGTAGGAGTGTGGAGGTGAGAGTCAGAACCTTGAATGTTGGCACTATGACTGGTAAAGGGAGAGAAGTGGCTGATATGATGGAAAAAAGAGAGGTAGGTATACTGTGTGTGCAAGAGACCAGGTGGAAGGGGAGTAAGGCCAGGAACATCAGAGATGGGTTCAAACTCTTCTACCATGCTGCGAATGGGAGGGGAAATTGGGTAGGGGTAATTCTGAAGGAAAAGTATGTCAAGAGTGTGCTGGAGGTGAAGAGCGTGTTGGACAGAGTGATGAGTATGAAGCTGGAAATCGAAGATATGCGGATGAATGTTATAACTAGATTGTTTAACACAATCTTGGAAAGTGAGAGGATGCCTGAGGAGTGGAGAAGAAGCATATTGGTACCGATTTTCAAGAACAAGGGCCATGTGCAGAACTGTAGCAACTAAAGAGGTATAAAGTTGATCAGCCACAGCATGAAGATATGGGAAAGAGTAATAGAAGCCAGGTTAAGAGGAGAGGTGACGATCAGCGAGCAGCAGTATGGTTTCATGCCATGAAAGAGCACCACAGATGTGATGTTTGCGTTGTGAATATTGATTGAGAAGTATAGAGAAGGCCAGAGGGAGTTATATTGTGTCTTTGTGGATTTAGAGAAAGCATATGACAGGGTGCCAAGAGAGGAGGTGTGGTATTGTCTGAGGAAGTCAGGAGTTGCACAGAAGTATGTAGGAGTGGTGCAGGATACGTATGAGGGAAGTGTGACAGTGGTGAGGTGTGCGGTTAGAATGACAGATGGGTTCAAGGTGGAGGTGGGATTACATCAAGGATCGGCTCTGAGCCCTTTCTTGTTTGCAATGGTGATGGACAGGTTGACGGACGAGATCAGGCAGGAGTCTCCATGGGCTATGATGTTTGGGGATGACATTGAGATCTGTAGCGAGAGTAGGTTGCAGGTGGAGGAGAGCCTGGAGAGGTGGAGGTATGCACTGGAGAGAAGAGGAATGAAAGTCAGTAGGAGCAAGGTGGAATACCTACATGTGAATGAGAGGGAGGACAGCGGAATGGTGAGGATGCAAGGAGTAGAGGTGATGAAGGCATGAGTTTAAATACTTGGGGTCAATTGTACAAAGTAACGGGGAGTGCAGGAGAGATGTGAAGAAGGCAGAACGGGTGGAGTGGGTGGAGAAGAGTGTCAGCAGTGATTTGCGACAGAAGGGAAGGTTTACAAAATGGTTGTGAGACCAGCTATGTTGTATGGTTTGGAGACAGTGGCACTGATGAAAAGACGGGAGGCGGAGATGGAGGTGACAAAGTTGAAGATGCTAAGATTTTCATTGGGAGTGACGAAGAAGGACATGATTAGGAATGAATACATTAGGGGGACTGCTCAAGTTGGACGGTTTGGAGACAAAGCAAGAGAGGCAAGATTGAGATGGCCTGGACATGTGTGGAAGAAAGACGCTGGGTATATTGGGAAAGGATGCTGAATATGGAGCTGCCAGGGAAGAGGAAAAGAGGAAGGCCAAAGGGGAGGTTTATGGAGGTGGTGAGAGAGGACATGCAGGTGGCTGGTGCGACAGAGGAAGATGCAGAGGACAAGAAGAGATGTAAACAAATGATCCGCTGTGGTGATCCCTAACGGGAGCAGCCGAAAGTAGTAGTAGGTTGTATTTACATACTTCATATTAGCACTGAGGAATGATAAATTATTGTTCTATTTGTGAGTCCGCAGCCTTTTATATACAGTTTAAAGTAGAAATCGATCGATCTATCTATCTATCTATCTATCTTTCTGTGTGTGTGTGTGTGTGTGTGTGTGTGTGTGTGTGTGTGTGTGTGTGTGTGTGTGTGTGTGTGTTGTGAAATATTCACTTGTAATTCATAATAATATTGTAGTTAATTTGTTAATAATTCAATTTAGGTAATCATTGACATTGTTTGATCAAAAACAAGTATTAGTTTGCCACTAAGTGCTGTGATTATGATGATCCAGTGAGCTAATCTGATTATATGTCAAGCAGAGATCAGCAAAATAGCCACTCTTCTATGTGGCATGTTGGTTTGCCAGCTGCAAGTATTGCAGTAGAATACACTAGCTTTGTGTGCCATATCTATCGAGAAATCATCAGCAATCTGACCTTTTTAATGTTTAATCTCAGTTTCTTACAGGATTATGGGCTTCTCTTAAATACCGGCACAATATTGATGTTATTAGTTATATGTTTGCCTATGCTTGGTCTTATAAAGCTGTAAGTAATTTATCTTTTCAAATATATTTGTAAAGAGATGGAAAATGTTATATAGCAGATTGCGGGAATTTTAAAGTGTGGGGAAAACTGGCCAATTGGAGAACATGGGAAATTCTGAGAATGTATAAACTTTCTTCATTAGCCAATATATAGATAGATAGATAGATATATCGATATATCGATAGATACTGCTATATATTAAAACTTTTTTCCTGCAACTGTATTGATATTCTGCTCCTCATTAGTTGAGCACTTCTATCATCACAATTGACGGTTTCAGAAAAAAAATAAAACGCTATACATATAGAAATATATATATATACATAGGGTTTTTTTCCCGAAACTGTTAATTGTGTTGAGCGCTCGACTAATGAGGAGCAGAATATCAACACGGATACAGGAAAATGCATTAAAATCTTTTTTCCTGTATCTGTGTTGAGATATATATATACATATATATATATATATATATATATGGTTATGGGTCATCCTCTGTGTGGAGTTTGCATGTTGTCCCCGTGTCTGTGCGGGTTTCCTTCGGGTGCTCCGGTTTCCTCCCAAAGTCCAAAGACATGTAGGTCTGATGAATTGTCCCTAGGTGCGAATGTGTGTGTGTGTGTGTGTGTGTGTGTGTGTGTGTGTGTGTGTGTGTGTGTGTGTGTGTGTGTGTGTGTGTCAGCCCTGTGATGGACTGGCAGTCTGTCCAGGGTGTCTCCCTGCTTTCTGCCCAATGACTGCTGGGATAGGCTCCAGCATCCCCACAACTCTGAGTAGGATAAGCGGTTTGGATAATGGATGGATAGATATTGAGGTGACACTGACAGCAGCAGAGGGGAAATGAAGATGATCCTTACAGGATGAGTAGTCTGATCTTGAAAAAACAAGTGCATATATTTTAATACTCTGGTTCATTGCAGATCTGGTAGAGGGTAACTGCAGCTCATGACACACAATTTTGCTTGTACAGGCAAATTATGGCAAGCATTGAGGAAGACATAGAGACATCGACCAGTTGCATAAAACTTGAAATAGAAAAGAAGAGCAACAAATTAGTCAGAAATCCAACTTTGGATGGTCTCAAAACAATTTTAAATGTTGCTAGACTGAAAGATGATTATTTCTTCTGAAAACTTTCATCCCACAAAGAAGACATACTTGCTGGCAGAATTAAAGTGTCATGCCATAAAGCATGCAGAAAAATGTATACAGTAAACATTAAAAGAGTGGAAAAAGCAACTATTGCAACCAAAACCTACTCTTCAGAATCAGCCTTACTTCATTACAATCAGCCTTATCCAACGAGATTGCTTCATATGTGGAAAAAGACAATGAAAGGCCCGAGCCCCTTACTTCCATTTCTACTGGGACAGGAAACAGTACAAGGGACAAAGTCCTACATACAGCCTCAGAAAGACCGGATGAGAAAATTCACTACGGATGCTCACTCATTCAGATCTTTTTGCAGTGATGGAAAATATCTTCGTGTACACTTAATTTCTGCAAAAAATTTTTGAATCATCCAAATGCAAAAATCTTTCATACCAACAAACTACATCTCGTGACAAAGCATTTGTTGAGTTAACAAAGGAACTCAACAATGTCTCATCAAAGGGACTGATTGTGACATGTCTAAGTTCTCTCACTGAAACAAACAGAAAGATACTCCAAGACCCTACAGTGGAGGATGCAGGGAGGTACAAGTCTTGGGAGCTGAAAGAGATGCTAACAAGCCACTATGGAGATACACTGGTGGTTGTTAAGCGCTCTGGATTGTCAGTCCTGGTATGCTTCCAAATGATGGCCACAGGTGATGCTATGAACGAAGTTTAAAACCTGAAAGAAAATGACATGCAGGAGGACCCTGATGCAAATGATGTGTTTCATGTGGATGAGAATCCGACTGTCAAATCTTACACAAAGCAGCAAGAATCACAAGGAAAACTGGAAGATGTTCATCCTGACCACCAATATGCAAGCAATGACGACCTGTCTTTTTCATACTGCTGTGACTCGGTGCCACATGCTTTGTGTGATTTTGTAAATTGGTGCGTTGATGGAGACTCATACAGAGCTGCTCAGACCCATGAAGAGAAAGAGGGACAAAGAGAAAAACTACCAGTTATTGCAATTTGTCATAATACCATTGTACAAAACTACAACATCTGCAAGCAAAATAATAGTGCTCAGTGGTAATCTATACTTCTTGTTTCTGAGTAGACAAAGTCAGTGACTACCTGAAATGAAATTAGCATAACTGGGTACTGATTTCTGTATTATTAGATTAGGATTAGGATTAGAAGTGAGTATTTCTTAAAAAATTAACTGTTTAATATTTCCACCAATAACAAGGCCTTATTTAAAAGGCTGCTGATTCAAAATGGGACGATAGTTTGACATTCTGGTTGCTTTGGAGTGCAGGGACACTACCTGTCAGTGCAAATATGATGTAAATACAACCAGTAGGTAGACAATCACATGGAATTAACTCAGTAACTTTAACTGGCCCTCTTTCAGGGCAGGTGTTTTTTTTTGTTGTTGTTTTTTTTTTTTTTTGCACTTTATTGCCCATGTTTTGAATCGCTTCACTGATGAATTTATTGACTTTTGCAGTAAAAAGAACATTATGACCATCCATTTCATGAAGGGGACATGTCAAAGTTATGGAAAAACAAGTTCATGTTTTGTTCTAACCCGGGTAGCGGTATCTCAAAAATTTGTTGGTTTGGTTCCTGCTCTAAAGGCCCACTGGTCTCCAGACGGGTCTTAAGACTGAGACCATTCTCAAGAACTTAAACCCCGCTAACCTCTAGTTCCTACCAACTGGGGTCCACAATGCACCCTCTGTTTCCCGTTGCCCTGGGTCCTGGACTTCTGGTGACTCACACATGCCTTTCCTTCTGTTGTTCGCTCATGACTGCGTCACCGTTTGTGATAACTCTGGCTACACATTATTCTGACTTTGCACTCTCTCTCTGTCTGTGTGGGTGATGTGTGATTCAGATTCAGATTCAGACAACTTTATTTATCCCAGAAGGGCAGTTCAGTTTTACAGTCTACCCAGACCATACACAAAACTCACAGACAAGTGGCAATCATCAGCATGTCGGAGACGATAGACAGGATCAGTACATGGGCAAGAGATGCACACTGCCCCCCTCATCTGGCCTTGCATGCAGACTCACACGAGGACCAGGCGAAGGATAAAAATTCACATAGGTTAAAAGAACAGAATAAATTAATTAATTAATCAATTAAGCATCCTAAGATGAATTGCACGTTACATTCAGTGAATGTACAGGGCCCACAAGCCATGTGCAAAACAAACAAGGTATAAACCAACTATTGTGGTTTAAAACAGTATAAATCATTAATTTAAAATGACTACTCAGCATTTAACAGCCTGATAGCAGAAGGACTGAAGGACTGAGAATAGTGATACGTTTTCCTAGGGGGTGCTTTATAGCGCCGGCCTGAGGGCATTACAGTGAATTCACTGGACAGGATGTGGTCAGGTTGGCTGATAATTCCTTTTGCTTTCTGGGCCACACGTTTCTCCCAGAGGGAGCCCAAGTCTCTCTGCTGGACTCTGATTATTTTGGAGCAGACCTTAACTGTACTGTTTAGGCTATTCCTGTGACCTGTCCTTCACAGACGACCCGTTAAAACCAACAGATAAAGGAAAAAGTTAAAACTTTCAATAAATGACTGGTAGAAAATACACGAGATGGTGTTACAGACATTAAAGGAGCGAAGCCTCCGACATAAGTGAATTCTTTGTTGTCCACACTTGACAATTGAATCTGTGTTCACATCAAACTTGTGTTGGGAGTCGAACACAGTTCCCAAGTACTTATAAGTGTCAACAGTTAGAACATCCGCGCCATGTATAGTGCCAGCTTTGGGTTTATCTCTGTTCTTCCTAAAATCAATGATAAATTCCTGAGTTTTTGACACATCAAGGTCAAGCAAGTCATCATCGCACCAACTGACAAAGGCAGGTAGGGCACAACCATGATCTGACTCCAAGCCCTGCAGAAGAGACAAAAGTGCGGCATCATCAGAGAATTTCACCAGGTAGCTACCCTCTTTAGAAGGCCTGCGGCTGTCTGTATACAAAATAAAAAGCAGGGGGGAAAGAACGCAACCCTGCGGTGAGCCCCTGTTTGAGACCTGGACATTGGACATAACTCCATTAACTAAAACCTGCTGGGTTCTGTCTGTTAAAAAGTTTAAAGGTAACACTAAAAGCTGATCAGGTAAATTAAAATAAGAAGGAAGTCGCTCGATCAAAATGTGAGGTTGCATCTTGTTAAAAACCGAAGATAAGTCAGCAAATTAGAACTGGGTTTCTCTGGGTGCTTATATACTTTGTCAAGGATAAAGAGTTTTGCATCCTCCACACCCTTGCCAGCTTCATAAGCAAACCGCAAGGGGTTTCGTTTGCCATCAACTAGGGAGACAACCTCATCTTTTACAATTTTCTCAAAAGTTTTTCTTTGCAAGTGATGTAAGCTCAACATGTATGAACTCATTTAGTTCTCTGGAATTTTTTGATTTCGGAATAGGGATTATTGTGGAAGTTTTCCAGATGGAAGGTAACTGGCAACAGTCGGCAAACATTTGAAAGAGTTTAGTGAAGACCTCACTGAGCTGGTCAGCACAGTAGCACAGAGTGTGCCCACAGGTGGCATCGGGGCCAGCAGCAGCCTTCCTTATGTTCATTTTCTTAAATAAGGCTGTGACATGTTCTTGAGACAATGTTACATATTATTATTATTATACAAATTTCCTTTAACTTAATGCCATAATACAACATAATAACCGGGCCCATTCCTTGGGTCTAGTGTTAGAATGAGGTAGAAGTCTATTTGATGGATAGTGCCTTTCTTAGGATATGAGATGTTCCAAGTAGTGCGATCTTCTGTAGTTCTTGTATTCTGATGCTACCCGGGATCTGTTGGGTGTATTTCTCCATCCCTTTTTTTTACAAGTCCCAGGGCTCCTATCAATACTGGTATTGTTGTGGATTTCATTCCTCACATTTGTTCAGTCTGGATTTCAAGGTCTTTATATTTCGACAGTTTTTCAGTTACTTTTACTGAGGTGTTCCTTTCAGTCAGGATGGACATGTTGATGAGTAGGCAGCTTTTTTCTTTCTGGTTCTTGATGATGACATCTGGTCTGTTGGCCTTTAGCTCACAATCTGTCTGTATTGGCATGTCCCATAAGATTGTGATGTCGTCTTTTGCTGTTACTATTTGGGGCTCATGCTCGTACCATTTTTCTTTTGTTTTGATGTTGAAAATAACAATAATCATAATTATTATTATAACAATATTATTCTGAGGTACAAGGGACTCCTTCAACCTAGAAACGCTGCGTAAAATCAGACCTTTAAAGCAAGAGTAAAAATAACTATAAGTGTTTGACAGATCAGCATCCTCCACTAACTCCATTAACACTGATAAGTTGATTGGTCTCACTTGCATATCGGAGGATATGCAAGTGAGACCAAGGCCAAGACCAAGGAGTGCCATGGAGGCCAAGGTTCCGTGGCACTCCTCTTTGTCCAAGGCGCTGTGGCACTCGGCTGGTGGGGCTGCATGGGACAATGTGGGTCAGTGGCTATGTTTGGGGAGGATGCTTCATGTACTTCTCCCTGTTTTCCCCTGAAAATGTTTTTACTGTGGATTTTTTTTTCTCATCTAAATTGAGGGTGCAAGGATAGAGGATGTCGTTCACTGTCATTTTACCACATCTAACTAGTGTGTGAATGTAAAGCCTTCAAAGGTTGCAACTATGATTTAGCGGTATATGAATAGACTTGACTGGACTTGTTGCCTTGGCAGAAGTAAGATAATACACTTGCTTATTGTCTCTTACACCCACTAATGTCCTTCCCTTCTATTTAATTTGCAAAGCTACCACAGAGATTCGTATTATCCTAAATCTCCATCCATCCATTACCCAAACCGCTTATCCTGCTCTCAGGGTCGCGGGGATGCTGGAGCCTATCCCAGCAGTCATTGGTCGGCAAGCGGGGAGACACCCTGGACAGGCTGCCAGGCCATCACACACACACACATGCACGCACGCACACACACATTCATACCTAGGGGGAATTGTAGTATGGCCGATTCACCTGACCTACATGTCTTTGGACTGTGGGGGGAAACCGGAGCCCCCGGAGGAAACCCACACAGACATGGGGAGAACATGCAAACTCCACACAGAGGACGACCCGGGACGACCGCCAAGGTTGGACTACCCCGGGGCCCAAACCCAGTACCTTCTTACTGTGAGGCCACCACGCTAACCACTGCGTCACCGTGCCGCCTATCCTGAATATGCTGCAGAAATTTAGAAAGACTAAAAACTTATGTCAGAGGAGAACGGCAACACCGCTTTACAGTTTTTTGCAATGATTTGCTTTTTAATTTAACTCATTTGCTCTTCTTTTCAGGGCAGGTCTACAGAGCAGGCTGAAAGCTGCAGGCTGGGCCTTTCATGCCTGTCCAGAGTCTAAGGTGAAGACATTTTCAGTCCTTGTCTCTGGACTTGGCAATTGCCTTGCCTAAGGAGCTTTAAAAGCAGGCACAGCCTTTGTTAACTTTTAATCACTTCTAAAAATACATTTGTACTGACAGATTTCATTTTCTTTGTTTTCCCTTTTTTTTTTCCTCTGCTGATTTTATGCATAATATTGCTCTCATTTAATCCTCATCTGGCATTTTCATTGTTGGTATCATTGCTGATTGTACATATTGGTTTTTAGCTGGTTTTAATGATTGAGAAGCCTTCTGTCACACATTAATGTATGGAATCAGTGGTGTAATTTGCCATACTTTATTATTCAAGCAATAAGTAAACAAGATTTAAAAAGCAACTAAAGAGGATGTTCTTGGGGCGGCACGGTGGCCCAGTGGTTAGCACTGTTGCCTCACAGCAAGAAGGTCCTGGGTTCGAACCCCAGGGCGTCACAGGAGTTTGCATGTGCTCCCCGTGTCTGCGTGGGTTACCTCCGGGTGCTCCAGTTTCCTCCCACCATCAAAAAGACATGCATGTTAGGGTTAATACCCCTGCCTGTGCCCCTGAGCAAGGCAATGAAAAGAAGCACTGTAGTTGGTCCCCGGGCGCTGCAGCTGCCCACTGCTGCTATACAATAGGATGGGCTAAATGCAGAGAACACATTTCATCGTAAGAACACAATTCGTTGTCAGAATACAATGTCAAATAAAGTGGCTTTCTTTCTTCTTTCTTTCGCTTGGCTTGAGGCCTGAAGAATATCTAATTAGTCACTTTTCTCCCTCTTTGGTTTTGTGAAATAAAAGCGCGGTCATAGATGTAACTGATAGTATGTATGCATATGTATATGTATGCATGTGTAAGTAAGTGTGTGTTGAGCACTCTTACCAACACCATTGATGGTTTCTGGAGAAAATGTACAAAGTTTTGCATATTTTGTTGAAATTGTAGTTTGTTTTGTCATGTTTACAATGTTTCAGTTAGGGTTGGAGGGGGTGTAATTGTATTTATGTATGTGAAAGCATGTGTATACATTTAGGTTCTTAACATGGACCCCAGGAAAAGTAGCTGTTGCTTTGTAACCACTAATGGGGATCCAAATGGACAATAAACAATATGGTTATTGTTTGCAGAGATGTGCTACATAGATTTAAAACTGTCTGCCATGACTTTTTGAAGGCGCCATTATGGCATCCCTCCATTAGATCCATTCACCCAGCGATGTGCCCTGCTTAAGGCTATCAGGACAGCCCAGCTCCTGCCAGCTGTTGTGACCGACTTAGCCTCTCAGTTTTGGACAGCCTCGCCACAGCTCCACTCTTGCCTAAAGTAATGTTGCCTTCCCATCATACCCTGCACCGCTGGCACTGACTCTTTATGTTCACTGATTGTGCAGCTTATGCTTAGGCTTGGGTTACATTTTATTTAGCTTTTTTTTCAATTAGGCTAAGCTGTGGTTACTGGAACACCCACGTCGCTGTGTGTTCTGCATCCTTTCCCTGCCCAAATATCCACTCAGTGACTCCTCGTGCCCTGTGGACAGGGGTCTGTCGCCCTTTCGTTTGGTTAGAAATACTTCACCATCGAATGAACACGATCATCCAGAATGGTTTTGTGCAGAAATACACCCCAAAACCGACATGACCACTAGAATCCTTGACCATCGGAGACTAGTATGGGGTCCTGTAGATTCCTCTTAGCATGTTTGCAACATGTGCTCATTTGCATGTTGGGATCTGACAGCATGACTTTATCTCACCGCTTGTGTTCTTTGCACTGCTTCACTCACAAAAAGTCTACTGCAACCACACTGTACCCCTCTGCTGTAAAGTTTACCTTGATTTCAAGCTCTCATCTGCAGTCAGCTGACTCAGCATTGGTTGTCTGTTTCTTTATTTTCGAGCCAATACATGGACATAGAAGAGGAATACACACTTTTGGCCCCTGTTGCCTCCTAGTATAGTATAAGATAGACAGCTGTTTTCCTCTTTTATCATTCCCCACCTTTTATTATTTTAATTTTATTATTTTATTACTTTATTGACCCCCATGGGGAAATTCTTCCTCGGCATTTAACCCATCCTAGCTGTGTAGCTAGGAGCAGTTTTATCAGCACACATGTGAAGTGCACTGCATTGCATTTTAAATCTGCAATGTTGTCCTGTATGAATGGAGTTTGACTGGTTGACACATAATTCCTTCAGATCTCCACGGTAACATCTCCCAAACCACTGTTCCTTGTGAAACACAAGCAAACTGTCTCTGTCACCGATGCTCCTTCCCAATGTGTGTCATCTAAAGCTCAGTGGGGACCCCTTTCTGGGGCACAGCAGCCACAATGATATATCAGCAACCACCTGGTACGTCCCATTATTAATTAATTAATTAATTTTTGTGTGGCTTTCCCCCCCTCTTTTTCTCCCCAATTGTATCCGGCCAAGTACCCCCTCTTCCAAGCCATCCCGGTCGCTGCTCCACCCCCTCTACCCATCCGGGGAGGGCTGCAGACTACCACATGCCTCCTCCGATACATGAGGAGTCGCCAGCCTCTTCTTTTCACCTGACAGTGAGCAGTTTCACCAGGGGGACATAGCGCGTGGGAGGATCATGCTAGCTATTCCCCCAAGCCCCCCCCCCCAAACAGGTGCCCCGACCGGTCAGAGGCAGCGCTAGTGCAGCGCGACCAGTACCACATCCAGCTTCCCACCTGCAGACACGGCCAACACCTCCGTGAAGTTGGCACCCTATGTCTGTAGGGACACCGGACCAAGCTGGAGGTAACACGGGGATTCCTGTATTGGTAAGCAATGGAATAGACCGCTAGGCTACCTGGATGCCCACATCCCGTTATTTTAAGCCATGATGTGATGCTTCTTGCTTAAACATCTTCAGGTACCACATCGGTGCAAAAGCATCTAATTTAATACAATGTGTATCAGCTTTGCCTATTTTGGCATTTACCTTTGTACGATGTCTGGGCTAACACGTCAATAAAGCGAGGAAAGAACCACTGCATTTCCTGAAGAATGCAGTTGAAATTGGAAATGGTAATAATAATCATAACAATGAATGGTATTATTCATGCTAACAAATGATGGTAATGAATGCCAGGTGATCATCTGGGGGGGGGGTTGCTCAATGAGTTGGTTCTGCTTAGTATAGTCAAGTCAAGTCAATTTTATTTTGTATAGCCCAATATCACAAATTACAAATTTGTCTCAGTGGGCTTTACAGCAACACAACATCCTGCCCTTAGACCCCCTCATCGGATAAGGAACTATATATATATATATATATATATATATATATATATATATATATATATATATATATATATACCGTTTTTTTCCGAAGCCGTCGATGGTGTTGAGTGCTCGACTAATGAGGAGCGGAATATCAACATATATATATATAGATTATATATAGATAATAGATAGTAATTCTTCTATCATTTGATATTATTAATCAGTAACCTCCATATTTAATATTAAAG